>NC_073227.2:173529090-173833522 GCF_029281585.2 Gorilla gorilla gorilla | reverse complement strand
CCTAGATATGTGGGCCTGGATTCTGGTTTTCCAATGCTCCAGGCAATTCTATACACTACCTCATAGCCTCTTGATAAATCCCTTTTCTAAGTAAATAAGCTGGAACTGGTTTCATTTGCTTACAACATAAGACCTTGACATCAGATTTACAATCAGGAAGTGGATAAATGGAATATGGTCTTCCAATATCTTTATGAATGCTTTTGAATATCAGGTGATAACTCTGAAATGGTCTAGCAAGTTTTTAGAATGTCAGAATGCTATAAAATTTGTTTGATACCTTCATAGTTCCCTACTCTAATCCTAACACTAATCACTAAAAATCTGGCCTTTATTGAGAGTTTACTACATGCCAGCCACTGTCCTAAGCACATTACATAAATCATTTCATTCAGCCTTCACAACTACCCTGGTGAAGTAAATATGATTTTCCCAATCTTACAGATGAGGAGACTGCAGCCTAAAAAGGTTAAGGAAATTAACTAATTTAAATAATGTATCCACTTGCAAATGAAGCTCTACAACAATAAGAGCTAGCATTTAATGAGTACTCACCATATATCAGGAACTATCTTATGTTTTTCACATTAATTTTACATATTAACTGATTTAATTCTACTCACTTTATGCGCATTATCTCATTTAACCTCACAACAAATCTCTGATCTAGGTACCATTATTATTCCTATTTCACACCAATACTCTTCACACGTAAGAAAACAGAAAGATTAGGAAATTTGCTTAATGATACACAGCTAGCAAGTGATGACCTGGGGATTCAAACCTGGCAACCTGGTTTGAGTTTTTAATCTTTATATTACACTGCCTCTCCTAGAGTGACTGAAATACATGAACAGGCCCTCCCAACTATATATATTATATAATATATATAATATATAATATTATATATATATTATATATTATATATATAATATATATATTATATTATATATTATATTATATCATATATATAATATATTATATTATATATTATATATTATAATATATAATATATATTATATATATGATATAATATAATATATATTATATATATGATATAATATATTATATATTATATATATGATATATTATATATTATATATGATATATCATATATAATATATTATATATATAATATATAATATATTATATATAATATATTATATATATCATATATTATATATATAAAATATATAATACATGTTATATTATATATTACATATAAATAATATATTATATATAAAATATATAATACATGTTATATTATATATATAATATATAATACATGTTATATTATATATATAAAATATATATAATGCATGTTATATATATAAAATATATATAATACATGTTATATTATATATAAAATATATATATAATACATGTTATATTATATATAAAATATATGTATAATACATATTATATATATAAAATATATGTATAATACATATTATATATATATACACATTCAGACATTTATATGAATCAAACACACTGCTTTCTTGATGTTGACAACTTGTACTGTTGTTTCTTTTATCTCCATATTATCATGAGCAGTTAAGAGCAGCACCCATCTTAATTTACTCTGACCCTTCACTTCCAACAACTGCAGACTGATGCATTAACTTCCATTTATATCATTAGGGCTGTCTTCTGCTAATCCCAGAGCCTTAGAGACAGCTGCATCCAGGAACCTCCTACTCCTAGCAGTTGGCAGTTGCAGAATTAAACTAGGACACCTGGAAATTAGGAGTTCCAGGATAACAAGCCTGTTGTTGAAAATGGCATCAACCGCCCAAAAATATGCACATGTTATCATTGATCATGACAGCTCAGTGGTTTTCAAACTGGGGATGTTGGGGGTGGATTTTGACACCACCTCCCCACCACCCACCATTTAGCAATGTCTGGTTGTTATAGCTGGGAATGGTGTCCTCCTGGCATTTTGAAGGCAGAGGCCAGAGATGCTGGAAAACATTGTACAATGCTGTTTAAGACAATTCCCCAAAATAAAAAATTACCCAAATATGTCAATCGTGTCAAGGGTGAGAAATTCTGTAAATTGCCTGATGCTATAAATTGCCTCTTAGATTGGCAGGCCCTATGGGTCTTTTCACTCAATGTCATAAATGTAACCCATTTCAACTGCACTGGGGGAGAATGGCTTCCCTCCTGTCCTTTGGTGGACCAAAGAGCACTCCAGCAAACTTTCTCAGTACTACAATCGCGATAACGTGGCTCATAAAACTGCTTACAGTCTGACCTCTACCTACTTCTCTAGCTGCTTCTCATACCATAGTCTCCCCCTCCTTTCTTCATACTGGCCAATCTGGACAGTGGACAAATCTCCACTAACTTCATCTTTACCCTGAGGATACACAGTAATTCTCCTCCCTGACAATTCAACCCCTAGTCTATAGCCTTTTCTGTAGCTGCCCAAGACAGGGCTAAAATTTAAAAGTCAATGTACTTTTTTTCTCATGCTACTTACATTTTTCAAATCCTGAAAATACACTTTGACACTAACATAAATGGCTTTACATTTGACAATTTAGCATTTATAGGCTAATACCATATGGAAAATAAGAGTCATCCAAAGACTAAAACACTACCTTAATAATGCAAAAGAAAGGCACACCAGAAATAAGTTTCCTGCTATTCATTACATTATTCATAGTAAAACGTAATTTCTAAAATGCTTAGAACCAATGTAGAAACTTTCTAGAAAGGATCTAAAAGAACTTGCCTTAGCCTTGGTTAGATTTGTGGAACTGCATAAGACATTATATTTTCTAAAACACATTTACATTGCTCTTTAATCCAGTTTACCACTGAGCAAACAAAAACAAAGTGGTATAATAAAGTATTTCTAGCTGTTTCTTAAATCTACTATTTTTTTAAAGTTATTTGAAAATGCAATAAAAAGTACTGTGAAATATTTCCAATGTTCAGGTTATTAACTACATATGTCAAGTAGCTATTTTGTTCTGTTATCAAGTAGTTATATTTTCTTCCTATTTAAAGGATCAAATTCTTAAGTTCAGTCAATTCCAGGCAAAGCAATGAGGAAAAGTAAAGAAAGTGAAAGAAGAAAAGAAAGACACAAAGCTAATTCAATCCTAACTGTTTTAGTTATGGCTTCAGACAATGAAGGCTGCAGTGCTTAGTGGACTAATTATGCATCTCAAGAGAGACCATATTTTGTTCCAATACCAAAAAACACAAATGCCTTCTGTGTCAGATGAAATTATTCAGATTTTTGCCTACGAAAAAAGAAAGTAATTCTATTAAATTCATAATTCAAATAGTTTTTGGAATTTCCTTCTGTATTAGTAAAAATATGGCCTTTGAAAAGTGGTTAATGTATTTATTACAATGTGGTAATTCAACATGGTTCAAAACTATTAGGTGAATAAGCCTACTTAATGAAATTGCAGAACTAACCAACATATTCAGAGACATGGACTTAAGGTCCAGCTCTGTCTCTTTTTGTCCTTTGCATCTCACTTTACTTGTATAACTTTGTTTCCTCATTTATAAAATGAGATTTTTAACCTCACCTATATATAACACAGCTGTTGTGAAAATCAAATGTAAAATTATAGCACACTGATTTCAGCTCAAGACTAACAGAACAAATGTTGAAGTAGTTCCAATAATACTAGTATTTACCAGCACAGCTACTCTTTGTAACTTTGTCACTATGGGTACCCTAAGTGTACTTTTCTAAAACAGACCACAATCAAGACAGATTTGAAATATGATTACAAATGTTACTGTCTGCAGCCTTGTGTTTCTTTCTTTCTTCTATCTATCTTGGCAATTTCATGGCCTCAGTAGGAAGGTAATTCTCAAACCCATTATTATAAATGAATGAATAAGGCAAATATGGTGAAATCCGGATAATTACTGAACACAGATGATACAGAAATTCATTTACTCTAGGGAAAGCCATCCTAGCTCCTAGCTACATCTTGAACCACATTCCTTTCCATCTTTCCTGACAGGCAGTTCTACCCACAGAGCCCTCTCCACTGTTTCTCAAACACACCAATCTTACTAATATTTTTGCTCTTGCTCTTTGCTGTGTCTGGAAAGTTCTTACTCCTGGATTTTCACATGATTCTCTTCCTCACCTCATTTAGGTTTCTGCTCAAACATCAACTCCTCAGAAGGGCTACCATTGACCAATCTATGTCAATTAGCACTCTTCATCACTTTAGCCCCTTATGCTTTACAGCAGTAAACACTAGTTTACATTACATTATAAAATAACTTACGTATATCTTTAACATGGTCTGTCTCCCTCCCCGATGTGTCTACAATGTAAAAGCTGACTCCTCAGCTTGACACTCATAATCCTTCCTATGGTCTGACCTGTTTTCTTTCTACCAATCATGTTTCTTCAGATACCCTATGAAATCAAACTTACTCTTCTCCATACGTATTTCTCAATGTTCTTTATCTGTGCTTTTGTTCAAGTAGTTCAAATTGTATCCACGCTATAAGACTTCAGAATAAATGGCACCTTCACTGATATTCCTGGCTGCTACTCCTCTGAACTGCCACAATCCTTGACTTGTACCACGCTAAAGGAATTATTATTCTGCATTTTATTTCATTTAAATTTCCTCTATTAAACAATACGACCTTGGATGCAGGATCTGTACTCATTTCACTTTTTAGATGTCTGAGTTACACAAAAGAAGAGTGCAAATATCTGTATATTTTCCTTAAATATTAGAAATAGGTATATGTTCTAGTGTTACTATATTGAAGGACAGACAGAAAAGAAGAATTAAGACTACAATCTCAGGATAAACTAATAAATATCTAATGCAATTTCTTTGCTTTTTTTGTTGTCACTGTTATAAAAATATACCTAATTTGCTTGTTTCCCCAATTTCTTGCTTCTACTTTTACATAGTTTTTTTTCTATACAGTTTCCTAAATTTACTCATCTTTTCTTTCATTGAGGCTCAAATCATAGCTCTGCTCCTTAAAAGCTATGTTGACCTTTCCAAGTTTTAGTTGCCTAATCTATAAAATGGGAGAAAAACATCAACAGGGTTATTGTAGCATTAAGCGAGATGATATATTTAAAACCTAGTACAATGCCTGACACTTAATAGGCCCTCAATGAATGTTGCCTATTAGGCTACTGTTCTTCTGGTAACAAATCTGACCCATAAGTTTTAAACATGCAGGATTAAATTAGTAGAATACTAATGAGTAGGGAATTTTAAAGTCATAAAATATTCCTAAACTGTACTTTCGTTAACTGTAAACTCATATAATGCTTTTAAATTGGAGGATAAATTCAGCTTATACTCACGTACCTGTTCTTTTTTTAAATTTAATAAGAATGTTCCCCATGAATGCTGCATATTTGGGTATAGCTAAAAACACAAGGAATGCATAACATGGATTTCAATGTTAATTTCCAGACAAGTATGAACAATCAATTGCTTGGCAGTAGTTTCCTTCAGATCACTGTCATCCAGACTTAACTCTCTATTGAGCAGGAAATTTCTAGTTTAGCATCTATCAGAGTGACAATTACAAAGACAAAACTCACAATGGTAAACCACAAACAGAATACTTTCATTTATTTTTATGAATCCCATCATTGGCTAGGCTGTCAATCTTTCCTAGAACACACATGCACAATCTTCCTCTGATCATCTCTCAACAGGACAGATTCAGAGATCTGATCCTAAAAAATCAAATCTATGAACTAAGATACGTACCGTACACATAATTCTCTAGCTTCTCAGGATTACCTGTAACTACAACACTGCTTTGCCAAATGTGAAACACTCAAGCTATTTTAAATCACAAGGAACCCTGAATCCCCCGCAAGGAATACATATTGTGCAAAGAATTCGTCTTTGATTTTTGGACTAAACATAAATAATCCAGCTCTAAATCCTACATTAAAACTTATCACACTGAATCACAGTAGCTTGGCTTAGTTGAAGAAACACTGTGCCTAGTACTGTGTCACATAAACGGATGGCAGATTGGCACAGAAACACTGTAACTGGAGACAGAAAACCCCATATTGTGCTCCAGCCTTACCAATTCCTCTAAATCAGTCGCCATTTCTCTGAAGGTTAAATTTGTTCAACTAAAAAATGGGGAAAATAATAACTAATTTATTTGTATTCAGAATTTGCTTTTCAAAATTATCCATAATCATATGTATATCTATTCATTACAACAGGCAAACCATTCTAAAGACAAATAAAAATTCAGAAAAATTATTTGGCAAAATGTAAAAATGCACACTGCAATAAGTAAAAATTAATTTCATAAGATCATTTAGATATGAAACAGATTTTAAAAGATCAGAGCGTCAACTGATTTGACAGATGAAAAAACTGTGATGTCTGATGCCAAAATGTTAGTTTTTGTGACCTATGTAAAACAAAGCTCCAGACCAGAACTCAAATCTCCCTGATCTTCATGTGGTGGTAGTGCTCTTTAGGACTGATGTGACTGTTTGCTAAGTGAAACATTATACTCAAATTTCATTCAAGAAAAGTTTAATGTGCTATTTCTGCTTCTATTTTTGCTCAGTAAAATTTAGATAATACCAACTACATATGAAGAATTCTGCTAGGCACTAAGGGTAATAAAAAGTAAACTCTAGTTCCAGCTCTAAAAGCACTCTGAATCTAATCACAGAGATAAATATACACACAAATAAGTACCAGACACCATTTTAGCTACAATAATGCAAAGAAACAAATTTTTACTCTAGAAATACACTGGAGGGAACGATTTTACTGTTTGCTAACAGAATGTAGTACATTAAGAAAATAATACAACATGGCCAAATGGGATTTATCCTAGAGGTAAAGGATTGGTTCAATTAGGAAATCTATTAGTACATACCGTATTCATAAATCTAAGGCAGGTAGGAAACATACAATTTTCTCCATACCACTGGGATGGAGTGTATGTGACAAAATTCAACACCCATTCGAAACCCAACACTCAAAGAAACAAGAATTAGGACGTAATTTCTCAACATGATAAAATATATACATTTTAGTCCTACAACCATTAAATTATTTAATAAAGAAATAACAGAGGCATTTCCACTAAGATCAGGAAAAAGGCAAAGATGCCCACCATTTCTACTACTATTCTTGTTTTTTGAGATGGTGTCTCGCTCTGTCGCCCAGGCTGGAGTGCAGTGGCGCGATCTTGGCTCACTGTAACCTCCGCCTCCCGGGTTCAAGCGATTCTCCTGCCTCAGCACCCGCCCCAACCACCCAGAGCAGCTGGAATTACAGGTGCCTGCCACAATGCCCAGCTAATTTTTTGTAGAGACAGGGTTTCGCCATGTTGGCCAGGCTGGTCTTGAACTCCTGACTTCAGGTGATCCACCCGCCTCAGCCTCCCAAAGTGCTAGGATTACAGGCATGAGCCACCGCGCCCGGCCATTTCTACTACTATTCAACATCATACCAGCGGTATTAGCCAAATCAATTAGTTAAGAAAAATCAATCAGAGGAATAATAGGTAAGGAGAAAGTAAAACTATCTCTATTTGCAGATGATATAATGGTAGCCTAAAAACCCTTGAAGAATCAATAATAAAATTAACTCAAAAATAAAATTCAATGAAGTAGAAAGATAATTAACATACAAAAAAAGTTCTCCTATACAAAAACAATAATCAGGGAAAATAATGGCAGAGAAAATCCCATTTATAATAGCAATAAAAAGATTAAATAGTTAGGAATAAACTAAACAATGTGTAAAAACTACACAAGGAAAATTTCAGCACCACTGAAAGACACTGAAGAACACTTGAGCAAAGAGAAAAGATATCCCCATTCTAAGACAGGATGACAACATTATAAAGATGTCATTTCTCCCTTACTTTATAAATTCGATACAATACAATGAAAATACTAACAAGCTATTTTGTAAAGCTTGGCAAGTTGATATTCAAGTTGATGTGGAAAATCAAACATGCAAGAATAGGTAGGAAATCATTGAAAAAGGAAAACCACAAGGAGACCACCTCTATCAAACACTACAACACCAAAAAACATCTATAATTAAAGCAGTGTGGGACTAGCACATAAATAGACCAGTGGAATTTTAAAAGTCTAGAATTAGACCCAAATATACCCAGAAATATAGTAAATAACAAAGGTGGCATCTCAAATCACTAAAGTACAGATGGACTTTTCAATAAATGGTGCCAGGAAAACTAGGTATCCATCTGGAAAATATAAAATTCGATCTCTATCTCACATCATACTCCAGAAAAAACTCCAAATGGATTAGGAATCTAGATATAAAATATGAAACCAGAGAAAGTACTAGAAAAAAATGGATGAATTCTGCTCAAAGTTGGTATAGGGAAAGGAGAATCCAGAAACAATAAAAGAAAATATTGACTACATAAAATTTTTTAATTGGACAACACACATAGTACATGCAAAGCAAACTAAGATGAAATATTCGCAGCATACACCATAAAAGGCTAATATATAAAGAATTCTTAAAAGCAAAGGGAAAGGAGAGCATTTTTGCACCCCAAGGGCTGCTTCTGGGCGCTCTGCAGCCGTCACCGTGCCACAGAATGAATATATTGAATTACACCATAAATGCTATACCATTTGGATTACCATGAGAGAAAGAGAAAGAAGGAAAGACGAGAAGCTCAAGAATGTTCAAAGAAGGCAAAGAAAATGATTGGTCTGAAGGCTAAGCTTAATCATAAACAGCGCCATGCTGAGAAAATACAAATAAAAAAGACCATCAAGATGCATGAAAAGAGAAACACCAAACAAAAGAATGACGAAAAGATTCCACAGGGAGCAGTACCTGCCTATCAGCAGGACAGAGAGACAATCTCGAGCTAAAGTACTTTCCAATATGATTAAACAGAAACGAAAAGAGAATGAGGGAAAATGGGAAGTCCCTCTGCCTAAAGTATGTGCCCAGGGAGAAACAGAAGCATTAAGTTATTCAAACAGGAAAGAGAAAGAAGAAGGCATGGAAGAGGATGGTTACTGAAGTCTGCTTTGCTAGAGATGTCTTTACAAGAAAACCACCTAAATATGAAATATTCATCAGGCCAATGGGCTTGCATTTCAAGAAAGTCCATGTAACACAACCTGAACTGAAAGCCACCTTTTGCCTACCAATACTTGGCATAAAGAAGAATCCCTCATTCCCGCTGTATACAACTTTGGGTGTTATTACCAAAGACTGTCACTGAGGTAAATGTGAGTGAAGTGGGCCTTGTGACACAGGGAGGCAAAGTTATCTGGGGAAATATGCCCAGGTTATCAACAATCCTGAAAATGATGGATGCATAAATGCAGTCTTACTGGTTTGACAGCAATTTCATATATAATTATTGAGCACTACACACCAACTGAAAAAACTACCATTACTGTAATGTTTCTGAATACTACCAAACAGCCATACCGGTCTGCAATCATCAAGAGATTGTTAACTTGTAAACATTAAAATGGGGCGGAAAAAAACAAAACAAAGGGAAAAAGGACCAAAAATCAGATACAGGAAAAAAGACAGTCAATTCACCAAAAAAAAAAAAAAAAAAAAAATTACAAGGGCCCTCAAATAAGTAACAATTGCTCAAATTCACTCAAAATTAGAGAAATGCCAATTAAAACAACACTGAAATACCATTTCTCATCTATTAGACTCGCAAAAATTTTAAAATATGACAAAACATTCCATTAGTGAGGATGTAAGGGAAACAGGCACTTACATGCATTGCTGATGGGAATACAAATTGGTACAACCATTCTGGAGGGAGTGTTGGTAGTATGTAACAAAATGACATATACACTTAACTTTGGCCCCAGCAATTCCACTTCAAGGAATCCACCCTGGGAATATACCTCCAAATATACAAGGACAAATACACACTCTAGCATTCTTTGTAATTGTAAAATATTGGAAACTTGGATGTGCCATATTCAATTACCTTTCTATGGTAGGAGTATGGCACATAGGAAAGTGACTGAATAAACTATGGTACATCCAAGTTATGCAACTGTGGGGGGAAATAAAGAATGAGGAAAATCTCTATAATATGAAGTGATTTCCAGGACACAGTGTTAACTGAAAAAAGCAAAGTCTGAAAAAAGCAAAAAAATACCTATGGTATGTTATGTTCATGTAAGAATGAAGGGGGATATAAGAAAATACACATTTCTACTGAAAAAGCAAAAAAAAAAAAAAACAAACAAAAACACCGGAAGGATAAACCAGAAACTAAAGAGATAGGTTACCTACCCTGGGCAGGTGAGAAAGGGGTGGAAAGAAGAGGGAAAGGGCTTGGGAACAGAGTAGCAAGGCTAAGGATGGAGTGACACTTCTCTGGATACACAATATATTTTGTAATAATTCTGACTCTCAGAACCATAGTAATTTCCACATGCTGACATGGTGTCAGAAAATAAAGAAAACTTCAAAAACAGATGAGGGTTTGTTGAAAGAACACAGGAGCCAACCTGAAGGAGCCCATAACAGCCAATGCTGGAACGAATACAGCAACAAAATAAATGATAGTACTAGATCAAAAACAAGGAGTAAAATATTAATGAGTCCATATTGATATAAACAATCTGATAAGTAAATGGAGGAAAAGCGACAACTCTTCTTCACAATAGACTACAATAAGTAAATTAACATAGGAAGCAAAGTGGGAAACAATCAACATCAGGCAAATATCACAAATACTGCAGACAAGATCCACTTGAGAGATGCTAAAATTAGAGAGCAATAGTTTGAGGAGAAACAGGATTTACACAGTCTCCACGTAGCTCCAACAAGATACTTACCAACTAAAAAGGGAAAGATAGTAACTTCACAGTGTAAAAACAACACACTCAACCAAGTGATCAAGTAATCATAAGTAGTAAGACATATATCATAAACCCCTCAATACAACGCACTAAGAAAGACACAACATCATTTTTGTGGTATTCTTGCCAAAAATGCATAGGCTCAGTCCAATCATGAGAAAACATCAGACAAACCCAAACTGCGAGATATTCTAAAAATAACTGATTAGTATTCTTCAAAAGTGTCATAGTCATAAAAGACAAGCAAAATGTCAGAAACTTTAAGAGACTATGGAGAAATTGCTAAATTCAATGTGGGTTCCTATATAGGACCCTGGGACTGAAAACGGACAGTAGTTGAAAATTTGGTTTCATTCTAATAAGAGCTATAGTTTAATCAATAATATTATATCAATGTTCATTTCCTACTTGTAATAATTATATTATGGTTATGTAAGATGTTAGCATTAGGGGAAATGGGGTGAGGAATGTAAGGGAACTCTACTATTTTTGCAGCTCTTCCGCAAGTCTAAAATTAGATTAAAAGTTTTTTAAAAACAGTAAGAAATTCTGAACAAAGGTAGAGGAATTACCCTTTAAATAAAAGGAGAAAATCTCTTCCAGTGAGGCCAGAATAAAGGAAGAAGGAACCTGTAGAGATAGTGAAGAGTAACATGGAAAAATGGAAGGTTAAGGCAGTTCGTTTTTGCTGTCTTACTTTCTTGTGAAATAGGAGTTATCATTTGACCGCCTGTATAAAACAGCACCAATGAGGAAAATATAGTAGGTCCCCCACCTTATCCATGTTTTAGCTTCCCACAGTTTATCAGCTGTCAACCATGGTCTGAAAATAAACCTCTCTTCTTTATAAATTACTCCGCCTCAGGTGTTCCTTTATAGCAATTCAAACAGACTAAGAAAATATGTTGTTATAATTGTTCTATTTTATTATTACTGTTGTTAATCTCTTATTGTGTCTAATTTACAAATTAAACTTTATCATAGGTATGTATGTATAGGAGAAAACTTAGTACATATGGAGTTTGGGACTATCCACAGTTTCAGGTATGTGGGTCTTGGAACATCTCCCCCAAGACTATGGGAAGACTACTGTACATCATTATCATTCAGCTCTGGAAAAGACCAAATAACTCAAGGCAGATAGAGAAACATAAATCAAATTTCTGAGAATTACAGAGATAGGTACTAAATATTATATATATATATATAATTTTTTTTTTTTTTTGAGATGGAGTTTCGCTCTTGTTGCCCAGGCTGGAGTACGATGGTGCTATCTCGGCTCATTCTTTAAGTGCTCTGATCCACTTCATATTTATTTCTTAAAGGTCTTCTTGTTTATAACTTTGATAACAAAATACATGGGAGTAACAAGACTTAAGAAGTTAATGACCTATATAATTTGTGCTGTTTAGGTTATACATTTTCTGATTTTTGTATGAATTCAGTTATCTTTGAAAGCTGTCTTTAAAACAGAGTGATAAATTACTATTACAAAACCACCACTGATGTTCAGCCCTCACAGACCAGTTATATTGGAGGCCAAAATGTCGTTAAGTCATCTCTGGGGGTTCTACTGTAAATCAGCCAGAGGTATTTGCTAACAAAAGAGTGTAAGAACCAAAGACCTACAAAGTGAATTATTAATTAGAATTTGTCACCTCAAGTTTAAAATCCATCCAACTCTTTGTAGCTGCTTTGATTTTACTATAAAAATCACATTTTTATATATACATACTGAATACACCAAATCTATACAGAGGAAAACCTTATAAGATCCTTTCCCAAATTTTAGTGAGGGAGAGTTTTATACTCTACCACTCTTAAATGCATTTAAGGTCTTCTTAGCACCCAGGAAAGAGAGGGCAGGAGGTATTAGATTTGCCAGGATCCCTAAAACCCCTTCAGAGTCTCCATGACAACACTGAGTTTAAAGATTCAGAAGTCTAATGATAAAGGATCTGTGGCAGGAGTGTTGTTGAACATAAATCATAATGGGAGCTTTTCAAATTCAGGTACTCATATAACAGGTGGTCTGAAGTGGTATGCCCAAGACACAGGAGGGCAGATACAACCATAGCAGACAAGATAAACATGGCACATCATACTGGAATATGAATTTACATTATTTTTCACTAAAATAAATATAGAATCTAAAGCAAAATTCACTTGAATAAAACAACACACGTAAGTCTTCAAAGAAATTTACTGAATTTTTATGATAAAATATGAGTCTTCAAAGAAATGTCTGAAGGGTTATTACTCTTTCTAAAGGTACTTTAGTAAAAAAAAAGTTTGAAAAGTACTATAAATAATGATATACAGCATCAAGAACTTCTGACTGGTGAGTCAAGGACAATAAAAGGAGGTAAATAGAAAACACTGAGAGCAAAAAGTAGCAAAACTTGGGCTTGTTTTAAAGTGATTTTGCTTAGTTTCTTTAGACTTGATATTCCAGAGATCAGTTATTATTCTAAAGATTTTTTTAAGTGGCTCTATTTCTTTCACTTTTGATGAAATCTACTGGAATATGCCCATCTTTTCTCATTCATGGATAAACAGGAACAGAATGGTAAGATCAGTTTTTTCTTTACCATTAGAATATATTTATTTTGCAAGTTATTTTTAATGCTTCAGCCACAATTTCCACACATTTTTATATTACCACAACTTTTAAAAATACTTTTTAAACATCAGATACAGAATTTGTTCGAGGTTAAAAAGGAAAAACATATTCTTTCTGTTGAATAATATCACATTATATTTAACTTAAAGAATAGCAAGAATTGAAGCAGCTGGTGGTCATACTTATTTGTAGGTCCCAAAATAGCCCTGAGGTCTGAAGAGGAAAATATCTTTTATAAACTATAACAAAATTCTCACCTCAAAATAAAATACTATGAAATTTGCACAATTATATCTGTATTTACGTCTTTACAAAATCCAGAAACCTACTGGATTTTTAGAAATTACAATGAAAATAGGTTTATATTCAGAAAACAGAGCTTATACCAAGATGACATTGCTTAAAACCTGGAAAAGACTTGTTTTGATTTCGTAACTGAATATTAATTTTCAAGTTGAACTGACTTGTTTACAATAAAAAATTGAGTTACCATACATGACTCCATTTTAAAACTATATGTTCAGAGTTGAAAATATGCAAAATATAGAAGCTTTTCAGTCAAAACAATTTAAAATGATTTTGTTTTCTATGATGACAGTTCTCCTAACAAGAAGAAAAACGAATCATTTTCCTTACTGTCCAATGCAAAAGAACTGGAAATGGCTTATCACACAATATGTTCAAAGTATATTACATTTATTTTTATAAATAGAATAACCAAAGAAGATAATACAGAATAATTTACATTATTCTTCTGTCTTTATATTAACAACTATCTGGTATCTGTAAAAGCTATTTTGCTAAATACCTACAAGTTCTTTTACATATTGATAAATTAAGTTCAGGTTGCTTATTAAGATAAACACATCGGGCCAGGCATGGTGGCTCAAGCCTGTAATCCCAGCACTTTGGGAGGCCAAGGCCAGTGAATCACTTAAGCCCAGGAGTTCAAGATCAGCCTGGGCAACCTGGCAAAACCTCGTCTCTATAAAAAAAAAAATACAAAAATGAGCCAGGCATGGTGGCACGCACCTGTGGTCCCAGTGACTCAGGAAGCTGAGGCAGGAGGATCGCTTAACCCGGGAGGCAGAGGTTGCAGTGAGCTGAGACTGTGACACTACACTCCAGCCTGGGCAACAGATTGAGACTCTGCCTCAAAAAAAAAAAAAAAAAAAAAAAGATAGACACATCAGTCTAGATAATTCAAAAATAGAGAAAGCCCTGACAAAATACAGTTAATTCTGAATTATATGCATAATAAGAAACAATTTAAAAGTTAACCTAACAGATTTTCAACTATGCCTATCTCTACCACCATAACCAACTCTTAGGTAACAAAACTGACTGTCTGCAGAAGTCTTTTTAATTTCCCCACTCAGACTGTGTTACAGAGAAACCAATGAGAAGTAAAATGATAAGAGTCTCAAAACTAAATTACTCTCTGAAAAGAAAACTAGCTGTAAATTAACTCTAAATTATTCAGTATGCTGTGGCCTCATTCTTCATAGGTGGCTCAGTTCCAGAACATTAGCAGTGAAGCCAACCAAGAACCAAGAGAGGTGGTCATCTCTGTTGTTGTAATTGATTTCATTCAAAGATCAAACAGGTTACCTGTTATTTGGTATTATCTGAACTGCTTTTGTCCCTTAGCAATGGATAATTGGAGAGCTACTTTTTGTTACTAAATTCCCAAAACCATGTAAAATAAACCCCTTCAATATTCACAGGTAATTTTTTTAATGAAAAATGCTCACAGGAAATAAACTGAAAATATAGCTTAACATATATATAGTTACATATAGAAATATTTATAGATATGTGTATATACATGAGTTAGTGTACACACATATATTTCCTTACTCTGTCCACTGGGAGGGCCTAGAAGCAATGACATTCCAACAGCAATGAGCAAACATGGTGCCCAGATATTGGTTTCTAACACTATTCTCCAATAGAAGGAATCAGTGCTCCTTGGAGAAAAGGCTGATTCTAGGCCTGTGGTAGGTAATATACAAGGTGAGCCTAGAGCACTTTGTAATACCAGAAAGTTAAAAGTGCTCAAAAACAAACAAACAAACAAAACAAGAACAAAAGTCTCACAATGACAGGAGTATGTCAAAGGAATACAGGAACCAACTAAAAGAGCTCCCAGTGGCCAAAGCTGAAACAATTAGAGCAACAAAGTAATAAAGTACTACTGGATTTACCCTTAAGTATAAAATAAATATCCATGAGTCAGACTGATATAAATAAACGACTGAAAGGGCAGAATAGACAAAAAACTCTTATAGAAGATTTTTCAAAAATTTATGTAGACACTTCACCCTTAAAGAGGTAAAGCATAATTCCCCAATTCCCAATTGTGTGCTTCACAGAGAGACTTTCTTCTAAAAAGTACAATATACAAAAGGAGGGGGAAAACAGAGTAACTTTACAGTGGACAAAACTGATGAACATTATCTCAAGCCAAGTAGTCAAGGTTAATATCAATGGTACTGTCATATTAATGGTTTGTATTCTTGGCCAGGTACAGTGGCTCACTCCTGTAATCCCAACACTTTGGGAGGCTGAGGTGTGTGGATCACCTGAGGTCAGGAGTTCAAGACCAGCCTGGCCAACATGGTGAAACCTCTCTCTACTAAAAATACAAAAATTAGCCGGGCATGGTGGCATGTACCTGTAGACCCAGCTACTTGGGAGGCTGAGAAAGGAAAATTGCTTGAACCCAGGAGATGGAGGTTGCAGTGAGCCGAGATTGCGTTACTGCACTCCAGCCTGGGCAACAGAGTGAGACTCTACCTCAAAAAAAAAAAAAAAAAAAAGTCTGTATTCTTGATATGATGTGATGGGAATAGCACTTTACTTCTGTGATCTTCCTCCTAGAAACATATCACCCAGTCTAATGAGAAAAACAGCAGACAAGTCCCAACTGAGGGACAGTCTACAAAATACCTGACCAGGCAGTAATCTTCAAAACTATCAACTTGTCATCAAAAACAAGGAAATCTGAGAAACTGTCAAAACGAGAGGATACGTGACCACTAAAGGTAATATGCTATCCTAGATGGGATTCTTGAACAGAAAAAAAAAAAAAAAAAGACATTGGGGAAAAGTGAGGCAATCTGAATAAAATATGGACTTTAATAATTACATGCCAATATTGGTTAATTGTGACAAATGTACTATGCTAATGTAGTATGTTTTTGTTTTTGTTTTTTTGAGATGGAGTCTCGCTCTGTCATCCAGGATGGAGTACCGTGGCATAATCTCTGCTCACTGCAACCTCCGCCTCCTGGGCTCAAGTGATCCTCCCACCTCAGCCTCCCAAGTAGCTGAGATCACATATGGGCACCACCATGCCCGGCTAATTTTTTGTATTTTTGGTAGAGATGGGGTTTCACCATGTTGCCCAGGCTGGTCTTGAACTCCTGAGCTGAAGCAATCCACCTGCCTTGACCTCCCAAAGTGCTAGGATTACTGGCATGAGCCACTGTGCACAGCCTATCTTATAATAGGGGAAAGTGGGTATGGGAAGCTCTATTCTATCTTCACAGTAATTCTGTAAAACTAAAACCATCCAAAAATAAAAGGGTCTATTACAAAACAGTGTAAGAATACTGTGCTATATTGCTATATTTTATATAGCTACTAATAACACATTTTTTGTTTTGAGACGGAGTCTTGCTGTCACCCAGGCTGGAGTGCAGAGGCACGATCTCGGCTCACTGCAACCTCTGCCTCCCAGGTTCAAACAATCTTCCACCTCAACCTCCCAAGTAGCTGGAATTACAGGTGCAGGTCACCACGCCCAGCTAATCTGTATATGTATATTTTTTAGTAGAGACAGGGTTTCACCATGTTGGTTGGCCAGGCTGGTTTTGAACTCCCAACCTCAAGTGATCCACCTACCTCGGCCACCCAAAGTGCTGGGATTACAGGCGTGAGCCACTGTGCCCGGCCTAATAATTTATTTCCATACACTTGAAAGAAATAGTCAAACTGAAAATTTAATTACAGGTCGATTATCCCTTTTCCAAAATGTTTGAGACTAGAAATGTTTTGGATTTCAGATTTTTTTGGCATTTGGAATATTTCCATATGCATAATGAGGTATCTTCAGGAAGGGACCCAAGTGTAAACACAAAACTCATTTACATTTCATATACACCTTATACACATAGCTTGAAGGTAATTTTATATAATACTTTTAATAATTTTTTGCATGAAACAAAGTTTGTATACACTGTACCATCCAAAAGCAAAGGTGTCACTATCTCAGCCACTCATGTGGACAGTCTGTGGTTGTTTGACATCACCATCATTCCCGTCTCTGAATTTATATGCTACGTATAACCAATCATTTCTTACACATACACATGGCATTGTATTGCCCTTTGTGGGCATGCTTGCGTAGGTGTATCTGGCTGTGTGAGGAAAAGATATATGGCAGCTGAAGGGGGCTAGGCAGGTCTTTTTTCTCTTGGGGAAACTGTTGTACACCTGCATTCTGACTTTGATTCATCACATAAAGTTGGGTGTAGAATTATGTACTTGTAGCATCATGTTGGGCTCAAAAAAGTTTTGAATTTTGCAGCATTTTGGATTTCAAGTTTTTGGATTAGGAATGTTCAAACTGTACTACCATTTTAACACTATTTTTATAAAAATTCATATTCAAATTCTTGTATTACAAAACTCGATGAACTGAAATCCTAATACCATTAACTTGGAAATTTAATGAGTCAAATTTAGGTGTCAGGTACTGAGCTAGGTTCTAGGGATTCAAAAATGAGCCAAAAAAGAAAACAAGACATGGACCTTACCTTCATGAAGTTTATAGGCCACTGAACAGAAAGAAAATCTTACAGTCACATGAATAAATGTAAATTGCAAACTACGGGAAATGTATGATGCTATTACCTTAATGTGGGAAGTTAGCATATTCTCTAAGGATGCAAAACTTCAGCTGAGGTGTGAAGGATGACTAGGAGCTAACAAGTGAAATGAAATGAAAGTAAAGAAAGAATGGTCCAGACAGAGAGAAAAGCATGTACAAAAGCCTTGCAAAAATGGCAGGGAGCAAGGTGCATACAAAGGACTAAAGAAGGCCAGCATGGTTGAACTGGAGAGTTATGCAGAACGTGGTACAAGATGAGTCTGGAGAGCTAAACGCTGTTAAGCAGTTTTATTTTGATCCTAGAAGCAATGGAAAGCCATAAAAGCACTGGGGGAGGAAGAAGGAGAGTGATAATCCAATGTGTGTTTCAAAATAAATCACTGTGCCTTCAAGATGGGTAATGAATTAGAGAGGACAGATAAGAATGGAGGCTATTGTAAAAGTTTCAGGCAAGATGAAGTGGCAGTAGTGGAAAGAGGAAGAAATAGAAAAATTCAAGAGTCATGTAGAAAGTAAGATTTTAAAAACTTGTTCAATCATTGGATCTATCAGGGAGAGGGAATTAAGGATCACTTCTAGTTTTCTGGATTTTACAATGAAAAGATAATTGTGTCATTCACTGAAAAAAGGAACAAAGAAAGAACCAACGTTGTGCAGTTTTGTAGGGAGGGAAGGGGAAATCAGTTTCATTTTAGACATACTGGATTTGAGATACCTTTAAGATATTCAAGAAAGGATGTCAACAAGACAGCAAGACATACAGATCTACAGCTCAAAGCAGACAGAAAACACTCATGCCCTTAATGAAGCTGACATCTTTATCCTAGAAAAGCAGCTAACTATAATCCCCAAATATCCAAGAAAAACATTAGACTTAGACTTTGACCATCTGCATTTAGTTAAAACAAAAAGCTGAGAGAGAACATGGCAATAACATTTCATCAGCTAAAACAAAAACTGCTAGGCACCATGGGTAGCAGATTTTTAAACTCGTGGTTCAACAACATAGGAATTATGTATCACATCATATCATGTCGCATTTTAAAGTTTTATCAGGGCTGGCCAATGTTGTTGGAAATGTTCTAAATTTGCACTGTCCAATAAAGTAGCCACCAGCCACATATGATACTGACACTGAAATGTGGCTGGTACAATGAGGAACTGGATCTTTTATTGTATTTAATTTTAACTAACTTAAATAGCTACATGTGGCTAGCGTCCCTGGCATTAGACAGTGCAGGTTTACAGCTTTCTCATATATTTCATCTGATTCCCCAATACCTACTTTTCAAATTAACTGGGAGAGAGGTGTGGTGGGTGGAGAGATTAGAGGAATAGAAAAAACATCCTTTCCATTTTCTGCTTATTACTTGAATCTTTATTTCAAGAATTTATAATACTTAGGCTGGATGCAGTGGTTCATGCCTGTTATCCCAGCACTTTGGGAGGCCAAGGCGGGAAGATCGCTTGAGCCCAGGAGTTCAAGACCAGCCTGGGCAATATATAGCACTGAAACAAAACAGATAAGGTCCTGGCCATTTTAGAGATTACAGATCACGGGCTTAAACCCAGGGGCTCTTTCCACTGAGGGTATAAATTCCTGATCCATCCCTTTTTAGGTATGTGACCCTGGACAAAGCACTTTACCTAAATCTCAATTTCTTTATTTCTAATGTGGTGATGTTATCTGCTCTACCTATTTGGTATGGCTGGAGTAAAAATAAAATGAGGATGTATGTGAAAGTGCTTTGTAAATTATTACATGCTAAACAAACAGAAGGTATTAAACAGAGTAACATATTCCTTTTCTCTAGGGCAAAGATTTCCAAACAGTGTGCCAAGAATGGATTACAGATGTGCTGAAATTGTGACCCATTCCCCCACTCCACAGCTTCCAAGGAACCAGGGAGGGCCTGGCTCTAGTCTGCCATACAATTATAATCATTTTTTATGTGTGCCATGATGAGTATTTCAGGCTAGCAGAAACTGGAGTTGGCGAACTGACTCCCTCCTCTGGAAGATTTAGGGCTTACCACTAACTCTGCTGCTTTTATGATCCTGTTCCAAAGGCAGTATGTCACTGTTCCCCAGGGACCAACGAGGCTCAAGCGTCAACATCAAGGAGCTGCTAGTCCAATGCTATCACAGATATACAAAAATAAAATATAAATTCTTATCTTAGGTGAGAACATGGTAAAGACACTGCCATATTTTCACAGAAGATTTGAGCAATTGCCTGTTTTGCAACTACCTTCAGATCCCCAAATCTTTGTCTTTCAAGAGAGGATCTGATTTTTTCCAAATACCCAAAGTTATTCAGATTCTGGTGACTGAGGTCACGAAGTGACGAAGCCAGGCAAGAACTTCATTTTTGTATGTCTCAATCTGAACCGACAGTCATACTAGAAGATTTCAAAGCAGATTGCCTACTCTGAAGAACAGCATTCACTTAAATAAGTATGTTCATTAAGGGAAAAAAGTGTATTTCATAAAGAGACTTTATATTCCTTTTTCAGGAACAACTAAAGGTTTGAGCAACAACTGCCTATGCCCATCCTAAGACAAAGGCTTAGAAGGAATGGAGGACAATGGAATGAGAGATGGGAGAAAGAGGAGAATAGGAATAAAGGAAAAAGAAAAAGAAAATAAATACTTTTGTCTCATAAAGAATATCTGTTAATCTGCAAGAGCCATTCGGCAGCTTCCATGACTGCCAAAAGCTAGTAAAGATCAAGGAAAACAAAATTATTTTCAGGCCAATAGTCTTTTTCATACATCCAGAAGTAGTGCTACATATCTGACTTTTAGATTGTCATGGTCCTAAGTCTTCAACTTCCATATTAAGTGGAACAACTCACTTTCCCTTCTGTACAAATATTTTAGTTTTTCATCCATAACCATATTAAAGTTTCCTGTTTAATTTACTCCTTCTTCCATTCTGAATTTATTCTTTCCATCCCAAATGTATTATTCTAAAATTTATTTATACTTCCAGACTCTTACAATGCCCAGTTTATTACTTATAATCTTCATTTTCACATTTTCCCCTCCTCATATACACACACACCATCTGCTTATTATTTGAATCTTCATTTCAAGAATTTATAATACTTACAATTCTTTATTTCAAGTAGGTGTGTGTGTTCTAACACACACACACACACACACACACACCAGAGACTTATATCCATCCCCATAGGAAACCCCTACCAACTGCCTCCTCCAAATTCACTTCTTTTTGTCAAACTTCTCAGTATGATATTCAACCAGATGTTCATCCACTGAAGATTAAGAAAGGAAACAACCTTTTCTCAAAACCTGATAGAAAATCAGGTGATATATCTCCAACTCGTTTCAAAAAGGACATAATGGACGCATGGTAGAAGCTGTCTACAGTAGTAGTCTAGAGTCAGACAACGTAGGTGGAGCCATGCACTGGCTCCACCAGTGCAATTCTGAGCAGACTACTTTAGCTTCAGTTAATCATTCAGCATTATTTTCTTCACCTATAGAAATGAGGACTTTAGCCACTTTATAAGGTTATCATTTGAGATAATAATGTAAAGCACTTAGCTTAATGCACATGGTAAGCAAATAAATGTAACTGTTACAGTGTTAGATATAAACTATCTTCCGAATTTGTCATTACCTTAAAAGGAAACTAATTTAGCATAAGCTAGTCTGTTGTTGATGTTGTTTTTGAGATGGAGTCTCACTCTGTTGGCCAGGCTGGAGTGAAGTGGTGGGATCTTGGCTTACTGCAGCCTCCGCCTCCTGGGTTCAAGCGATTCTCCTGCCTCAGCCCCTCCCAAGTAGCTGGGACTACAGGCATGCAACACACACCCGGCTAATTTTTTTATTTTTAGGAGAGATGGGGTTTCACCATGTTGGCCAGGCTGGTTTTGAACTCCTGACATCAAGTGATCCACCCGGCACAGCCTCCCAAAGTGTTGGGATTACAGGTGTGAGGCACCGTGCCCAGCCTAGCATACGCTATTCTCTATAAACTTATGTTGACTGCTCCCCCAAGTGAGGTTGCTAGACAGAGGAAAACTTATTTTGTGAGCAGAAGAAACTGGATCCTCATGATAGACTATGATGAGCTGTATAGGTCTCTTCAAGTTAACATTCTAAAAAAAAAAGTATCAGACCTTTAGAACTGCAACCCTCAATCAACAAATAATTCACAACCGCATCAGTAAGTTCAAATATGTACTCTAAAACTTACATTAAGCTTGGAAGGATACTAACGTATTCACAAGAGAGAAACAATCATTAAAATATCTCATACAGAATGGAGGGAAAGGGGATGTCAAGATAAGCAACCACATTCCAAAGGACCACACCACTGAAACACCTTGTTTGTTCTTCCTAGCAAAGCCAAATCAAATCCTAAGGTACATGCCTCAAGCAAAAACAATTAAGAAAATGAAAGCAAAATACAACTAGAATTTAAATTTTTTACTCTGAACTGTGCCTAGTTGGTTGGTGATATTTAATACATATTAAAGATAGGCGCATCAGTTTGTAAATCCACTGGATCTCCAGAGCATGGACCACAAACAGCTATCCCTAAAAAGAAACCTCAAAACCACAAATCAGGAAATAAACTGGGCAGCCTCATTTCCTTCTGTAAGTCTAGGAAGGAATTTAGAAACACTAATGTTTTAAAGTAGAGATTTCAATATCAAACTAGAAGAATCCCTGCATTCTCCTTTCCTTGGTCCCAAAGCAAACAATTTACAGTTTGGGAAAACACACACACACACACACACACACACACACACACCCCTACCTGTTTTCACTAACTTCAACAAGACACTGCCTAAGTGGTGGTTTTAATCTATCAAGAGGCTATATATCTCCTTTGCACAGTTTGGGAAAGCGCACACACACACACACACACACCTGTTTTCACTAACTTCAACAAAATACTGCCTAAGTGGAAAACACACACACACACACACACAAAACCTGTTTTCACTAACTTCAACAAGACACTGCCTAAGTGGTGGTTTTAATCTATCAAGAGGCTGTATATCTCCTTTGAGAATTTGATAAAAACAATGGACACTTTCCCCAGGGGGGAAAAAATTCACTCAAACAAAACTGCATATAATTTCAGGGGTGGGAATGAGGAAGACCCCTGAAAGTTGTTGACCCTTAGGCCATGAACCCCAAGTCATCATCCAGGATTAAGGCAAATCATAATCCAAGGAAAACCAGTTTATCAATTTGGAAAGAAACTAAAGTAACTGAGGCAGGGATTTAATCCACAAAATACATTAGAAATCTTTTCTCTTTTCTCAGATAAAAGTGTGTTAGACTTGGTAGTTGGGAGAAGACGTGGGTCATGCTAAGCAAGGAAAACAAAACAAAAAACACCACAGGACAAACGAAAGAAAAGCAGAATTAAGACAGCAGTAAAATATAGTAATCTGTAGCCGCTCTGAGAGAACAGCAATGAAATGGCCAATTCGGCCAGGCGCGGTGGCTCACGCCTGTAATCCCAACACTTTGGGAGGCCGAGGAGGGAGGATCATTTGAGGTCAGGAGTTTGAGACCAGCCTGGCCAACACGGTGAAACCCCGTCTCTACTAAAAATACAAAAATTAGCTAGGCGGTAGTGGCGCCTACCTGTAAACCCAGCTACTCAGAAGGCTGAGACAGGAGAAAAGCTTGAGCCTGGGAGGTGGACGTTGCGGTGAGCCGAGATCGTGCCAATGCACTCCAGCCTGGGCGACAGAGTGAGACTCTGTCTCAAAAAAAAAAAAAAAAAAAAAGAAAAAAGAAAAGGCCAATTCCTGAAGCCTTAACAGACGGCTGACTTAAGGTAACCATTTCTGGTGCAGATTTCTATGCCAATTAAGTTAATTAAATGGTAAACATGAACACACCCTTACAGGTGAAAGTATGAAAGCAAAAGTTTATGCGAAGTTCCGGATCTCTTCCGGCTTTTCCTTATCAAATAATGTAGTTAGATGAATTTTATACTTTAGGAGAAAACAGGGTAGGGGCGGGGGACAGAAATCCTAAGAGTGGCCAAAGGATCTGCAGGAAGTATAAAGTGTAAACTTTTTGAAATCAAAGGGCTCAAGAGGAAGGTAAGAACAAAACAAAGGAAGTAATAACAAAATAAAGTAAAAGGGAAAAACGTCTAGCATCTAAAAACTGTTTTTAAAAAATTATTTCCTTTTCCTAGACACGTAAACAGTAGTAACTTGGCAAACAGGAACGGAGCAGAAGACAATCGAACAACTCCCTTTCCAAAACTCCAGCATTCCTTGAACGTCCTCAGACGCAGTCAGGCTTGGGACATTTCACAGGCAAGACTCCTCCCTGCACCACTGCCAGATGAACCTCTCAGAGGGACTGTCACTATCTCCCTTCCTCCCACTGCGGGAGAGAGGAAGCTGGGGATGCAGGGAGAGGAGGGGAAAAATGAGGGTTGGACAGCAAGCCTGAAGGTGGCCCACTCCGACACTTTGTCAAGAAAGGTCCGGATTCTGGATCCTGCAACCCCTTTTCCCACCCAACGTATGCAAAGCCAAGAGAGTGCCTTCCTGCAAGGGCCGGTCCTACACCTTCACTCGACTGTTTCGGGGGCACACTCAGAGGGACAGAAGAAATGAAGGACAGAAAAAACCAAAGGCATAACACTTGGGCAGATACGGCACAGACTAAGGAGAGGCGTGCCCTGTGAAAGTTCGGAACGGTGAACCCGTAGGCAACGTGCCCGCCCCACCAGCCACCTCAAACCATCTTTCCCCCGCCTTTTCCCAGGCGAGCCAGCTCCGCCCTCACCTTTCTTAGGGTAACTCGGTAGCTTCTAAGTCGAGGCTTATCCTTTCCGCCGCTCTCTGGAATCGCCTCAACCCTGGCAAAAAGTGAGCGGAAACGCGACCCGGACCTTTTCCTTCTTCCCCTTCCCCCACGCACCTCGGCTGCTCGGGGGCGGGGAGTAACTGCAGCTGTCACAAATTCACACTGACCAACCGCCGAGGACAGTCGGACCGGCGACCTCTCAACCCAGCCTCCAGAACCAGAACCAAAAGCAGCGAAGCCGGAAGTGAGTAGACCGGAAGTAGCGTTGTCCCTGGCCCTGGACGGCCTCTCTCTCCCTCAATCCGGCCTTGCCCGGCCACGTCTCGGTGGTGTCAGCGCACCTCCCACGAGGATCCCTCCGCCCTTCTCCGGGAGGCGGGCTACGCCCCTCCCTCTGCTGCCCTAGCAACCACATCCGGGACTCCGGCGGTGTCGTTGCCCGGGTAATTTTCTGGCAGCGACCTAATGCGCGCGGGGCCAGAGGCACCGGCTAGAGCTGGGAGCTTACGGAAGGGCGCCCCTGCCTGGTCTTGAGAGGTCGAAGGTCTCCAGGAGGCCTCCGCCTCCTTCTTTTTCATTCACACACCCTAGCCTCACACGTTAGGAGGACCCCCCAACAGACCGTGAGCTGGTGCCGGGAGGGTGGAGGTGGATGTACCTCACCTCCACGCTACCACAGAAGAGCGAAAGCTGCTTTCTCAGCCACCGGAGAGCACGAAGAAGGTTATTCCAGTCCCGCGGGGAAGGTGGGGATGGTAGGGAGAATGCGAAGGTAAGGCAGCAGACGGAATGCGGGCGCTGCCTCGCGCTGCCCTCGTGCCTGGGGAGCCCTCTCCCTTCAGAAAGGCTAGACCCCCGGGCCCGGCATCCCTGAGCTCTTACTTGCTCTGGATCTGTGATCGCTTTTTGCTTTTTGCTCGCTCTCTCACAGTAGATTCCCTGATACTTTTCTTTCTGGCTCCTCTTTCTTTTTCCGGATGGCCGAGCTCTGCTTTCTTTGCTTGCCCCATTGCTTCTTAAATAAATCATTGTTCTGTCACGGAAACTGCTGAACAATTCGCTCTCTCAGAGCCCTTCGTAGTTTTCTAAACGGAGCCCCAACCTGCACTACTCTCCCCATCCCCAGAGCTCAGTGGTGCGAAAGCGTGGCTCCCCCGTGGCGCTAGATAGACCTGAAGTTCATTTACACACTGTACCATACAGTTGGTCCATCACAGAATATCCCTTCGAACTGCTGGACTGCTTTTCCTTTGACAGCTTTGAATGCTCATTTTTACTCCCATTTCGCTTGTAGAAATGCGAAGGGTAACCGTGCACACGGCGAGATTTACCCTTCTTTAGACCGTACTTCTCAGCTGCCCTTACTTGTCACAGTAGCTGACAAGATATTTTTAATGACTAATGCCCAAAGGCAGAGCTCTACCTCTACAGATTTCCAGGGAGTTTCAGTGTAGTGAAATATCCCTGGCAGGTATCTTCCCCAGATCTGTGAATAGTAAATACCTATGGCACCATAAATGTTTCCAATGTATAACAATATTGATTGAGCTCTCTAGGATACCACCTCTTACAAAAATAGTACTGAAATTCCAAAACATAAATCTCTCATCTTAAGTGGTTCTGTCTTAAACAAAAGAAAGGAGCAAATATATATGCCAACCCACTCAAACTGTAACTTCAATTGTTATAGCTTACTGTGGATTTTTCTGTACAAAGCCATCTTGTTGGTTTGGAGACCATTAGTCTTCTCAATTATAAGAAAATAATCCCAATCTAAATTAATTACTGCTGTAATTGTGTAGGAACTGAGCAACTACAGAACTTGCAGCTAAGTATAAGTGTTGTTCCTAGGGTTTCAGAAGGGTGACTTGGAGGAAGTGTACGGTAGGACTCAGCGGTGCTTGAATGATGTGGACAATGAATACTAAATTGTTTTTGCTGGCTGTTATCTTAAAGATTCCTGCTAGCTGTCTCTTGAGTTTGGAGATGCTTAGCTTGACTAAAGTTAGTCTAACTATTAGACTGTCAGACTCTGAAGTGTTTCTTATTTTGGAAAGGTGAAGACTTACTTTAGTTTGTTCATAGTTTCCTTGGCAGCTGCTGATGGTTTTGATGGAGATTCAGATGGATTTGGAACTAATGCTAACTTCTGCTTGGTGAAGATGCTAACCAAGTTAGATACTCTTCAGTGAATTCTGATACTGTGTATGATTAATCCTCATCCACAGTATTATGCTGTGCAAGGCTATATATACACAGGATTAATCTTTCCATGATTTCCACTGCCCTGAAGGAAATTAGAATGTAGTCTGGCTCCAAGAAAACACTAGAAACTACTTCAGCTGGTGATGGAAAATAGTGGAATTCTATACCTCCTTTGAGACAATGGAAGCAGCAAACCAGCGTTCTTTGGATTGGGGAATATTTTTGGTACTAACTGAAAAACATCATTTTAAGCCTGGCCCTGCTTAAAGGAGACTTGTTTTCTCTTCCCTCTCTCCCTCTCTTCCTTTTTTCCCTCCCTTCCTCTTTTTCTTTCCTCCTTTACTTCTTGTCTCCCTCCCTTCTCCTTCCTTCCTTCTTCCTCTTTTTCTTTCCTCCTTCACTCCCTCCCTCCCTTCCTTCTTTTTTCCTTTCTCCCCTCCTTCCTTCCTTTTTTTCTTCCTTCCTTCCTCCCTCCCTTCTTTTCTTCCTTTCTTCCTTTGCCCTAAAACTTGGGGGACCCTGCCTGCTCATTTTGTTTAGAATAGAAGATTACTACTTTTCTCTGAATTGCCATTTATTTTTAGAGAGGTAAGAAAAAAGGGAATAGCTGCCTTCCATATATACTTATAACATGGAGATTATCTACTCATTTAACTTTGCACTGCTATTGGCTGTTTATTTGGCTTTTGAAAAATCAGGTGCTATTTATTCATTGGGCTTGTGGGGAACTCTAGTAGCCCTGAATGGCATTTGTGGCATACTCAATGAAGTCTAATTCTTTATCCTGGCATTAAAGGCTTACCAAGATCTGGCCTCAATCTTGCAAATGAGCACTCTCTTTTATATACCTGAAGGAAAAGTGCTAATTTAGCCAACTAATAGAGATAGGTATAAATACCAATATAGACATAGATATGAAACTTTAGTTGCAAAGAAATGTTTAATATGCTTCAAACTGCATATTTCCCTCTTCCATGCTTTATTGTCTATTCTTATCAGCAGAAATGTTTTCCTATTTTTCCTTACCTGTGATGTACCTATCCATCCTTTACAGTTGAGTTCAGATGCTACTTCTGTCATGAACCCATTATTTATCCTCCCTGTGAGAATTCATTTTTCCCTGTTTTTGGATCTTACAGCCTTTGATTTGAGCCCCCATTTCAGTCTGCTTTATACTACTGTTTTGCATGTTTTCCCATGATAAATAAGATGGTTTTTGGGAAACTGAACTTTGGACTTACTTGATTCTCTTATAACACCAGGAAATTGGCCAAGTCTAGTTGAGTTATGGAAATATGTTGTCTGCTGCATACCAGGCAAGTTCAAGAATACCAGCAACTCCTGCTACTTGGGGTAATGGTACAAGTGGGATTAAGTGGATATAGTTGCTATCTATCTGTGGAAGACAATGAGTGAGTGCTTTCTTAAGTTTGGAAAGTAGTTGATTCTCTGCAGAGGGGTATAAACTACTGATAAAAGGAGAGTGACTCATTACTCCTAGAGATTCTGAATGGGAAGAATGCCAGCTTTCTGTTTTCTGATACTGATTTTTTTTTTTAATAACTTGGTGCAAAAGTAGAACATTATTCTAAGATGACTGTTGTGGAAGAAAAAAAAGGTAGAACATTAGAGTTGTAAAAATGTTTTTAACTATAAAGAGGAAAAAACTGAACTTATTTATAATTCATTTACCTAGAGAGAACATTCAACATTTTGGTCAATGTATTTTTTTTCTTTATATCTATGTAGATATATATTTCTTCATTTATTTAACAAATTGCTACTGACACCCTATGGTTTGCTGGAAGTGAGCTGTGTAGGAATAACCATGAGCCTCTGCTCTGATGTAATTTTTAGTGTATGTTGTATTTGTTGACATATAATTTTATATTTTGCTTTTTTCACTTAATGTATCATGGAATTTTTTCATGTCATTAAATATTCTCTTTGTGTGGCACAATAGTATTTCAGCATGTAGATATTTTGTAATTTATTGAATGAATCCTTTTTGTTGCATATTTTCAATTTTGTCTGTAATTATATAGCAATGCAGGGAATAGTCCTGTGTAGCAGGTGGAATTCTAAGATGAACTCCAGTGACACTTACCTTGTATAATTCCCTCTCCCTGTGAACATGATGAGATATTACTTCCATGATTATGTTATGTTACTTGCAAGGGAATTTTGGAGATGTAATTAAGGTTGCTAATCAATTGCCTCTGAATTAATCAAAAGGGCAATATTCTAGGTAGACCTAACCTAATCAAGTGAGCACTTTAAGAACAGAGAGTTTTCTCCTGCTTGTGGCAGTAGAGGAAGTCAGAGAGATTCAAAGTGTGAAAGAGATTCTACAGGAGGAATGTTCTGCATTGCTGAAATGAAGAGGGCCACAGACAAGGACCTGAGGGAAGCCTCTAGAAGCTGAGAGTAGTCCCTGCCAACAGCCAATAAAAAAAACTAGGGACCATAGTCCTACAACAGCAAGGAACTGAATTCTGCAAACAATCTGATTGCGCTTGGAAGCAAATTCTTACCCAGAGCCTCCAGATAAGAGCCCAGCTTCTGACCAACATCTTGATTTCTACCTTGTGAGACCCTAAACAGAGGACCCAGTTGAGTCCACCTGGACTTAAGATCTACAGAACTGTGAGATAATAAATGGGTGTTGTTTTAAGGCATTGAGTTTGTGGTAATTTGTTGCATTAGCAGTAGATAACTAATACATTTGTAAGAAATTATTTTTACATCTATAATTATTCTTTTGGGATAAAATCCTTGATATAGGCCGGGCATGGTGGCTCACACCTGTAATCCCAGCACTTTGGGAGGCCAAGGTGAATGGATCACGAAGTCAGAAGATGGAGACCATCCTGGCTAACACGGTGAATCCCCGTCTCTACTAAAAATACAAAAAATTAGCTGGGCGTGGTGGCACATGCCTGTAGTCACAGCTACTTGGGAGGCTGAGGCAGGAGAATTGCTTGAACCCAGGAGGCAGATGTTGCAGTTAGCTGAGATTGCACCACTGCACTCCAGCCTGGGTGACAAAGTGAGACTCTGTCTTAAAAAAAAAAAAAATCCTTGATATAGACTTGCTAGATAAAACGTTATACACAGTTTTAAGGTTTGTATATCATATTGCAAATTTGCCCTCCATAAGCGTATTGTAACAATTTATGTGCCTCCTAACAACCTGTTACCTCACCCCAGCAAACGCTAGATACTGACATTCTGATAGGCAAAAACAAAAATGTATGTTTTTTTTAAAAGAAGATTATGTTTTTCTTATTAATAGTAGGATTGACCATTGTTTTCTTTATTTGAAATTAATTTGGTGAGTCTTTTTTGATGATTTGCATATTCTTATTTTCTGATTAGCTTAACCATTGACATAGAGAAAATATTCCCTAACATGTAGAATAGCATTTCTCTGCTGTCATATTTTCAAGAGGGAGAATGATTAATGAGCTTGAGAGGATGACTATTCTGAGAAATATTAGCTGCTGCCATTACTCCTTGCAAAAGAATATCCCAGATGTTATACTGTTGGAGTTTGGAGAATGTCAGCTTCATTGATCAGGTAGTATTGATGCCTTATTCTTTTCTAGGGAAAAAGTCTAATTTGTCTGTTTGGCATTAGAAATGTGATTGTTTTTAGGAATAAAGATGTATCTTATCATGGAAAATTGTAGCTTTGACTAATGTTAACTCAGGGGAAAAACCTAATCTTCCTAAATAAAGTTATCACATTTTCAATTTTCTCAAGATAATGAGCAATCTCTGATAGTATATATTATGTCACTTTAACCAGGATGGGAAAAGAAGAAATTCAAGTTACTTTTTCTATAATCCTTGCTGTTTGACATGATAGATTTTATTTCTGATAAATGAGATAAGGCAGGAGGGAGAGAGGAAGGAAGGGAGGGAGGAAGAGAGGGAGGGATTGGGAGAGGGAGGAAGGAAGGGAAGGAAAGAAAAAAGGAGGGAAGGAAGGAAAAGAGGAAGGAAAGAAGGAAGGACGAAGTTGAGAGATTCTCTTTCTCTTAGTAAATTTGGTTGGTTTTGTCTTTGAAAAATTAGTTTTTGCTATGTCAATTTCTGAAGGTTGGTATCTTCCTAATAAGAGCAAGAATTTTATTTTTATTTTGAAATAATTGCATATTTACAGGAAATTGTAGGAAAATATAAGAAGAGATCCCATATACAAGGAAGATTTTTTTAATGTTAGTTGTATGGTCAAATCTTATTACTTAGGTTTGCCCTTGCTGACAGATAGAGTTGCTATTTGTGTTCACAGAATTCATAATGGCCTATTCTTCCATGGAGGCCTAATGTTGCTTTTTTTTTTTTTTTTTTTTTTTAAGGCATTGGAAATGCTGGCTTAGGTTGGTGTGGGAGCATAGAATCTGTAACTATGGTCACAGGAGGCCCCACCAGTGTGATTCAAAGATACTGTAATATAGTTGAAAAGAATACTGACTTGACATTTAAAAGCCTGGATTCTGGACTGCTCTTAACCACATTGTAACTGTGGGACCAATGAAATCCAGTTTTACCTTCCTCCTTAGTTATTTGGAATACAGGTAGTAAAACCATTTAAAAACTAAAACCCTGGGGTATCATTATTTTTAAGACTTTTTTCGAAATGACACTTTTTTAGAAAAAGAATTCCTTTACTGGTTGTAATTCCTATGATAAAAATTCCTCCTTTGAGTTGGACAACAAGGGCAGAAGAATTTTGGCAAAAGTTTTGTCAAAAGATTTTGTGCAAAAAGTTGTGCATCACCTGGGAAACCAGGAAGCCCAGCAAGAAGAATGGAGTGCCCACACTCACACAGAAGTAACACTGCTCATCAAATTAGCTTGTTATTATCTTGGCTGCCCCACAGATTCTGATAAAGGAGGTGCTGACTTGGGAAAGTAGAGGTGAGCCTATCTGGGGCCATGTGACTGTTCTCATGGCTTAAGAAAAGCCCTACTTTAGGCCGGGCACAGTGGCTCACGCCTGTAATCCTAGCACTTTGGGAGGCTGGAGGCAGCTGAGGAGGGCAGATCATGAGGTCAAGAGATTGAGGCCATCCTGGCCAACATGTTGAAATCCCGTCTCTACTAAAAATACAAAAATTAGCTGGACATGGTGGTGTGTGCCTGTAGTCCCAGCTACTTGGGAGGCTGAGGCAGGAGAATCGCATGAACCTGGGAGGCAGAGGTTGCAGTGAGCCGAGATTGTGCCACTGTATACCAGCCTGGGCGACAGAGTGAGACTCCATCTCAAAAGAAAAAAAAAAAGAAAAGCCCTACTTTGAGTATAGATTTAAGGTGGGATTCTTGCTTCTGTTTGCAAGTAGGATTTTATAGTTTTCCAAATTGTAGATTCACACAGCCAAAAGACATGAGAGAGATAATGATGATGAGATCATCACCACCTATTTGTTGAGCACTTTCTTAAAGTACTAAATACTGTGCTACGTGCTTTACACTCTTTCATTGAATCTTTTTGAATGCACAATAATGAGATAGGTGCTGTAGTTACTCCCATTTTACAGATAAGGAAGCTGAAGCTTCATATGGTTAAGTAAATTACCTAGGATCACATGAGTACTAAATAGCAGAGTCACTTCTCAATTCAGAACTGCCTGGCACCTTTTTTTTTTTTACAGATAGAAAGTAGAAGACCTGAGATGTTAAGACTTGTGGTCACTATCCTTCCTGTTCTTAGTCTGCATCTTTTTCTGCATTATACTCTCCTAATTGTTTGTTTCTATGCCTTTTGTCCAGTATTTCTGGCCTCTGTACCTTCAGCTAATGTGTCAAATTAATACAAAAGTTACTGAGTTCTTAGCCTACTAACAGGATAAGAGTTAAAAAAAAAAAAAGAAAAGAGAAAAATTTTAAATCATAAAAATAAAAAGGTATTGGGTTTTTAAGCTTTTAGGTCGAATGGGATTTAGATTTTTTTTAAATAGAATTGTCACTTGATTTTTTAGGGAAGCATTTTCTGTCAGACTCCTATAAAAGAGACACTGTCTCCCATGTGCTATTAAAAGTGGAACCTTGTGACTACTGTCTGAGTATGTTTTCTTTTGGAGAAGTTAGAGGGTGCAGTCTGTGACCTCATGTGAAAAATAGCCACCAAGCATCTATCCAGCATCATTTTTAGTTCTTTAATTTTGGTAAGCCCACATTTTCAAAATAGATTAAATTTATCTGATTTATTTCAGAACTATATATTATAAAGCATTCAAAGGCAAGTGAGAATTCAAATCTGTAGAACAGAACTAGAGAGCTTTTACAGAGAGGCCTTTGGGAGGTAAGCATTTCTCTTGGAAACTTTATTGTATTTTCAGAACCATGCTTCTATTATTTTCATTATTAAGAACATAATAATTGGGTATAAGCATTATTTTAATATTCAATTGACATATCGCTAAAATTGCTTTTTTTTTTAATTTTTCAAACAACAGAAGAAGATATACTGGCAAGTTCTAGAAGGATTCTACCATTTTCTTCTTTACCATGAACAAACTTGAAAATTAATGGGTAATAGTTGCATGAAAACTTTTGAACGTTTTTTCTTATCTCTGAGGCCTTCTATGGAGAATTAGTAGGAGGTTGAATGTGTGCATGGATAAAATGGATCATCTTAAAGGATTGAAGTTCCAAAAATACATCAGCAGGACTGGACAGGTTTTATATAATGAGATTTCTATTTTAGCTTGATTTCTACAACTCTGAATAAGCTATAAACTGAGCTATACAAGGTACTAGGAAGGAAGTTTCTCTTCTAAAATATTCTAGTTGCATATAATATTTTTCTTCAGATCTTTGAAAAAGCATATTTTGTCATCAAGTTCCTACAAAATAAGACTATTAGACACTTACCAGCTTTTAGTATATAAAGTAGGATAGAAAGCAGCAATCTATATTATACTGGAAAACAAATTTAATTAAAGAAACAGTCACCAGGAAGTTAAGAAGAGTAATCTCTACATAAGCACTGGCTGAGATGGCAGAAGCTTCTGTGGATGCCTCAACTCTGCCTGTAACAGTGAAGAAAAAGAAAAGCCTATCCATTGAGGAAAAGATCGACATCATAAATGCAGTGGAAAGTGGCAAGAAAAAAGCAGAGATTGCTGCTGAATATGGAATAAAGAAAAATTCATTGTCTTCTATTATGAAAAATAAAGACAAAGTTCTAGAAGCCTTTGAATCTCTAAGATTTGATCCAAAGAGAAAAAGACTGAGAACTGCTTTTTACACAGATCTGGAAGAGGCATTAATGAGGTGGTATCGAATTGCTCAGTGTCTAAATGTACCAGTTAATGGTCCGATGTTACGTCTGAAAGCTAATGATTTTGCCCAGAAACTGGGCCATAATGATTTTAAGTGCAGTAATGGTTGGCTGGATCGTTTTAAATCCAGGTATGGTTTAGTATTCAGAGCTCAACCTGTAGAAGCTACAGGTGTACCAGTAGACCCTTCGACTGTCTGGTACCAAAATGTACTTCCTTATTATTTAAATGATTATCATCCTAAAAATGTTTTTAATATAAAAGAGACTGGGCTGCTTTATCGAATGTTACCTACCAATACATTTGCATTTAAAGGCGAAACATGTTCAGTTGGAAAGTTATGCAAAGACAGAATAACTCTGGTGGTTGGCACAAACATGGATGGCTCAGAGAAACTTCCTTTGCTTGTCATTGGAAAAAAGAGAAATCCACATTGTTTCAAAGGTTTAAAATCATTGCCTGTGTGTTATGAAGCTAACAGAATGGCATGGATGACCTCCGATGTATTTGAACAATGGATGCGAAAGCTTGATGAGAAATTTCAAGCCCAGCAACGAAGAGTGGTGATTTTTGTTGAGTCTTTTCCAGCACATCCAGAGGTAAAGAACCTAAAATCCATTGAGTTAGCATTCTTTCCATCATGTTTATCTTCCAAATGTATAGCTATGAAACAAGGCATTATTAAAAGCCTTAAAATCAAATATCGACACTGTCTTATCAAGAAATTTTTAAGCTCTGTTGAAGGTAGCAAAGAATTTACATTTTCACTACTAGATGCAGTTGATACATTGCATCTTTGCTGGAGGGCTGTAACCCCAGAGACTATTGTTAAAAGCTATGAAGAGGCAGGATTCAAATCTCAAAAGGGAGAAAGTGACATAACAAATGCAGAGAAGGATACTGGTCTGGATTTGGTTGCTGATGCTCTGGGGGCAGGAGTAGAATTTCCTGAAGGTTTATCTATAGAAGAATATGCTGCCCTGGATGATGATTTGGAGACATGCGAAGCAGCACCAAATGGTGATTCCGTATGCACCAAAGAAAGTAAATCGGATGAAACTGGATTTTACACTTCTGATGAAGAGGATGATGATGGATCTCCAGGAACTGAACTCCCTTTACCATCAAAATCTGAGGCAATAACTGCTTTAGATACTCTGAAAAAATTTCTCAGAAGTCAAGATATGAATGACGGACTTCAAAATTCTTTAGCAGACCTTGAAAATTTTATTAACTCTTTATCACCTAAGTAACTATGTATTGTACATCTAAAGAGTAATAGCTTTTCCTGATACATTTTATTATATAAGGTATGTAAAGGAGTTGTACCACACCACTTAAACATAAAAAATGGAAAACTGCTAATCCTTGGTTTAATTGCAAAAACCTTTGGTTTGAATAGCAAAACTCTCTAGTAAATAATGATTGAATAAAAAAGTACAAATTTCTATTTAACAAGGTTTTAGGGAGTAAAAGTATTTCAAAGGGCTATACTAGACACATACGGTCAATATGTCAAACATAAAAGGAGCTCTTCTGCTATATTTACACATTGAATTGGTGATTTCTATTTTGTTTTTTTAAGTTCAGATTATGTTCTAGAATATTTTAATTTATCTACCTAATCTCAGAAAAAAATCTAGCAATAGTTTATTTTTATAAAGATATATATATATATATATGCCGTATGTATTCTAACTAGACTTAAATATCAAAGATAAAGTAATTTTAAATTATTTTTCAAATAACTAGCTGACCTTTCTAATAAGAAATTACGGAAACCTGCTGAAAATAAAATCTGACTTAACTATATACCAAAATGATTAAAATATGAGTCTTACTACTTTCAAGTTATTTGTATATCAGGTCAAATGAAAAGCTGTGACCCTATCAGGTTTGTCATCTGTAACTAGAAGCTATGGATTCTTCCTAAATATTTATATGTATATTTGTGTTTAATAGAAAAATATATTATCGAAACATTTATTAAATTCTTGTGATATTTATAGTGTAATAATTATGCCTAGATATTTTTCTAATTTTAACAGCTCAAGCTTTTAATCTATAATATTTAATTATTTTTTGGATTTTGCTGAATTTTGTTTTCAGGTAAAACTAAATGTCCTTTTAGCATATTTTGATGTCTGTAATCCTTTTTTCCCCCAAATTTGATGGGTAACACTTTGGATTAAAATTCTGTTTGAGGAAGTTTTATCTATAGAATGTTTTAAAATATTGTATGGAATTAATTGATTTCCATCTATAAAGTAGTCTTTAGATAGTAGAATATTGTAACAATAATTTGTGAGACTTTTCCATTGTTAAATTTTAGCTAGTTTGCTTATTTAACTCATTACACTCAATTTAGTATCCCCTTTGAAAAATATTTTATAAAAATGTAAAACATACAGATTATTTTTACTATGAATTATTAGTCTGCCAACAGATGACACATTTGGAAGGAAATATCTTTAGGAAGCATTTTTATTTTTCAACTGTTGATTTATTCTGCTTTTGAGAGTTGGTAATAGTAAGCCTTAAAATATATTAAAATTAAAGTTTCTTTTAGAGTGAAATAAGCATTACTTGAAAGCATTTTATTAATGATTTGATTTAAAATTGTAATTTGGTACAATCATGGGTCTAATGGAGCTCTTAGGAGTTCCACCTTTAACTATAGTACTTGGCATATATTGGCTCCTCAATAATTTTTTTCTTTTTTTGTGGTCTGTTTTATTTAATCATTCCAGATATTCAATGATAAAAGAATTGTTATCTCCATTTTTATAGATGAGGAAATTAAAACCTAGAAAGATGAAATGATTTGGTTAAAAATATCTCAGAGCCAAAACTAAAATGCAGCTGTTCCCTGTCACCTAGTCCTGTATTCCTCTATGTACCACAATGCTTCTTATCTATACTCCATGAAGGAAAATTGTATTATTTTCTTCCCTTGAGTTTAGGGGACTGAGGGCAAAGAAAATATGTTGGATCCATGCTGGTAGCACTATTCATAAGAGCTCTTCTGAGAACACTATTACTAGTGAAATACTGGGATGCCATCAGATTTGGTAATTCTGTACCAGTCAATCACAGAGGTTCCAGTGTAGTTCTTTTGAAAATATTTAAAATAAGTTCAATATTTCCAAAGTACTGAAAGCACTCTCTTTTTTTCTCCTATATGACATGATCCATTCCATGATCCATAAATATTTCTGAGGCATAATGTATCTAAAGATAATATAATAAGACAAGGCTGGGCATGGTGGCGCACATCTGTAATTCCAGCACTTTGGGAGACCAAGGCAGGAGAATCACTTGAGCCCAAGAGTTAAAGACCAGCCTGGGCAACGTAGGGAGACCCAATGTCTACAGAAAATAAGAAAATTTGCGAGATGCAGTGGCACATGCCTGTTGTCCCAGCTACTTGGGAGACTGAGGTGGGAGGATTGCTTGAGCCCAGGAGTTGAGGCTGCAGCAAGCAGTGATTGTGCTACCACATTTCAGCCTTGGTGACTGAGTGAGACCCTGTCTCAAAAAAAGTAAAATTAATTAAAAAAAATAAGACAAAGCTATTATAAATAAGAATTTAAAATGCCCACAGATTTAAATTCAAAGATAAGTTGTTACTGTGCACTCTTTTGTAGTTTAGAAGACATATAAGCAATTTTTGAATAAAAATTTTAGAAATTAACTTTTCCTCAGATGACAATCACTGCTGCATATCTTGCTCCTGATTTATCTTCTACCTACACAATCATTACAAAGTTAGAACTAAATATTGCTTGTCTTTTCAAAACACAACTTTAGTTTGCCTGTTTTTCAATTTAATGTGGCATTATTTTCATTATTCTTGCCTTGCAAATCCCTACTGTTTCAACAATGTTTTTGCTTCCTTCTACTTCATCAAGAGCAAGTCTTATGTTGAATTTGGGACATCATTTCACTTCCAATGGCCACTTAACTACTAGTGAAAGGTTTAGTTCAGGATAAAGTAGGACAATGAGTAAATTAAGGCCTATGAGTTTCATGTGGCCTGCCTGGCTTCCCATTTGGACCTGAGATCAAATCTCAAACCTTCTTTTCACTGTATACAAAGCAGATTAACCAGAATGGGGAAAAGAGGAAAGAGAGGGTTGAAGGAGACCTTTCCAAGCAAATACCTCAGCTGTTAAGAGACACCCTTTTCAATTGCTGGTCCAGTAGGGGCTCCAGTTTGGTAGGGACTGGCAGAGAGCGGTTTGCACCTTAGGAGAGGCAGCACTACACATCTGGCTGTGGTTTCAGACTCCAGTGGTAGGCTAGGTCCTTAGATCTAGCCTGAGCTAAGTAAGTACAGTATGGCTTGAGTCTGTCAAGAAGCTAAGAGAAAATCCAACCACCACAGCACAGAAAGACCTAGAGTGGGGACCATAGTGTGCATACAATACATTCTCAGAAAAAGTTTCATTCAGTGGAATAAGTCAAATCAAACTGTAGTTCTCTGCTACCTTGTGATAGACATATATTTCTCTGAATCTGAGTTTACTCCATTCATAGAATGAGACTGAAAGAAAATTTTGCATACAAAAATATAAATCCCTCTCCCTCTCCCTCTCCCCCTCCCCCTTCCCCTCCCCCTCTCCCGTCTTCCACTTTCCACGGTCTCCCTCTGATGCCCAGCCGAGGCTGGACTGTACTGCCGCCATCTCGGCTCACTGCAACCTCCCTGCCTGATTCTCCTGCCTCAGCCTGCCGAGTGCCTGGGATTGCAGGAGCGCGCCGCCACACCTGACTGGTTTTTGTATTTTTTGGTGGAGACGGGGTTTTGCCATGTTGGCCTGGCTGGTCTCCAGCTCCTGACCGCGAGTGATCTGCCCGCCTGGGCCTCCCGAGGTGCCGGGATTGCAGACGGAGTCTGGCTCACTCAGTGCTCAATCTTGCCCAGCCTGGAGTGCAGTGGCGTGATCTCGGCTCACTACAACCTCCACCTCCCAGCCACCTGCCTTGGCCTCCCAAAGTGCCGAGATTGCAGCCTCTGCCCGGCCGCCACCCCGTCTGGGAAGTGAGGAGCATCTCTGCCTGACCGCCTGTCGTCTGGGATGTGAGGAGCCCCTCTGCCCGGCCGCCCAGTCTGGGAAGTGAGGAGCGTCTCTACCCGGCCGCCCATTGTCTGAGATGTGGGGAGCGCCTCTGCCCCGCCGCCCCGTCTGGGATGTGAGGAGCGCCTCTGCCTGGCCGCGACCCCGTCTGGGATCTGAGGAGTGTCTCTGCCCGACCGCCACCCCATCTGGGAGGTGAGGAGCGTCTCTGCCCGGCCGCCCCGTCTGAGAAGTGAGGAGCCCCTCCGCCCCGCAGCCGCCCCGTCCGGGAAGTGAGGAGCATCTCCGCCTGGCAGCCACCCCATCCAGGAGGTGGGGGGCAGCCCCCGCCCTGCCAGCCACCCCGTCTGGGAGGGAGGTGGGGGGCAGCCCCCGCCCGGCAGCCACCCCGTCTATAACCTTACCCCCAACCCCGTGCTCTCTGAAACATGTGCTGTGTCCACTCAGGGTTAAATGGATTAAGGGCAGTGCAAGATGTGCTTTGTTAAACAGATGCTTGAAGGCAGCATGCTCGTTAAGAGTCATCACCACTCCCTAATCTCAAGTACCCAGGGACACAAACACTGTGGAAGGCCGCAGGGTCCTCTGCCTAGGAAAACCAGAGACCCGTGTTCACATGTTTATCTGCTGACCTTCCCTCCACTATTGTCCTATGACCCTGCCAAATCTCCCTCTCCGAGAAACACCCAAGAATGATCAATAAATACTAAACAATATATATATATATAAATGTATTTAGTAAAGTGTTCCACAAGTATAAGGAATGACTACATTGTACTTCCATGTTACCACTTCCAAATATGCCCAAATGGTAACATGTGGTCACTAAACATCAGTAACAGTTTTCTCATTGGCATTCTTCTATGCAATAAAATAGGGAAACCAGCCTTTCTAGAAATATGGAGCCCAGAAACTATTTTCAGGCCAAGGCAGGAGGATTGCTCGATGCCAGGAGTCTAAGACCAGCTTGGCCAACAGAGCAAGACTCCATCTTTACACAAAATTTAAAAATAAAAATTAGCGGGGCATGGTGGCAGGAGCTGGTAGTCCCAGCTACTTAAGAGGGTAAGGCAGGAGAATCACTTGAGACCAGGAGCTCAAGGCTGCAGTGAGCTAAAATCATGCCACTGTACTGCAGCATGGGTGATAGACGCCTTGTCTCAAAAAATAAAAATAGAGAGGTTTTCATTCTGAACGAGGGAAAAAGGTGACTTAGAATCCTTTATTTTTTCTGAATCCTTATGCAAAGCAATACAGTAAAATGCACTTTACAAACAAAATAGCCCTTTCTATTGCCATATTTGCTGTTTCAGTTCTCCTATTTCCTTGGGCTATAATTAACTTGTGAAGCCTGGAGTAACCCAGAGTCCGGGGGCACACTAAGTAACAAATATATTACTGTATTTGTCTGCTTGGACTTCCATATTGCAGTATCACAGACACGGTGGCTTAAACAACAGAAATTTATTTCTTACAGTTCTGGAGGCTAGAAGTCCAAGATCTGGGCATCAGCATGGTTGGTTTCTGATGAAGGCTCTCCTCTTGGGTTGCAGACTGCCACCTTCTTACTCTGTGCACACATGACCTCTTCTTTGTGTGAGCATGGAGAGAGAGCAAGCTCTCTGGTGTCTCTCATAAAGGCACTAACTCCCAACATGAAATCCCAACTAACCCTAATTACCTCCCCCTCATTTCCAAGTATCACATTGTGGGTGAGGGCTTGAACATACGAATTTTGCCGAGGGTCGGGGGTCGGACACAAACATTCAGTCCCTCACAACTACCTAGTACAAATAAAGGTATTCACATGTTAATCAATTTAGTTTTCCATTTGCTAAAAATTAAAAGGGCATGCTTATTTCAGAACTTGTTAATCAGCTATAGCTATTAAAAAGGACTTTAAAGTTTATGAAACATACATAAAGTTTATGAAGAAATGAAGACATTTTATGTTCTTGAATAAATGAGAAGACTCAATATGGAATATGCTAGTTTTCCTCAAGTTAATTCCAATCAAAATCCCCAGGCAGTTTTGTTGAAAACTTTGCCAATGCATTCTGATTTTCATGTGGGAGAATAAATGTGTATCAATACCTAAGAAAATTTTGAAAAATCAAAATAATGGAGTATTTGACATACCAGAAGTCAAAACAATATGATGTGGGCAAGAGAAATAATAGATCAGGCTGTGTGTGTGCAGTGGCTCATGCCTATAATCCTAGGACTTAGGGAGGCCGAGGCAGGCGGATCACTTGAGGTCAGGAGTTCGAGACCAGCCTGGCCAACATGGGGCTGTACTACAAATACAAAAATTACAAAATAAAAAATTTAAAAATACAAAAATTAGCCGGGTGTGGTGGTGCATGCCTGTAATACCAGCTACTCAGTGTCTGAGGCACGAGAATCACTTGAATCCAGGAGGCAGAGGTTGCAGTGAGCTGAGATTGCGCCACTGCACTCCAGCCTGGGTGACAGAGCGAAACTCGGTCTCAAAAAAATAAATAAAAAAGAAAAGAAAAGAAATAATAGATCAATCAAAGGATTAATATGTAATATCTAGAAGAAGACCAGTAATTTAGTATGCAATAAAAATGGAGTTTTTAATCAGTGGAGAAAAGATGAATTATTCAGTAACTGGTATTTAACTGGTACTGGGGCAACTGGCTAACTCTATAGGATATTTTTAAAGTCATATACGAAAATTAATCCTAAAAGGATTAAACTCTGAAAAGGAAGAAAGGAAGGAAGGAAAGACAGTAACAAACAGGCTTGCAAATACTAAGAAAAAATACAGGTAGATGTAAATATTGTAATAGGAAATGTAAATATTGTAATAGGGAAGATCTTTATAAAATTGTGACACTCAAGAAAAAGAGCGTAAAAATACTAATGGTTCATGAAAGTAGGAAAATATTTTCAACATCGCTGGAAATCAAAGAAATGTAAGCAAAACAATGGGATCTCTCTCTCTTTGTTTTTTGGCCTGTCACAATAGACAAAAATTATAATACCAAATGTAGACAAAAGCATAGGGAAATGGATGCACTGTTGTTAGAAAGATAAATTGGTTATAAATTGGTGCACTCTTATGTTATCATAATTATAGCTGACATGTATTAAATGCTTACTAATTGCCAGACATTTTAAGTGTTTTGCATATGTTACCTCATTTAATCCCTAGAATAATTCGAAATCTTATCCCCATTTTACTGATGAAAAAATTTAAGTATAGCTACAGCTAATAAATGACAGAACAAGGATTCAAACCCAGATAATTTGACTTGATATGTATACACGATATACATTTATCCTGACAAAACAAAAATGTTAAGGATATTTGTTGCAATGCCTACAATTCCAAAGTCCCATATTCAAAACCCTGGGGCATATGTGTTTCAGAATTCAGAACTTCTCATATTTAAAAAAGATAATATTGCATATGCTGTATATTGTATAACACCCCCAGTAGGTACTGGAACAACACCCTACAATAAAATAATTCTGCAGTGAAACATATATTCATTTGAAGTCAGATAAGTGAAGATCATAAATAGCTTAATAACTTTGTAGGTTTTATTGCTAAATAAGTTCATGTCCATTCAGCTTTTACCACAAAATGGGTTACAAAAAAAGTTTTCAGAGCTTTTTGTATTGCAGAACCTCGGAAAAAAGGTTGCAGTACTATAATAGCATAAAACAAAAATAAAAGATTGAAACTATTTAAATGTTTCTAATAGAGAATTGACTCAATATACATGTTTATATATTGAATGAAATGTCTAGCCTCAAACTTTTTTTAACTTCTTTTATTATACTTGAGTGTATATGCTATGATGTTGGCCTGAACTGAAGAGGATATTTTCTAAATTTGACTTGCAAATTCTTCTTGTTGAATATTTTACCATCACCACAGGGCTAGAAAATTCCTTGCCAAGTAAAATAGAAACTATAGCATGGTATTGAATTGGTGAAAAAGTAGACTTGCTGGTTTAACATAATTAATTATATGTTCATCTTTGTGCATTAGCCTAATTTAAGGCCAAAGGAGTTGGCTTCTTTGATCAGAAAACTCTTAGCCATTGTGTCAAGGAGAAAATCAAAAGATAAAGAGCCCCACTTCACTCCACTTTAAATTATTTTTTTCTTAGTTGTCAAATCTCAAGAAGATTGTGAATATTTTTAGAGGTGAGACTATCGTATAATTCCTTTGTATTTCCCCAAGAGTACCTACTAAATACGTAGCAGACTATTGATATGATTAAATATTTGCTCAATGGAAAAAGTAAATTAAAAGATACAGATAGTCTTGTTTCCTGTATTAGGAATAAAGACTTGGCTTTTGTTTTCTTTTCCCCTAACTTTTTCTTCTAAGGCAAAAAACTCTTCTAATCGTTAATGCAAGGTCACTGCCTGGGTTATTGGCTGGTATTACACCTTATTTTCTTTGGAGTTTCGCTCTTGTTGCCCAGGCTAGAGTGCAATGGCACGATCTTGGCTCACCACAACCTCTGCCTCCCGGGTTCAAGCAATTCTCCTGCCTCAGCCTCCCATGTAGCTGGCATTACAGGCACTCGCCACCATGCCCAGCTAATTTCGTATTTTTAGTAGAGATGAGGTTTCTCCATGTTGGTCAGGCTGGTCTCGAACTCCTGACCTCAGGTGATCCGCCTGCCTCAGCCTCCCAAACACCTTATTTTCTGTATTACAAAATAGACTTAGCATAGAGATAGGAGACATTTTCATCTCACTACCTGCTCAAATGAGGAGCCATTCCCCCAAAAAGATCCAGAATTGCATCTCTCAACTCTTGGAGTACTTTGCAGAAAGATATTCACCCCACACCATAGAGTGACTTGTTTACTGTTTAGTTATGCCTTTTCTATGTGTAACAAGTCCTGCATCTGCACCCAGAGGTTATGCTAGGGAACAGTTTAAAGATTACAATGTCTAAATAACGTGTGTGTGTGTGTGTGTGTGTGTGTGTGTGTGTGTGTGTGTATTTATTTATTTATTTATTTTGAGAAAGAGTCTCGCTGCATTGCCCAGGCTGGAGTGCAGTGGTGTGATCTTGGCTCACTGCAACCTCCACCTCCTGGGTTCAAGCATTTCTCCTGCCTCAGCCTCCCAAGTAGCTAAGACTACAGGTGTGTGCCACCACATCTGCCTAATTTTTATATTTTTGGTAGAGATGGGATTTCACCATGTTGGCCAGGCTGGTCTTGAACTCCTGACCTCAGATGATCTGCCCACGTTGGCCTCCCAAAGTGCTGGGATTACAGGTATGAGCCACTGCACCCAGCCCAAGACAGTTATATTTAAGTGGAAAAATTAAGTTTGTTATTTTTCTGCTACCAAACAGAAATGGGGGCTTGAGAGCAAGTAACGTTTAACTTGTTTAAAAAAGAATATTTCTTCATTCCTGAATTGTAGTATGTGCAATTTAAATCTACTATGAAGCTAATAACCTTTTACAACATCTACTTGTACTTAGGCTACAAGTACAAGCGGAATTAGGAATTGTAATTAAGCTACATGTACAAGTGGAATTTCAACTTTCAGCCTTTTTCTTCTAAATTTGGTCATTGTCCTCCAGATTTAGTTATTCTGTTAGAGAAATTATACTAAATCCTTTGGAAGTCCAGATTGGTCTGACCTAATTTATTTAGTTACTGAGGGGGTTTTCACAAATAGAATTGATGCAATCCTGGTGACTCTAAAGATTACAGTGGGGGAGAAAAAGGACTTTATTCAGCAAGAGCCTGTCATGCTCCTCTTGTTAGGCACTGAGGATTTAATGATGAGAGTGATTAAAAAATCCCTGCCCTCAAGGAACTGGCAGTATAGTGTAGGAAGCAGACACTACCCCATAAAGACACTAACAAATATAATATCGCAATTGCTATAAATGCTCTCAAGGAGTGGTACCTACTTTTATAAAATTGCGTAATATGGGAATTTGACCTAGACTCAAGGTCAGGGAAAGATTCACTGAAGTATCAGGAGCTGAGACCTGAGATTTGAATAATAAATAGGAGTTAAGTAGACATGAGCAACTAGAGGAAGGAGAAGACCATTCTGGACAAAGGCTCTGGGGGAGAGAGAGGCTGTATCAGTTCAGGAACTGAAAGCCTCTAGAGTAAGGAAAAGTGTGGTGAGGTAGAGGGCAGGCCTTGCAGGGACTGACCTGTAGTTAGGGCTGGGAAAGTAGTAGCTATCTTATTTACAGGAAAAAAAAAAGTGTAGGAGGTGAGGGAGAAGTCTTCCCATCTTTGTTTTTGAAAGCCTGGATCATAAGCAGAATAGTGGGACGTGGAGCATAGCCAAGTGTTAGCAAGAAAGTAGAGTTTGAGGAAAGAGGAGTTGCCTCTCAACATTAAAAAGGATTCCCTCCAGGCATGGAAAGAAAGTGGATGGGGGGACTGAGAGCAGGAAGATCAATGGAGCCTCCCAGTAATGAGGACTATTAGAGCCAAGGTCACTGGGAGGGACATTATTTGAAGTTCAAGGAGCTGTGGGAGCTGAGTTGGCTCTGCAGATGGTCCAGCCCTCACTGGAATGAGCAATGTCCATTGCCTGGACCTATGTGCTTGCATTAATGCCTCTTCCTCCTCTCAGCATCTCTAGAGAGGACTTCCTTTGACAGCAGCCAGTACTTTTCCTGGTGACCACCTTGCAGAAATGATTCCAGTCTTAGCCTTAGACTTTGGCCTATTTTGTCCACTTCTCTATGTGGGCAACCTCTCTTTGAACTCCCCAGAGAAGGGCAGTAGGGCCTGGAGACCTCATGAGATTGTAAGGGTGAGGAAGGGAAATCTTCCCATACCTACCCTTGAAATAGAACCTGAACTGAGCCCATTTGAGATCCCTGTAACTGCCCTGCACCAAACATCCATAAATTATAAGCTGGTAAGAATGAGCATATGTGGAACAAATACATAGGTCATGCTATAAAAGACATCCTTACAAAAACAATAATAGGGATTTTAATATTATTGTTAATATTCCTGATTCCCTTTCTGCCACTTCTTTACAAATATATATAAATATAGTATGTAATAATAAAGCACACACTGAATGATAACCAGGGCTCTCCTAATTCTGTGTTGAGGTATAGTTTTTCATGGGGCAGCTTGAATTATGTTAGGTCAGTGATCTCAAATGGCCTCATTGGTAATTAACATCCTACTTGGAGAGTAATTGGAAAAGAAGTAAATAATCCACCTGAAAACTGTATTTTAAGGTTTGAACCTCAAAAGGAAGATTTGAAAACACTCAAAGAAAAAAAAATGACAAAAGGCAAAACAAATATTTATTTAGAGAATAAGTGATTAATAAACAATATCCCATTCTTTTTTATTCTCATTCAGTATAGTAACAAGATGTTTTCTGTAGGACAGGTTGGGGCTCAGGTGTCAAGAAGGAAGAGTAAAAAGTTTAATTTTAGGATATGTGAAGCACAGAAGATAAGTTTCTTTCTCAAATTTTTAATTTGGGGTATTTTCTTTGGTATTTTAATTATATTCTGCAGCTATCCTTAGCATAAAAGATTTAAAAAATATTTTTAGAACTGTTCACCATCCTTTCCAAATTCTGTTATCACTGGAGTGACTGATGTTCTCCGCTGGAGTGTCATTCACTGCATTATGATGAGCACATTAAACAGGGACAAGCGTCTTTAAAATGACTTTCACTGAAGGCTGGTGTTTCTTCTCACCCTGCTCCATTCCCACTCTGTTTAATAAATAAAAAGCCAGACTTCTTGAAAACTGACTTTAATCCACATAATCCTCCTGGTTACAAGATAGTTTTGATTTTTATTTTCTGCAGGAGTTTTTACCAGAAGCACAGGCAACCTTTCTTCTTTTAATAATGTGTGTAATAGACACACTATGCTGAGCAGTTTGAAAACTTCTTAGAGTCTCGGAAAGGCATAGTTCCTAATTAACTGCCCAGAGAATGGTTTAACTATGTGGGAATCAGTTAAGTGCTTCTGGTGGGTTTTGTGGGACCAAAGGGAGATGATACTATATTTTTAATCAGGCAAACTAAAAAGCTAACACTTTTTAATGACTTAGCAGCCCCACTCCTATGAGGACTCCAGATGTTCAAAGCTCTCAAGAGCAACTCTGGAAATCCTTGTCAAGTTCCCTAGGTCCAAGGGATTATTATATAAGTTAAGCCTTTGAATGCTACCTGTGTTTTGTTTTTGTTTTTAACTTTGAGACCGATAAAGGTAGAGGATTTTTGTTTACTTCAAAGTAAGTAAAAAATGCACTGAAACTCGAGACATACTTGGAATAAAGGTAATTTGGAAGTATCTTCATCTCTCCTATTAAACTCAGAGTAAGGCCGGGTGCAGTGGCTCACGCCTGTAATCCCAGCACTTTGTGAGGCTGAGGTGGGCGGATCACCTGAGGCCAGGAGCTCAAGACCAGCCTGGGCAATATGGTGAGACCCTGTCTCTATTAAAAATGCAAAAATTAGCAGAGTGCGATGGCACACACCTGTAGTCCCAGCTGAGGCAGTAGAATCACTTGAACCTGGGAGGCAGAGGCTGCAGTGAGCTGAGATCGTGCCACTGCACTCCAGCCTGGGCGACAGAGTGAGACTCCGTCTCAAAACAAACAAACAAACAAACAAACAGAGAAGTGAGTAGGAAGAACGCTGTGTTTTTAAAATCTCTTTTGATTACAAGCTCCCCTTTGGGAATACAAATAAAGCTTTGGATTTTCTCCAGAAAAGGGACATGTGCAGTCATCTCTTGGTATCCACGGGGAATTGGCCAGGAACGCCTTGGTTACCAAAATCTATGAGTGCTCAAACCTTTTATATAAAATGGTTTAATATTTCCATATAAGCTACACACATCCTTCTATGTACTTTAAATCATCTCAAGTTACTTATAATACCTAGTACAATATAAATGCTATGTGAATAGTTGTTATCTATATTGTCAAGGGAATTATGACAAGGAAAAAAGTCTGTACGTGTTCAGTACAGATGCAACCATCCATTTTTTTTTTGTTGTTATTTTTTCCCGGAATATTTTTGATCTGAGTTTGGTTAAATCCACAGATGTGGAACTCATGAATATGAAGGGCCAACTGTATAGAAAATTTATTTAACATTTCAGAAGATTCACTGTTAAGAAATCTTGCTTCGTCTTTTCACTACTTATAAAGTCTTCATTATTAAAAGCTGAACAAAATCTTAAAAATGAAAGAAAAAAAACAGTTGCTGAGGAGATTGAGCTAACATTCCACATTTGGCCTCTTTTTTAAACACTTCAACGTTATCACTAAATACTTAAATGAATTTTAATAGAATTCTTTTTCTACACTTTTACTTGAATTAAGCAATTTCACTTTTTTGTATATTATTTTTAGCCTTCTCCTTTGAATGTTATTTTTAATAGTTTGCCTGTCTATTTTTGCAAGGAATTAACTCTCCTTGCCAAATCCAATTAATAAATAGAACTATCTGTGGACTTGTGCTCTCTAGAAGTTGAACATAGAGTCTGGAATTAGTACCAGGCAGAATCTCCATAATGACTTGCTCATTGCGACACTCTCTGATATTATCAACTAGCGAAGTATCAGAAATACAAGAATGACATGTTTTCTGTTTTCAGAGCAAAGAAAATTATTCAATCATGCAATCATTATTAGCGAAGCTATTTAAGAACTGAGAAGAAGACTGTCAGATAAACATAAAAATGTTATTTTGAGGGCCTTCTCTGCCAATGCATTGTGTTAGGTAGTGAGCTGGGATACACAGGAACTAAAGACCTGTTCTCTACCTTGGATTTTACCCTTTAATTTGGGAAGACAGAATAAATGCACTGAATGATAAAGCTAAGTTTCAAATCAGTGAGATAAAATAATTCCAAAAGTGCAGAGAAGAGCTTGGTATGAGCTATGTAGTCGGGATGGCTTCATGCAGAGAGTCTCAAGCCTGAACAGGTAAAGTGCAGGGAAATAAATCCAGGTAAGGAAAACTGGGCAAAGGACCTGAAGCAGAAATGAACAAGGCACTTGGGAAAAATTTGTAAGGGTCTTTAATTTGATCTTTCATGTCATATATAAAGAAGAAAGTGTACATTTACAATATTTCCAAATATAGATTGTAGAAGATGAGTCTATTAATTCACCTAGAGCTTGCATGTGTTGTAGATAAATCTGCAAACTCCACCCTTGATTGCATGAAGTTCCAATGAGAAAATGCCATTTCATTCCAAGTGTGCATGTAATCTTCACAAAGAAACTTTTTTAAATGATTAAAATAATTCCCACAATAGATATGAAAGGAAAAGTTAGGCCTGAACTCATGCTCCTTTAAGATATGGGGGTTAGCCCAGTGCAGTGGCTCAGGCCTGTAATCCCAGCACTTTGGTAGGCTGAGGCGGGCAGATTACAAGGTCAGGAGATAGAGACCGTCCTGGCTAACATGGTGAAACCCCGTCTCTACTAAAAATACAAAAAATTAGCCGGGCATGGTGGCGGGTGCCTGTAGTCCCAGCTACTCGGGAGGCTGAGGCAGGAGAATGGCGTGAACCTGGGAGGCGGAGCTGGCAGTGAGCCGGGATTGTGCCACTGCAATCCAGCCTGGACGACAGAGCGAGACTCCATCTCAAAAAAAAAAAAAAAAAAAGAAGATATTGGGGTTGGGGTTGGAGTTGGATAAAAGGATCAAGTAGGAAATACCAGTCTGAAAGAACACTGAGGTCAAGAAAAGTATTTTGGGAGCTAGAAGTTTATATTAAGCATTTTAAGGAGTGGCTGGAAAGTCATGTGTCTCATGTTACTTCTTGTTCCTTGCCCTGGCAGCAAGTTAAAAGGAGCAAACTTCTGTCTGCATGAAAGAGTTTGAAGAAAGAGCAAATCACCTCTCCACTAAATTTACTATTTGGTTTACTTTTCAGTAATTCAGTTGCAAAGTAACTTTAACCAACTTAAATACAAGTATAAAAGTATGAAAGTTATTCTAAGTCATATACTTAAAACCAATTCCCACTCCATACCCCAAATCCAAACCATTAAAACTTAAGACTCCACTTAAACCAGATATATGTTATTAATAAGGTCTTATATAAGTGAAAAATCACAAAGTTAATGATACATTCTGGGGAACCACGACTAGCTCAGTTCTTGAATGGAATTGGCTATTTTTCGCATTGTCTCATAAACTTCTATGTCTACCCCTTTTTTCCTTTTTCTTTCTTTCTTTTTTCTTTTTTTTTTTTTTTTTTTGAGACAGGGTCTGGCTCTGCAACCTCTGCCTCCTGGGCTCAAGCCATCCTCCCACCTCAGCTTCTTGAGTAGCTGGGGCTACAGGTGTGTGCCACCATGCCCAGCTAATTTTTGACGGGTTCTCGTCATGTCGCCCAGGCTGGTCTCGAACTCCTGGGCTCAAGCAATCCACCTGCCTTGGCTGCCCAAAGTGCCAGGATTACAGATGTGAACCGCTGGACTTGGCCTATGTCTGCCCTTAATGGTAAACAGTAGTACCAACTACCTATATGCTTACAATGTGCCCAGCACTGTACTAAGCATTTTATGTTCATTAGTTCATATAACATCCTAATAAAAGTAACCCATAGGGCAGATATTTTCTTGATTTTACAGATGGGAAAACTATTAAATAGCAAACCAGAAGTCAAGCACTTTAGAGGATGACTCTAACACTACCCCTAGCTACATATATTTCTCCTCCTAGAATGTCCTTCCCACTCCTCTTTGCCCACCCACGTTTTGTGAAGGCCCAGCTTAAATCCTAGTAAGTTCTCTAGTAAGTGCCCCTACTGCCTACATTGACCTCTCTCATCTCAGAATTCTTAAAGCATTTACTTATTGAACTCAGAAGAACATCATTAGTAAAATACAGAGTAATAGAGGTTTTACAACCTAATCAGAGTTAAAAACGTATTGAGTGCTTAGTCTGTATGAGGAATTGTTCTAAGAATTATATATGGATTAACCAATTTCATTCTCATAACAAATCTATGAGGTCAGTAGTGAGTACTGTTATTTCCATTTTTAAATGTGCAAAATGAAGCAGAGATAGGTTAACTAACTTTCCTAAGGGCAAAGATTAGGAAATTTTCTCAGGTTGGTGAAGATCTAGGAATTGAGGATTAAAGAAATTAATATGTGGAAAGCCTATAGAACAGTATCTGGTACATAGAGTGTTAGCTATTATTACTATTTTACTCTACACCCTCCCTGAAAACATCTCTGACTCCATCCAATTGAGTCATCTGCACAGGAAGAAAATGAAGCATCTTCGATGAGCCAGATGCTGGGTTTGACAGTTTCATGACCGTCATTTCATTTATTAATTCAACAAATATTTATCGAGCACCTACCACCACCTGGTACTATTCAAGGCATTGAGATTCCAGCTGTAAAACAAAAAACAAAGTGGTTCTTCACAATAATCCCATAAAGGAGGTTCATGAGTTCCATTACTACAAATGACAAAACTGAGGTTCACACAGCTCACCAGTTGGAGGGTTGGGGTTTAAATATAAATCAATTAAAAGTTTCAGATCTTTCTCTCACAGGATATAATGTTACTTCTGCCTGATCCACCTGATAGAACCATTCTCCCCAATGAAACATAATGCATTTGGAAATTAGGAAGCTGTTGTTTCCCTTTCTCATATATAGGTTAGAATTCCCAATAATATCACCATCATCCCCAGATAGTATTTACAGAGTACATGCATGCATTATTATTGTTGAGGCTGCTTTCCCCACCTCTCCCAATGCCTTCTAGCAAATGCTCAGTGGAAAACAAGAGCTGCTCTAGCTGAGACTGGGGTTGGGATGGGAGTGGATGGGCCTTGAACACTGGTTGCTCTGCCTTCTTCTAAAGTCTCTAAGGTGCCTGGCTTCCACTGCAGGCACCCGCTTCTGGACAAGCGGAATGTGGTGGCACCCTGAAGCTGGAAGACACCAGGAACTGCAAAACCCCAAAGAGGGTGTCACAGCCCTGGCTCAGGGAGCCCCTAGGTCTGGGCTTCAGAAGGGACCACAGCTCTTCCCTCCTTCTCATTCCCCGCAATGTGGCAAGCAGGGGATGCATGTTTCAGCCCTGTTTGTGTTACATTTCTTTTAGACCAGCCATTCAGCAGGTCCTGAGTTCTTGTCCCACATCCAAGAAGAATGAGGTAGGCAGACACCTGGAGGGTGAGCAAAGTGGAGAGGAGCTTCATTGAGTGATAGAACAGTTCTCAGGAGACTCAAAGTGGGTAGCTCCTTTCCACAGGAAGGTTGTCCCAATGAGTGTCCAGCTCTCAGTGGAGAAGAGACCTGGAGTGGGTAGCTCCTATCCACAGGCAGGTCACCCCAACATCTGTGCAGCCCTCAGCAGACAGGAGACCCAGAGTGGATGGCTCTTATCACAGGCAGGTCATCCCAACATCTGTGTAGCCCTCAGTGGAGAGGAGACCCTGAGTGGGTGGCTCTTATCCACAGGCAGGTAATCCCAACATCTGTGCAGCACTTAGCAGAGAGGAGACCCTGAGTGGGTGGCTTTTACCCACAGGCAGGTCATCCCAACATCTGTGCAGCCCTCAGGGGAGAGGAGACCCAAGTGGGTGGCTCCTATCCACAGACAGGTCATCCAGACAGACCTGGAGTGAGTGGCTGTTATCTGCAGGCAGGTCATCCCACCCTCTCTGCAGCCCTCAGCAAAGAGGAGACAGAGTGAGAGGCCCCAGAGTGAGTAGCTCCTATCTGCAAGCAGGTTGTCTCCTTGTCTCTGCAGCCCTCAGTGAAGAGGAGGCCCAGAGTGGATGGCTCCATCCACAGGCAGGTCGTCCCCTACTCTGCCAGGGTCTGGCTTGGGGGTGGGCTTCAGAGGGGAGGAAGTGTGTGCTGATTGGTCCATGGGCAGCAATGGGCAGACCTGGAAAAAGCACCGTAAGTTCTCACTCCCGGCGGAACTGGCAGCTCAGCCCCCAGGCTTCAGGCCGTTTCTGGCCTAAGTGGGGTTTCACCGAGGACCCACTGCTTTCTTGTTTTTTTTTTTTTTTATGATACTTTAAGTTTTAGGGTACATGTGCACAATGTGCAGATAAGTTACATATGTATACATGTGCCATGCTGGTGCACTGCACCCACTAACTCATCATCTAGCATTAGGTATATCTCCCAATGCTATCTCTCCCCCCTCCCCCCACCCCACAACAGTCCCCAGAGTGTGGTGTTCCCCTTCCTGTGTCCATGTGTTCTCATTATTCAATTCCCACCTATAAGTGAGAATATGCGGTGTTTGGTTTTTTGTTCTTGCGATAGTTTACTGAGAATGATGATTTCCAATTTCATCCATGTCCCCACAAAGGACATGAACTCATCATTTTTTATGGCTGCATAGTATTCCATGGTGTATATGTGCCACATTTTCTTAATCCAGTCTATCATTGTTGGACATTTGGGTTGGTTCCAAGTCTTTGCTATTGTGAATAATGCCGCAATAAACATACGTGTGCATGTGTCTTTATAGCAGCATGATTTATAGTCCTTTGGGTGTATACCCAGTAATGGGATGGCTGGGTCAAATGGTATTTCTAGTTCTAGATCCCTGAGGAATCGCCACACTGATATCCACAATGGTTGAACTAGTTTACAGTCCCACCAACAGTGTAAAAGTGTTCCTATTTCTCCACATCCTCTCCAGCACCTGTTGTTTCCTGACTTTTTAATGATTGCCATTCTAACTGGTGTGAGATGGTATCTCATTGTGGTTTTGATTTGCATTTCTCTGATGGCCAGTGATGGTGAGCACTTTTTCATGTGTTTTTTGGCTGCATAAATGTCTTCTTTTGAGAAGTGTCTGTTCATGTCCTTTGCCTGCTTTTTGATGGGGTTGTTTGTTTTTTTCTTGTAAATTTGTTTGAGTTCATTGTAGATTCTGGATATTAGCCCTTTGTCAGATGAGTAGGTTGCGAAAATTTTCTCCGATTTTGTAGGTTGCCTGTTCACTCTGATGGCAGTTTCCTTTGCTGTGCAGAAGCTCTTTAGTTTAGTTAGATCCCACTTGTCAATTTTGGCTTTTGTTGCCATTGCTTTTGGTGTTTTAGACATGAAGTCCTTGCCCATGCCTATGTCCTGAATGGTAATGCCTAGGTTTTCTTCTAGGGTTTTTATGGTTTTAGGTCTAACGTTTAAGTCTTTAATCCATCTTGAATTGATTTTTTATAAGGTGTAAGGAAGGGATCCAGTTTCAGCTTTCTACATGTGGCTAGCCAGTTTTCCCAGCACCATTTATTAAATAGGGAATCCTTTCCCCATTGCTTGTTTTTCTCCGGTTTGTCAAAGATCAGATAGTTGTACATATGCGGTGTTATTTCTGAGGGCTCTCCATAGATGCAGAAAAGGCCTTTGACAAAATTCAACAACACTTCATGCTAAAAACTCTCAATAAATTAGGTATTGATGGGACATATCTCAAAATAATAAGAGCTATCTATGACAAACCCACAGCCAATATCATACTGAATGGGCAAAAACTGGAAGCATTCCCTTTGAAAACTGGCACAAGACAGGGATGCCCTCTCTCACCACTCCTATTCAACATAGTGTTGGAAGTTCTGGCCAGGGCAATTAGGCAGGAGAAGAAAATAAAGGGTATTCAGTTAGGAAAAGAGGAAGTCAAATTGTCCCTGTTTGCAGATGACATGATTGTATATCTAGAAAACCCCATTGTCTCAGCCCAAAATCTCCTTAAGCTGATAAGCAACTTCAGCAAAGTCTCAGGATACAAAATCAATGTACAAAAATCACAAGCATTCTTATACACCAACAACAGACAAACAGAGAGCCAAATCATGAGTGAACTCCCATTCACAATTGCTTCAAAGAGAATAAAATACCTAGGAATCCAACTTACAAGGGATGTGAAGGACCTCTTCAAGGAGTTCTACAAACCACTGCTCAAGGAAATAAAGAGGATACAAACAAATGGAAGAACATTTCATATTCATGGGTAGGAAGAATCAATATCATGAAAATGGCCATACTGCCCAAGGTAATTTACAGATTCAATACCATCCCCATCAAGCTACCAATGACTTTCTTCACAGAATTGGAAAAAACTACTTTAAAGTTCATATGGAACCAAAAAAGAGCCCGCATCGCCAAGTCAGTCCTAAGCCAAAAGAACAAAGCTGGAGGCATCACGCTACCTGACTTCAAACTATACTACAAGGTTACAGTAACCAAAACAGCATGGTACTGGTACCAAAACAGAGATATAGATCAATGGAACAGAACAGGACCCACCGCTTTCTGCCCAGGAACCTGTCTGCCCCCTACCGCCATCAACCTGCTGTCCACGAGCCCACGGTGCCCAGGCTGTTCATGTCGAGGTGGGCCTGCAGGCCTGTGCCGAGCTGCCCTCACCACCCCTCGGCCTCCCTCCCGTGCTTCTCGTTGCCCAAAGTCTGGAGGGGGCTGAGGTGGCAAGGGCTGGTGAGTCAGCACTGCCCTGAGCGCGTGCACACCCAGCTGGGTCGCAACAGTGCCTGGGTTTAGCCTCAACTTTGCTCCGAAATCGGAGCGGGCACTGGGAGCAGGGAGAGGCCTGGCAGTTGGAGCAGACACTTCCGATCCTGCGAGGGGAGGTGGGCTTCCCAGGTCTCCGAGAGTGAAGGGATGCCCGGGTCTGCAGTTGTGGCTGGGCAGCTGCAGTGCGCCCGGGAGGTTGGGGCTCCTGCCCCTCTAACTCGGAAGGGGGTGAGGCTCCCACCTGTTCCCAGCTCCTGCTGGCTCTGTGGAGTGCGTAGCCTAGGCCGTGCCTCCCCAGCCGCTGCCATAATGCCACTACTATCATTAAGGTGATCTTGAAACTAGCATCCAAGGTCACACTACAAGTGCTCGGAAAATATCTGTTGATTTCTGATTCCTAGATGGCTTTTGCCCACTAGCCCATTAAGGACCTTCATGTCTATAATGTCAAAAATTATAGACATAGCGTGTGTCTATAATGTTTAAGTTCAGTTTTGGGATTCAAGTGCAGGTGAGACAAATGCTCTCTTTTATGAACTCAGCTTCTCCAGTGTAAACTGAAAAGGAAGCCAGGCAGTGTTGTATTATTGAACTAGTTTGGGGAACACAAATATCCTTGTCAGTTTCAGAAGGGTCAGTGGAGTATTCTGTTCACTGAAAATTTTCATACATTGCAAGGAGATGAAATGCACTGAGAATAAAATGAAATGTCATCCATAGTGAAATGAAATGTCTGGGAAAGGGAAAAGGAGACAGACAAGGATGATAGAGTTGACAGTCATGGGCAGACAGCCGTTTAGCATAAGTTAATTTACCAGCCAGCTCAGTCCAAAAGGAGGCTTATATCTGGCTTACGCTATGATATATTAGACTGACACGATGGTAGGAGGGGAGGAGGTATAAAGGGCCATTTCCAAGGACATAATATATTTTGTGTATGAAGTGCAAAAGCACACGAAGGTCCAAGAAGAAACTGATAAGTATTTTTCATCTTTTTCTGACTCATGCCACCCTTGTGTCTATGCCAGCTCCTTTTCTGAAGGCAAGACCCAACCAGTTTTGATGTACCAAATTAAACTATGTGTCATGCAGGTGGATAAGAGATTTCATTTGGCATCAGCCAGAGATATGCATATATCTGCTTTCATATATGTAAGTATATGGCTTTTTCATGAGAGCTAGAAAGCAAGTCAGCCATATTATGTACATATCTCTTAAAATATGACTTTTACTGGATATTGGTAAATAAGGCCTCTGGTTGTAATTCAAACAACATTTAAAATGTAAAAATGAATAAGACCTTGGTTTCTAGATGCTTGAAATATTCAGAAAGACTAAAAGACCACTTGATTCAGCTTTTCTAGTTATGAGCAGCTGACAAAACAGTTCCTATTAAGGTGCCAGAAACTTTTGCCTTTTCTCCCTAAGAATACAGAAAGGGACACCCAGAAGCAATTGCACAAAAGAGTCATCAAGGAAATGAAGACAAAACACCATTAGATTGTAAGCAATTCTTGGAACACCTTGGACAGAGTAGTTATTGTCAGGCCTCTGAGCCCAGGCCAGGCCATCGCATCCCCTGTGACTTGCATGTATACATCCAGATGGCCTGAAGTAACTGAAGATCCACAAAAGAAGTAAAAACAGCCTTAACTGATGACATTCCACCATTGTGATTTGTTTCTGCCCCACCCTAACTGATCAATGTACTTTGTAATCTCCCCCACCCTTAAGAAGGTTCTTTGTAATTCTCCCCACTCTTGAGAATGTACTTTGTGAGATCCACCCCTGCCCACCAGAGAACAACCCCCTTTGACTGTAATTTTCCATTACCTTCCCAAATCCTATAAAATGGCCCCACCCCTATCTCCCTTCGCTGACTCTCTTTTCGGACTCAGCCCGCCTGCACCCAGGTGAAATAAACAGCCATGTTGCTCACACAAAGCCTGTTTGGTGGTCTCTTCACATGGATGCGCATGAAATTTGGTGTCATGACTCAGATCGGGGGACCTCCCTTAGGAGATCAATCCCCTGTCCTCCTGCTCTTTGCTCCATGAGAAAGATCCACCTATGACCTCAGGTCCTCAGACCGACCAGCCCAAGAAACATCTCACCAATTTCAAATCTGGTAAGCGGCCTCTTTTTACTCTCTTCTCCAACCTCCCTCACTATCCCTCAACCTCTTTCTCCTTTCAATCTTGGTGCCACACTTCAATCTCTCCCTTCTCTTAATTTCAATTCCTTTCATTTTCTGGTAGAGACAAAAGAGACATGTTTTATCCGTGAACCCAAAACTCCGGCGCCGGTCACGGACTGGGAAGGCAGCCTTCCTTTGGTGTTTAATCATTGCAGGGAGGCCTCTCTGATTATACACCCACGTTTCAAGGGTGTCAGACCACGCAGGGACACCTGCCTTGGTCCTTCACCCTTAGCGGCAAGTCCCGCTTTTCTGGGGAAGGGGCAAGTACCCCAACCCCTTCTCTCCTTGTCTCTACCCCTTCTCTGCTTTCCTGGGGCAGGGGCAAGTACCCCTCAACCCCTTCTCCTTCACCCTTAGCAGCAAGTCCCGCTTTCCTAGGGGGCAAGAACCCCCCAATCGCTTATTTCCACGCCCCAATCTCTTATCTCTGTGCCCCAATCCCTTATTTCCGTGCCCCAACCCTTTCTCTGCTTTTCTAGAGGGGACGAAACCCCCACCCCTTCTCCGTGTCTCTACTCTTTTCTCTGGGCTTGTCTCCTTCACTATGGGCAAGCTTCCACCTTCCATTCCTCTTTCTTCTCCCTTAGTATGTATTCTTAAGAACTTAAAACCTCTTCAATTCTCACCTGACCTAAAATCTAAGTGTCTTATTTTCTTCTGCAATGCCGCTTGACCCCAATACAAACTCAACAGTAGTTCCAAATAGCCAGAAAACGGCACTTTCAATTTTTCCATCCTACAAGATCTAAATAATTCTTGTCATAAAATGGGCAAATGGTCTGAGGTCCCTGATGTCCAGGCATTCTTTTACACATCAGTCCCTTCCTAGTCTCTGTGCCCAGTGCAACTCGTCCCAAATCTTCCTTCTTTCCCTCCCACCTGTCCCCTCAGTACCAACCCCAAGCGTCGCTGAGTCTTTCTAATCTTCCTTTTCTACAGACCCATCTGACCTCTCCCCTCCTAGACAGGCCGAGCTAGGTCCCAATTCTTCCTCAGCCTCCGCCCTCCACCCTATAATCCTTTTATCGCCTCCCCTCCTCACACCTGCTCCAGCTTACAGTTTCATTCCATGACTAGCCCTCCCCCACCTGCCCAGCAATTTATTCTTAAAAAGGTGGCTGGAGCTAAAGGCATAGTCAGGGTTAATGCTCGTTTTTCTTTATCCCAAATCAGATAGTGTTTAGGCTCTTTTTCATCAAATATAAAAATCCAGCCCAGTTCATGACGTGTTTGGCAGCAACCCTGAGACACTTTACAGCCCTAGACCCTAAAAAGTCAAAAAGCCGTCTTATTCTCAAAATACATTTTATTACCCAATCTGCTCCCGACATTAAAACTCCAAAACTTAAATTCTGGCCCTCAAACCCCACAACAGGAATTAATCAACCTCGCCTTCAAGGTGTACAATAATAGAGAGAAAGCAGCCAGACGGCAATGCATTTCTGAGTTACAATTACTTGCCTCTGCTGTGAGACAAAACCCAGCCACACCTCCTGCATACAAGAACTTCAAAATGCCTAAGCCGCAGCAGTCAAGCATTCCTACAAGACTTCCTCCATCAGGATCCTGCTTCAAGTGCCAGAAATCTGGCCACTGGGCCAAGGAATGCCCGTAGCCCAGGATCCCTCCCAAGCCATGTCCCATCTGTGCAGGGACCCACTGGAAATCAGACTGCCCAGCTTGCCCGGCAGCCACTCCTAGAGCCCCTAAAGCTCTAGCCCAAGGCTCTCTGACTGACTCCTTCCCAGATCTGCTTGGCTTAGTGACTGAAGATTGACGCTGCCCAATCGCCTCGGAAGCCCCCTGGACCATCACGGACGCCGAGCTTCAGGTAACTCTCACAGTGGAGAGTAAGTCCATCCCCTGTTTAATCGATACGAGGGCTACCCACTCCACGTTGCCTTCTTTTCAAGGGCCTGTTTCCCTTGCCCCCATAACTGTTGTGGGTATTAATGGCCAAGCTTCAAAACCCGTGAAAACTCCCCAACTCTGGTGCCAACTTAGACAATACTCTTTTAAGCACTCATTTTTAGTTATCCCCACCTGCCCAGTTCCCTTATTAGGCTGAGACACTTTAACTAAATTATCTGCTTCCCTGACTATCCTGGACTACAGCTATATTTCATTGCCACCCTTCTTCTCAATCCAAAGCCTCCTTTGCGTCCTCCTCTTGTATCCCCCCACCTTAACCCACAAGTATAAGATACCTCTACTCCCTCCTTGGCGACCGATCATGCACCCCTTACCATCTCATTAAAACCTAATCACCCTTACCCCACTGAATGCCAATATCCCATCCCGCAGCACGCTTTAAAAAGATTAAAGTCTGTTATCACTTGCCTGCTACAGCATGGCCTTTTAAAGCCTATAAACTCTCCTTACAATTCCCCCATTTCACCTGTCCTAAAACCAGACAAGCCTTACAAGTTAGTTGAGGATCTGCGCCTTATCAACCAAATTGTTTTGCCTATCCACCCCGTGGTGCCAAACCCATATACTCTCCTATCCTCAATACCTGCCTCTATAACCCATTATTCTGTTCTAGATCTCAAACGTGCTTTCTTTACTATTCCTTTGCACCCTTAATCCCAGCCTCTCTTCACCTTCACTTGGACTGACCCTGACACCCATCAAGCTCAGCAAATTACCTAGGATGTACTGCTGCAAAGCTTCACAGACAGCCCCCATTACTTCAATCAAGCCCAAATTTCTTCCTCATCTGTTACCTATCTCGGCATAATTCTCATAAAAACACACGTGCTCTCCCTGCCAATCATGTCCGACTGATCTCTCAAACCCCAGCACCTTCTACAAAACAACAACTCCTTTCCTTCCTAGGCATGGTTAGCATGGTCAGAATTCTTACACAAGAGCCAGGACCACACCCTGTAGCCTTTCTGTCCAAACAACTTGACCTTACTGTTTTAGCCTAGCCCTCATGTCCGCATGCAGCGGCTGCCGCTGCTTTAATACTTTTAGAGGCCCTAAAAATCACAAACTATGCTCAACTCACTCTCTACATTTCTCATAACTTCCAAAATCTATTTTCTTCCTCATACCTGACGCATATACTTTCTGCTCCCCGGCTCCTTCAGCTGTACTCACTCTTTAAGTCCCACAATTACCATTGTTCCTGGCCCGGACTTCAATCTGGCCTCCCACATTATTCCTCATACCACACCTGACCCCCATGACTGTATCTCTCTGATCCACCTGATATTCACTCCATTTCCCCATATTTCCTTCTTTCCTGTTCCTCACCCTGATCACGCTTGATTTATTGATGGCAGTTCCACCAGGCCTAATCGCCACACACCAGCAAAGGCAGGCTATGCTATAGTACAAGCCACTAGCCCGCCTCTCAGAACCTCTCATTTCCTTTCCATCATGGAAATCTATCCTCAAGGAAATAACTTCTCAGTGTTCCCATCTGCTATTCTACTACTGCTCAGGGATTATTCAGGCCCCCTCCCTTCCCTACACATCAAGCTTGAGGATTTGCCCCCACCCAGGACTGGCAAATTAGCTTTACTCAACATGCCCGAGTCAGGAAACTAAAATACCTCTTAGTCTAAGTAGACACTTTCACTGAATAAGTAAAGGCCTTTCCTACAGGGTCTGAGAAGGCCACCGCAGTCATTTATTTCCTTCTGTCAGACATAATTCCTCAGTTTAGCCTTCCCACCTCTATACAGTCTGATAACAGACCAGCCTTTATTAGTCAAATCAGCCAAGCAGTTTTTCAGGCTCTTAGTAGGTTTCAGTGAAACCTTTATATCCCTTACAGTCCTCTGTCTTCAAGAAAAGTAGAACGGACTAAAGGTCTTTTAAAAACACACCTCACCAAGCTCAGCCACCAACTTAAAAAGGACTGGACAATACTTTTACCACTTTCGCTTCTGCAAGGTACAGCCCATTTAAGCTCCTGTATACATGCTCCTTTTTATTAGGCCCCAGTCTCATTTGACACCAGACCAACTTAGACTGTGCCCCCAAAAAACTTGTCATCCCTACTATCTTTTATCTAGTCATACTCCTACTCACCGTTCTCAACTACTCATATATGCCCTGCTCTTGTTTACACTGCCGGTTTACACTGTTTCTCCAAGCCATCATAGCTGATATCTCCTGGTACTATCCCCAAACTGCTACTCTTAACTCTTGAAGTAAATAAATAATCTTTGCTGGCAGGACTATGCTGAATCTCCTTAGGCACTCTCTAATCAGATGTCCTGGGTCCTCCCAATTCTTAGACCTTTTATACCTGTTTTTCTCCTTCTCTTATTCCATTTAGTTTCTCAATTCATCCAAAACCGTATCCAGGCCATCACCAATCATTCTATACGACAAATGTTTCTTCTAACATCCCCACAATATCACCCCTTACCACAAGACCTCCTTCAGCTCAATCTCTCCCACTCTAGGTTCCCATGCCGCCTCTAATCCCGCTTGAAGCAGCCCTGAGAAACATCGCCCATTCTCTCTCCATACCACCCCCCCAAAATTTTTGCCGCTCCAACACTTCAACACTATTTTGTTTTATTTGTCTTATTAATATAAGAAGGCAGGAATGTCAGGCCTCTGAGCCCAGGCCAGGCCATCGCATCCCCTGTGACTTGCACGTATACATCCAGATGGCCTGAAGTAACTGAAGATCCACAAAAGAAGTAAAAACAGCCTTAACTGATGACATTCCACCATTGTGATTTGTTCCTGCCCCACCCTAACTGATCAATGTACTTTGTAATCTCCCCCACCCTTAAGAAGGTTCTTTGTAATTCTCCCCACTCTTGAGAATGTACTTTGTGAGATCCACCCCTGCCCACCAGAGAACAACCCCCTTCGACTGTAATTTTCCATTACCTTCCCAAATCCTATAAAATGGCCCCACCCCTATCTCCCTTCGCTGACTCTCTTTTCGGACTCAGCCCGCCTGCACCCAGGTGAAATAAACAGCCATGCTGCTCACACAAAGCCTGTTTGGTGGTCTCTTCACACGGATGTGCATGAAAGTTATTCAATTGCTTTTTTTTTTTTTTTTTTTTGAGACAGGATCTCACTGTTTGACTCAGGCTAGAGTGCGGTGACACAATCACGGCTCACTGCGGCCTCGACCTCCCAGGCTCAAGCCATCCCCCTGACTCAGCCTCCCAAGTGGCTGGGACCACAGATGCGTGCCACCAAGCCAGGCTAATTTTTGTATTTTGTGTAGAGACAGGATTTTGCCATGTTGCCCAAGCTGGTCTCAAACTCTGGACTCAAGTGATCGGCCCACCTCAGCCTTCCAAAGTGCCGGGATTACAGGCATTAGCCACTGCACCCAGCCTCGATTGCTTTAAATGAGAGGGTAGAGAGTTCCCATATGAGGAAGACCAAGGTCTTTTGACACTTAAGGAGATTGTAATTATCCGGTGACGCTGCTCTCACTACCATTTTTGTTAAATGGTAGTCAATCAGAGTAAAGGCCCATAAAAGGGAAAAAACAAGTTCTGGGCAGAGCAACTATGTCCAGCCAGGTTCAGCTTTCCCTCTGCAGTCATTTTTTACCCCGGACACAGTCTTTCTATTTGCCTGATCTCTAAATGCCTGGTGGAAAGACAGATGGATAGGAGAGGTGAGTGCTGCAGTGGGAATATATTGCCTATTGTCAGCTGTCTGCAGGAAAAATAGAAGGAGGTGTAACTTAATTTGAAAAGACTGTGCTCTTGAAATTTTGTATTTAAATATAAAATGGAATCATATTATACATGCACTTTAGGAATTTATTGTGCAAAGGAAATCTAGGGTATACCTTCTCTTAAGTGCAAATCCTGTTACTTTAAATCAAAATAATACAATTATATTTTAACCAATATGTCCTATAAGCTTGACTTTTAAATGGCAGGTTTTCTTATGGAGAAATTCCTTTATACTCTGAAATTTATTTCTGTAATAATTCTGTACTCCAAAGCAATAAAAAAGAAATCACTGAAATATAAAATATATTCAGTGAAAATGTTTAAAAAGCATGGAACCAACAAAAGTTGCCCTCTACATTTTGTAAGGTAAGAATCTATATTTACTATTTCATAAAAGAAATCATACTTTACATGTAAAAATAAAAAGGACATAGCATAAAGGATAGTTGGTAATCTGACAACAGAGAGACACAGATGAAATATATTTTTATAAATATATACATAATTTTTGAGTTTAGAAGAGTTACTATATGAAATCCTATTGCATTGTACGTAATTGTTAGTTTGATACACATTTATCAGCTTGTGGTTATATATTCAATAGGACACCACAAAGTAAAGCATCAATGTTCAATTTGTTCTCATATCTTTATCATTCATTATGAAACTCAGTTTCTCATAGGTTTGTTAGCAAAGATGGAAGTAACACTCTTAATGGCATTTCCCTTCATTTGGAATATTCTATGTAAATGAAAGCAAGTTTCCTGATTGCTCTGATGCTGTCCTTATTCCTTACTGGGCCATGAAGAACTTGGCAGGGGCAGATGGTAGAGCCCAGGTGCCTAGAGCAAGCTCTTACTCAGTAGCTCCTCTTAGCTAAGGCTGAGCAACTGAGGCCCTGGGACTTCAATCGAGAGCCCACAGGGATTGTGGAAAAGATGCCTTTGCCTATGAAAGCTTTCCCTCGGACCAGTGCTGTTTCATTGTTTAGCATTTGGGAACCATTGTCCTACAGCATGTAGATAAAGGTCAAGTTTGCTTCTGATTGTCACCAATCATTAGATAGTTGGCTGTAGTAAAGAATAACAAGGTAATCACAAAGAGTAAATCTATTTCCTATGTTATAAATGCATAATCTCCCTTTTTTGTCTATTTTCTGCATGTGTCACACATAGTGGGTTGAATAATGTCCCCCACCCAAATTTATGGCCACCCAAAAGCTCAGAATGTGACCTTATGTGGAAATAGGGATGTAATTTTCTTAGCATATGTAATTAATTCTAATTGGTTGAGGAGCTCAAGATGAAATCATCATAGATTAAGAGTGGGCCCTAAATCTAATGACTAGTGTCCTTACAATATAGAGGGCACAAAATCACACAGAGAAGACCATGTGAGGGCCAAGGCAGATACTGGAGTTATACTGCCCCAAACCAAGGAATGCCAGGAACCTCCAGAAGCTGGAAGAGACAAGAAAGGGTTCTGCCCCAGAACCTTTTTGGGGAGCATGGCCTTGCCAACACCTTGATTTTGGACTTTGGCCTTCAGAACTCTATGAGAATAAGCTTTTGTTGTTTTAAGTCACGAAGTTATGATTAGGAAATTGAGAAATATCTTTTGCTTTTTACTACGCAATTCTTTTTTCTGCTATATCATTTGCAAGAATGAGGTCATAAAACTATACAAGAGATTCTTTGTGGAATCTCTCTGTTGAATAAGTAACACTTCTCACTTCACAAACTCCTTTGTGTTGGTCGTATTTCATGATCTTGACTCTCAACTGTTTTTGTTTCTGTTTGTCCCCTTCCTGTGCCTCTAGAAGCACTAGCAGGAGTGTTTTGCAGATGGAGGGGTGCCTTGTCTGCTGTCGTCTTTCCACGTAACACTGAGTAGTCTCAGAACTAATTCAGTGGATTTAGATTTGGAAGAATCCATCATGCTCAGGTCTTTTCCAAGACGGTCAGGTTTCTTGCATTCATCTTACATCAGTGCTCAGGCATGTGCCATTGATATTTATAACTGCTGGCCCATTTCAGAGACTCTCTTTTTTACCAAGACAATGTCCTCTTATTTGGCAGCTCCTCCCTGGCCCCTGCATATCTGCTCTGGTGCCTTAGTAATAATCCCCTACTAAATTCAAGGCTGAAAGCAGACTCCCACGGCCTTTTTCTAAACAGCTCACATCATAATCTAATCAGTCCAGAAAGTTCAGAAACATTTATTGTGCACCAGGTAAGGGCCTGACACTGTATCAAGGGTTCTTGTATGTGTATCATCATGTATACACCAAACAGGAAAGAGAGACACTCCCTAGTCTTCATTTCCAGCCCTCTCGCTCTCCCCAAATACTGGTCTTCTTTCTCCTAAGTCCCCCCAGGGTACCACTGCACCATAGGCAGGGTTGTTACTTTGCTCTAACACCTAGAGTTTCTCCTGCTAATGTGTGAATGAAGGGAAAGATACTTTCTCTGCTGTTCCTGAACCCTATTTTTGCCTTTTGGGTAATAATGCAGAGGGGAAGGGTAAAACCGACTGTGCAGCAGATACCTCTTAAAGGCTCCTGTCCTGGGCTACCCTCTGTCCCCCAAGCACCTGACCTACTGCAGAGCATCTCCTCCTCTCTATCCCCCATGCCAGTTTCCAAAGGGAGCCTGCCAAAGGGCTGAGTGCAATCATCAACGAGCAGGAACCCCGCAAGTTGCTGGACTATGGGGAGATCTGAAGGTTTCACAGGGGAGAGGCCCATGGAGGGCTTGGGGCAGCAACTAATACCAATTTGTACAGAAATACTGAACATCTTAAGAACTAATATGGCCATGCTAATGGATGCTAACTCGTATCAGCCCTGCCTCACTGTGTGATCAAGACGGATTGACTTAACCTCACTGGGACTCAATTTCCATGTGCGTTCAAGGGATCGTATTTGTCTTACGTATCTTACAGCCATTATACTGGATCATTATCTGTGATGAATACTTACTGCTTAATAATTTAAATGCAGAATTTACATGGCTTTTACTTAAACTTTACCTTTATATTTACCAAGACTCTCTGTATGACCTTGGGCCAATTATTTAACCTAACTGGATTTGTTTCCAAATCTGTGAAGTGAGAGGTAACAATAACACCCAGCTCAGAGAGTTGTAAAGATTCCGCAAGTTAATACAGGTGGGGTGGTGGGAACAGTGCCTGGCTTCATAATAATTAGGTGGCACTGAGTTGGCAGCTCCCTAAGTCCTATAAGTGGAAGGAGGGTCTCTGGGCTCCAGTTTTGAAAATGAAAGCCGTGTGGGTGACTGGAAAGGGAGGCTGTACTTTTGTTTGCTGAATATTTATATTTCCAGATGCTGATAGTTACCAAAGACAAACAGAAAGGCAAAAAGGATTATTTTTTGACACTTACATGTCTTCTAAAAATTTCCCTTTGACTTTCTCAGTCATCATATACCTTGCTCCCTCTTTTTAACCATCTTGTTAATTTTTTCCACTATTTCCTTATATGACCTTGGGCAAATCACTTAATTTCTCTGAGCCTCACTTTCACTTCTGTAAAACAGGGACAAATATGTGAGAATCAAGCAAGATAAGGAATATGGAACTCCTTTGAAAATTAGAGGCATTGCATTGCTTTTACGAACGAAGACATTTTTATGGTTTACTAATTACATCAGCACAAACTTCTCTTTAGGACTGGAAATGCTTCCCTAAGGGTCATTAAAATCACAAGATAAATAATAAAACCTGTGGAGATATTCAAAGGGAAGGAGGACTATGTATCTTGAAAGTGGATAGAGCAGAAACCTGGAGAGACTTAATGGTGTTCACATATAGAAAAGGTTAGAGAGGATTATGTCCAGCTGTTTTCCATCTTCATTGATGACAGGATAAAAGAAAATGGGCATCAACAGGAGGGATTTAGCTAGACATGAAGAATTTCTCTGCTGTTGCAGATTTAAAAAAATTGAAATGTACTGCTTGGTCTGCATGAGGTTTCTACTCTGAAAATCCGCAGATTTGATGTGTAGTAAGGACATGAGAAGTAGCACACCGGGTCAGATCAGGGGATTTGCCTGAAAACATCACAGATGTTCCCAAACTGCCATGTCCACATCCACACTTTTCTAGAACAAATTTATATTTTTAGCCTTTGCCAGTTTAATGACTTATGTGCTTTCTGCATATAAATTAGCATTCCTATTTATTAGTTAAGGGCTGTTGCATTGAGGTTAGAAGCACACACTTAGTAGTCAAAAAGCCTGAGTTCCAATCCTGATTTTGCCTCTTGGAGCTGTTTCAGCTTAGCTATTTTTTTATTTTTATTTTTTTCACCCTCTGTTGCCCAGGCTGAAGGGCAGTGGTATGAGCTCAGCTCACTGCAACCTCAACCTCCTGGACTCAAGCGATCCTCCCAGCTCAGCCTCTCGAGTAGCTGGTACTACAGATGTGCATCACTGCATGCAGCTTATTTTGTTTATTTTCTGTAGAGATGAGGTCTCTCTATGTTGCCCAGGCTGGTGTCAAATGTCTTGACTCAAGCAATTCCCCCACCTCAGCCTTCCAAAGTGCTGGGATTACAGGTGTGAGACATAGCATCTGGCACCTCAGCTGAGTAATTGAGTGCTATACCTTGTTTCCTTATCTCTAAAATGGAGATCATAATGGTTCTTACCTTATGGGTGGTTGTAAGCATGCCTGCCATGGAGCAAATGCTCAAAAATGGTAGCCAGGATTATGCTAATGCAGCCCTTTCATAGTTTCAAAGAGGTGCCTCTTAGAGCTAGTATGTAAAGATTTGTTATATTACTTCACTGTTTTGTATGTGTCCATTTTCTAGTCTGCAGTTTCTTCTTGTCCCTCCTCCTCCCTGTCCTCTTCTTTCTCCTTTTCTTCAATCCATTCTCACAGGAAAGTACATTTCTCTCCTTGTTTATGCTACTTGCCATTCACTGAACTCTCTTCAGGTCCGTTACATCTTTCTTGAAGGGAAGTGACCTGGAATTGTTCAAGTGTGATCCTCCCTAAAGGCAGAGAGATGGACTGAATAATTTATGAAGGTACCTTCTGGCAATATCAATCTATGCAATGACTTTCAGGTTAAGGGAATTTTCGTTTCCAAACTACCTCATCAGTTAGCAGATATCTCCTTATAACACTAGGGGTCACTATTAAAGCAATATTTCAAAAGCATCAGCCTTCAACCTGCAATAAAATTGAGAAAATCCTTCAGAACACTGTGAGAGAAAAGATATTACACAGGTAGTTTGAGGGCAACAGCTAGGATTTTATCAGGTTCCTAAATTGAAATTCACTTATTTTTATTTTATTTTTTGAGAGGGAGTCTTGCTCTGTTGCCCAGGCTGGAATGTAGTGGCGAGATCTCAGCTCACTGCAACCTCTGCCTGCTGGGTTCAAGCAATTCTCCTGCCTCAGCCTCCCAAGTAGCTGAAATTACAGGTGCCCACAACCACACCTGGCTAATTTTTGTATTTTAGTAGAAACGGGGTTTCACCATGTTGGTCAGGCTGGTCTCGAACTCCTGACCTCTAATGATCTGCCTGCCTTGGCCTACCAAAGTGCTGGAATTACAGGCATGAGCCACTGCACCCGGCCTTGAAATTTATTTCTAATCCCTTCTTGTTTCTCACCCCTAGAACACAATTCCATTTTCCCTGAGGTGGTAAGACCTGGGAAGATCTAGGGGTGAAAAATCTGCTCTGGCTTGGACTGCTGACTTTAAATCCACTTCTCCAGCTCTGACACCTATGCCGAGCCAACTTCCATAGTTCCAAGCACCTTCAACTCATTTCCACATGGCAGTCCCCGCTGCCTGCAACTTCAACTCCAGACATGTTAAACCAGAATCCACCTCCCAGTCCTTTATTCCCCTCCACTTTCACACCCAAATAGACTCCCTTTCTCAACTTCCTCATTGGTGATTAAGATTCAACCTGCAATTTAAAGGCGCTCATTCACCAAGTCCTTGCTTTTTAAATATATCTGCTTCTGTAAAATTGGAATAACAATAGTGTGCACTTTATAGAGTTGTGGGGATCAAGTAAGGCCACCATTAGGCAGCCACCAAGAAAGGGCATGGCTCAGTGTAAGATGCCCCTTCAGCCAGACTCCACGCCTCTCCTAGCAACCATCAAGGGGGATCCCCAACCCCTCCAGCTCCTGTCAAGACACCCCACCCCACCCCCAATCCTTCACTATGTACCTTGTGACCATCAGGACTAATTTCATCATGTCCCTTATCCCCACTGATGTCCGTCCCACAAGAAACCCAAGACTCCCAAGTCACCTCTCATCCCTGGGCATCTAATCCCCATCTGACTCTGCCCATCCCCTTTTCTAGCCTCACTCGCCATCCTCCTCATCTCCCGAAACCCTTTCACTTGCAATCGTCAGCAGAATCCTTTCCTTCGTGCTCTCCTCTGAGTGTGTCCTTCCCCTCCCCGTGGAGGAGTAACTGAAACTTGGCTCTGTCCCCTTGTGACACTGCTTCCCTGAAGCCCTCTGCAGTGGTAGCTGGCTTCCCTTCCACAGGACCTGAAGGTTGGGGTAGGGTTCTTCTTGCTTCTCATTGCTGCTTCTAGACCATGCCCCCTGCCTCCTCCACAATTATCTTATCATCAGACCATATCACTTAGTCTCCAGTCATTTATTAATCACTTTTTTATAATTTTAATAACTGACCCACTTTCACTCACCTCAATATTACCTCTGTCTTGGGTCTTAGCAATTTCAAGTTGCACACAGATGATCTTTCTAACACCCTGGCCTCTCCTCTAGTGATCTTGTCCTCCATCCAACTCAGCCACTTATACCCATGGTCACACCCTAGGCCAGCGCTGTCCAAAAGAACTTTCTGCAATGATGGATATATTTTACAGCCACTCTGTCCAATAAAATAGCCTCAGTCACACGTTACATAGGGTTACTGAGTGCTTGAAATGTGACTTCTACAAGCGAGGAACTGAATTTCAAATTTTATTTAATATTTAATGTAAATGTGAAGCATCTATCTGTGTTTGTATTCTTTGTTCACTCCTGTTCCTGTAGAGGAACTTAGCTCCTAGCTTAGGTCAACTCATCACTAGTACCTTAGAGGTCATTCCCTCCTAAAAAAATTCTCCTTCCTTTTTCATCAGTTTCCCCCTCTCTACCAGGTTATTCCCATCAACCTCCATGCATGGTGCTATGTCTCCCATCTTAAAAAAATATTTCTTGGCCCCAGCTTCCCATCTGGCTATTGCTGTATTCCCCCAATTCCTTCTAGAGCAAAACTCCTTAAAAGAATTGTAGAGGTCAGGCGCAGTGCTGACACCTGTAATCCCAGCACTTTGGGAGGCCTAGATGGGAGGATCACCTGAGCTCAGAAGTTCAGGAACAGCCTGGGCAACACATTGATACCCCTGTATCTACAAAAATAAAAAATAAAAATGAAAATTAGCTAGGCATGGTGGCACATGCCTGTAATCCCAGCTACTCAGGAGGCTGAGGCAGGAGGATCATTTGAACCCAGGAGTTTCGGCTGCCCTGAGCTATGATTGCACCACTGCACTCCAGCCTGGGCAACAGCGTGAGACCCTACCTCTAAAAAACAACAACAAACACACACAAATAATTGTCTATACTCACTGTACATTCTCCCATTGCTACAAAGAAATACCTGAGACTGCGTAATTTATAAAGAAAAGAGGTTTGGCTGGGTATGGTGGCTCATGCCTGTAATCCCAGCACTTTGGGAGGCCAAGGCAGGTGAATCACTTGAGGTCAAGAGTTCGAAACTAGCCTGGCCAACATGGCAAAACCCTGTCTCTACTAAAAATACAAACATTAGCTGGGTGTGGTGGTGCGTGCCTGTAATCCTGGCTACTCAGGAGGCTGAGGCAGGAGAATTGCTTGAACCCAGGAGGCGGAGGTTGCAGTGAGCTGAGATCGCACCACTGCACTCCAGCCCGGCTTCAGAGGTGACAGAGCAAGACTCTGTCTCAAAAAAAAAAAGAAATAAAAGAGGTTTAATTGGCTCACAGTTCTCCAGGCTGTACAGGAAGCATGATCTTGATATCTGCTCCATTTCTGGGAGGCCTCAGGAAACTTACAATTAAGGTGGGGGGTGAGGCATCTCACATGGTGGGAGCAGGAGCAAGAGAGAGCAAGGGGGGATATGCTGCACACTTTTAGACAACCAGATCTCTCGAGAACTGACTATCAGAAGAAAAGCACCAAGGGGCTGGTGCCAAACCATTTATGAGAAATCCACCCCCAGGATCCAAGCACTTCCCACCAGGCCCCACCTCTAATACTGGGGACTACAGTTCAACATGAGATTTGGAGGGATGCAGATCCAAACCATATGATTCACAGACATCAATGTCTTTTCTCCCATTATTTCTTGAGTCTCCACTCTGAACAGGGTACCAGTGACAGTGACCTCCATATTGCTAAATCCTGTGATTCTTTCCCAATCCTCATCTGAGTTGACCTGTTGCAGCATTTTACACAGTTGTTTGATCATGCTGTCCTCCTTGAAACGCTTTTTTCACTCGGCTTCCGGAACAGCACACTTGCCTAGTTTTCCTCCAATTTTTCTGATGGTTCCATTTTCTCTCCCTCTCTCCCCACCTTTTTTTTTTGGACACAGAGTCTTGCTCTGTCATCCAGGCTGTAGCACAATGGTGCAGTCTCGGCTCACTGCAGCCTCCATCTCCCAGGCTCAATCAATCCTCCCACATCAGCCTCCTAAGTAGCTGGGACTACAGGCATGTACCACCACACCTGGCTAACTTTTTTGGTATTTTTTTGTAGAGACAGGGTTTTGCCATGTTGCCCAGGCTTGTCTCAAACTCCTGGACTCAAGCAATCCACCCACCTCAGCCTCCCAAAGTACTGGGATTACAGGCGTGAGCCACTGTGCCCAGCCCATTTTCATCTCCTATAATAGTTTCTTATTCCTCAACTCCTCAACTTCTGAACGTTGGAATGTCCAGGGGCCTAGTCCTCAGATCCCTTCTTTTTGTCTATATGCTCACTCCCTATTTGATCTCATCTAGTCTTATAGCTTTAAATATCACCTATATGCGGATCATTCTCACATTGTTATCTCTAACACAGACCACTACCCTGAAGTCCAGGCCAATGTATCCAATTGGCATCTGGACATCTAAAATCTGACAGGTCCTAAACTGAACTCCTGATATCTCCCTCCCCTCACACATAACTTGCTCTCTCCAGTCTTCCCTACCTCAGTTAAAGGCAACTCCATTTTTCCAGCTGCTCAGCCTAATCCCTTAGACTTATCCCTGTTTCCTCTCTCTCTCTCTTTGATCCATCAGAGATCCCTCAAGTTTTATTGACTCTATATTCAAGTTATAATCAGAAATTGATTGTTTGTCTATTTGTCACCCGCTCCACTGCAGCCATCTTGTTCTGAGCTACCATCATTTTTCTCCAGGAATATAGCACTAGTGGTTTCTCTGATTCTGCCCTTGTCCCTTGCAATCTATTCTCAAAAATCTGCCAGAGTGATCTTGTTAACATGTGTGTTCCATCATATTGCTATCCTGCTCAGAATGCTCCAGTGGCTCCCAGCTCACTTGGAGTAAAAGCCAAAGCCTCATTAGGGCCCCCAAGGTTCAACAAGATTGGGACTCCACTATGTCTTTACCTAATCTCCAACTTCTCCCCTCATTCACTGAAGTCTAGCCAAACTGGCCTTCCCACTGTTACTGGAACTTAGCAGGTGTGTTCATGCCTCTAGGCCTTTGCACATGCTATTCCCTCTGCATGGACTGCTCTTTGCCCAGACATTTTTGTGGCTAGTTCCCTCATTTCCTTCAGGTTTATTCAAATGTCGCCTTTTATTGAGGTCTTGCCTGGCTCTGCTATTTAAAATTTTACACTCCTCCCCAGCACTTTATTTCCCCTTTCCTGTGTTGTTTTTTCTCCTTAGCACTCAACATTATCTAACATGCTACTAAATTTTATTTGTTTATCTTGTTTATGGTCTGTTTCCTCAGTGGAATTAAGCTCCATCATAGTAAGGATTTTTGTTAGTTTTATTTGCTGCTGTATCTTATTGCCTGGATCAGTGTTTGATTTATTCACCTGTTTGTTTTTGGTTTATTTGTTTTGTTTTGTCTTTTAGAGACAGGGTCCCACTCTGTCGCCCAGGCTGGAATGCAGTGGCACGATCTCAGCTCATTGCAGCCTCGACCTCCTGAGCTCAAGTGATCCTCCCATCTCACCCAGTCTTCTGAGTAGCTGGGACCACAGGTGCATGCCACCACACCCAGCTAATTTTTCTATTTTGTGTAGAGATGGGGTTTCGCCATGTTGTCCAGGCTAGTCTCAAACTCCTGGGCTCAAGTGATCCTCCCACCTAGGCCTCCCAAAGTGCTGGGATTACAGGCATGAGCCACTGCACCTGACCCACCTATTTGTTGAATGAATTAATAAAGGAAAATAATTCATTTAATGTCCTTAGAACAGTGCCTAGCAAGAATAGTAATGGTTTTATTAATCTTACCTGATTTTTAAAAATTGTTATAATTACCATCATCTTCCTCATTGCTACTGGGTTCTCCCCTCTTCCTGTCCCTACAGTAGTTTCCTCACTTGAGGCTCTCATGATCTCTTGCTAGACTATCTCAGTAGTCTCAGAAGTTGTCTTCCAGCCACCGATTTTGCCTCGTTTAGACACACCCACTGCTTCCTGACTTACATTTCTTGAAAACAAATTTGATCCTTTGACATCCCTGTCAAAAAGCCTTTCAGTGACTCCCCACTGCTTTTAGGTGAAAGTCCCAGCACTCACATGGCAGGCAGACAAAGCCTTCCACAACCCAGCCCCTGCTCATCTCTCCATTCTTCTCTTCATTCCTTCCTTACACTTAAGACATCCCAACATGCCATGCCCTTTCACAACACTGTGTCTTTCTCTGCCAAGAATGCCCTGCCCTCCTTGTCTGCCTCATCAGCTCCTAGTCATCTCTTAAAACCTTCTTTCAGCAAGCACATCCTCCCCTGCAGAACTCATTCCTGCCTCCTTTGTGCTGTCCCTTATGCCTGTGTCTGTTAGGTGCCACATCACAAGTATCATATGTGTTATGTATTTTTTGCCCACTTTCTGAGTCTGATTTTTTTCCTTTTCCTATCTGCCTCTCATACTTGGTGTAAAGTCTTTTTTCAAGACCTAGTATTTCTTTTCTCTTCTTTTTTTTTTTTTTTTTTTTTGAGACGGAGTCTGGCTCTGTTACCCAGGCTGGAGTGCAGTGGCGCAACCTTGGTTCACCACAACCTCCACCTCCTAGGTTCAAGCGATTTCAGCGATTCTCCTGCCTCAGCCTCCCGAGTAGTATCTGTGATTCAGGTGCCCACCAACACAGCCGGCTAATTTTTATATTTTTAGTAGAGATGGGGTTTCACCATGTTGGCCAGGCTGGTCTCAAACTCCTAACCTCAAGTGATCCACCTGCCTCGGCCCCGCAAAGTGCTAGAATTACAGGTGTGAGCCACTGTGCCCAGCCAAGACCTAGTATTTCTTGAGCTGAGACTGACTCTATGATCTACCCCAACCATATTTCTTCAATCACATTTGCTCACAGTTTTCTAGGATTTATGCTCCTTAGACTGGAGTGCAGAATAGACCATCGTTCAGTGAGGGAAGGCACCACATTGGTTAGGACTTGCTTCTGTATACCTAGCCTCTAGCTCACAGTAGGGGCTTAGTCAATGTTTGTTGAATGGATGCTTGAAAGTTTGCATATGCCCCTGCAGAGTACAAGGCCAATTTGGGTGGAGATACGCGAAGTCACATGAATAAAGTATATTTTCCTGCAGCATCTGTTATACTTGAAGACTTGAGGGGAAAATATTAAAGAATTTAATATGTAACTCCAATTACATTGTATATCAAAACAAACATCTGTTATGAAGAAGAGTATCAAATTCACAAGCACTTTTAAGACTAAATAGGGCATTTCAAAGAAATTTTGAATTTGTGGCAAGTCCCTCTGGGCTGCTCCTTCCGGTCCCTCAGAGGCATGAGTTCCTTTTCCTCAGGTCCCTCTGGGCTGCTCCTTCCGGTCCCTCAGAGGCATGAGTTCCTTTTCCTCAGGTCCCTCTGGGCTGCTCCTTCCGGTCCCTCAGAAGCATGAGTTCCTTTTCCTCAGGTCCCTCTGGGCTGCTCCTTCAGGTCCCTCAAGGGCATGAGTTCCTTCTTCTCAGGTCCCTCTGGGCTGCTCCTTCAGTCTTTCCAAGTCATTAATTCCTTCTCCTCAGGTCCCTCTGGGCTGCTCCTTCGGGTCCCTCAAGGGCATGAGTTCCTTCTCCTCTACCTGCGGTTAAGCTGCCTCAGTGGGAAGACTTAGAAGTGTTGCCTTCCACTACAGCCACTTTTCCTTTTCCTCGCTCTCCTTGGCACTGTCAGGGCTCCATCTGCACCCCCAGACCCTGCACCCCCTCATGGTTTCCTCCTCCTATCCCTCACCATCAAATCCTAGAATCTACTCTTATTCCCCCAAACATAATATCTACCTTAGTAGCTATTTGCTAATCTAGGAGCTACCCAATATCTTAATCCTCTCCTACTTCAGGGACTTCCCCATTGTGTGGTCTCCATGGGAGATGGGACCCTGCTTGTCACCACATGATGTGGCTGCAGTTTCTTCCACCCAGCTGCCCTTGGTTCCTCCTTGGTTTCTTGATCTATGTTATCCTGCCTTCTGTCAATTCTGTGAGCTCCCTTGTAGCCTTCTAATAATTTTCCCCTTAAACTAACTAAATTTTTGTTGCTTTCAAATAAGGACTTTTACACACACACACACCCCTCCTGTCTTTTTAAGCTGACATTCAATGAGCATTTACTATAGGGCAAACACCACCATGCTAAGGCTTTACATGCATTATCTTATTTAATTCTCATAGCAACCCAGTGTAAAATGTACTATTATCTGCATTCTGCAGGTGACAAAACAAATGCAAAAGGGTTCATTGCTTTGCCAAAAGTCACATGGCTTGCTAAGTGCCAGAAATAGGATTTAAACCTAGGGAACAGAGGCACAGCGGCTCCCACCTGTAATCTCAGCCCTTTGGGAGGTGGAGGTGGGAGGATCACTTGTGCCCAGGATTTTGAGATTAGCTAGGGAAACACAGGGAGACCCTGTCTCTATAAAGCAAATAAAAAAACCCAGCCAGACATGGTGGCACATGCCTGTAGTCCAAGCTACTTAGGAGACTGAGGCAGGAGGATCTCTTGAGCCTGGGAAGTTGAGGCTGCAGTGAGCTGTGATCACACCATTACACTCCAGCTTGGGTAACAGAGTGAGACACTGTTTGGAAAAAAAAAAAAAAAGATTTAAACCTAGGGAACTAGGGAATCTGATTTAAGAGATCACAATAATATACTCATACTCATCGCAATAATATATTGCTTTAGGCCAGGCGCGGTGGCTCATGCCTGTAATCCTAGCACTTTGGGAGGCTGAGGCCAGCGGATCACCTGAAGTCAGGAGTTCGAGACCAGCCTGACCAACATGGAGATATCCCGTCTCTATTAAAAATACAAAAAAAATTAGCCAGGTGTGGTGGCGCATCCCCCCTACTCAGGAGGCTGAGTCAGGAGAATCGCTTGAACCCGGGAGGCAGAGGTTATAGTGAGCCGAGATTGCACCACTGCACTCCAGCCTGGGCAACAGAAGTGAAACTCCATCTCAAAAAAAAAAAAAAAATATATATATATGTGTGTGTGTGTGTGTGTGTATATATAGCTTTAGCCTCCTGAACTTAACTCTGCCTTCAAATGCTATGCTCGCTGAGAGCCCAATTCTTACTCCCTCCATGGAACTGTCCAGTCTGCTCTAGTGCACACTGAAGGGTTCCCTCCTAAACTCACACAGCAGCACTCACTGTCCATGCCACGTAATTCAACACTTACCAATATATTGTGCTATTATTCCAATGCCAACATACTGCGCCACAATATACTTTGTTATTTTTAATAGTTTCATACAGTTTCACTTTTTTTCTCAATTCATTTCTTCTCCCTCAGAGCAATCTCATAGTTCTTTTGCATGCCACTTAGCAACAAAGAGTTAGGCTAGATGGGGTGTTGTATAAGACCCTAGGTCTCTGTCCCTGGCATGGGAGGACTTAGCGAAGACTGGGACTCCTATTTGGGGGAGTCCATTCTATGACACCCTAGCTGAACTTTTACTGCTTACAGCACAGATTATGGACAGGGCATAGACTTTAGGGTCAAACTGACCCATGCTTAATATGCTTCCAATACTCTGTGACCCAGACAAGTGATTTAAGTTTAGGGAGCCTGTTTCTTTACTTGTGCAAATGGAGAAAATACCTAAAACACATGGTTGTGGTGAGCATTGCAGGTATTAATAAGCAAAGCCTGAAGTACTCAATTTGATTTTATGTATTTTATGTTCCCCTTTCCTCACCCAAGATGGCTCTCAAGAGGCATCTGGGAATCATTTTCTTTTTAACAAAATCAGATAAAGCAGGGTTTCTCAATCTCTATATTATTGACACTTTGGGATGGATAAATTCTTGTCATGGGGGCTGTCCCATGCATGGTTGGAGGTTTAGCAGCATCCTCGGCCCTGGCCTTTATCTGCTAGAGGCCAGTAGCACCACCCCCAATACTTCTCCACCTCACATCTAGTCATGGCTATTAAAAAACGTCTCCAGATATTGCCAAGCGTACCCTGGGGGACAAAATCACCCTGTTTCAGAACCACTGAAGTAAGGGATATGAAAGCATTTTCAGCCAGATGTGGTGGCTCACGCCTGTAATCCCAGTACTTTGGGAAGCCAAGGTGGGTGGATCACCTGAAGTCAGGAGTTCAAGACCAGCCTGGCTAACATGGTGAAGCCCCGTTTCTACTAAAAATACAAAAAAAAAAAAAAAAAAAGCCGGGCGTGGTGGCGTGCGCCTGTAATCCCAGCTATTCTGGAGGCTGAGGCAGGAGAATTGCTTGAACCTGGGAGGCGGAGATTGCAATGAGCCAAGATTGCGCCATTGCACTAAGCTTGGGCAACAACAGCAAAACTCTGTCTCAAAAAAAAAAAAAAAGAAGAAGAAGAAGAAGAAAGCATTCTGTTAGACATACAGACTATAACAATGACATATTATTTAGCAGTTTATATAAAAGTTATTTACAACTTCATATAGGTTGGATATTTGTCCTCTCCAAATCTCATGGTGAAATGTAACCCTCAGTGTTGGAGGTGGGGCCTGGTGGAAGATATTTGGATCATGGTGGTAGATCCCTCATGAATGGAATGGTTTAGTGCCATCCCCTTAGTGATGAGTGAGTTCTCGCTCTGAGTTCACAAAAGATCTGGTTGTTTAAAAGAGCCTGGCACCTCCCCTACCCTTGCTTTCGCTTTCGCCATATGACATGCTGGCTCCCCCCTTTGCCTTCCACCATGATGAAAGCTTCCTGAGGCCTCCCCAGAAGCCAAGCAGATGCCAGCACCATGCTTGTACAGCCTGCAGAACCGTGAGCCAATTAAACCTCTTTTCTTTATAAATTAGCCAGCCTCAGAAATTCCTTTATAGCAACCCAAGAATGGACTAACACGCAACTGAAAACGACCTATTTACACCTTAGGTAATTAGATAAAACTTTGGAGATAATTTGGGGGAAACAGAATTGATCAAGAAGACTTTACCTCTCCCTGAGAAAGGAAATTATTTTTACTTTTGCTTAAACTGCCCGGGGCCTCCTATGGCAGGGCCAACTGGGGCAGGCAGTGGGAGGCTCAGTTCCTACCCAGTGGCGTCAGAGCAGAGAAACTGCCTTAAAAATCTAAGATATTTTCCTCCTCCCATTTGAATTTAAGTAAAGATATTTTTTAAAAAGTGGAGGGAGGTCTTTCTACTTTTTTCCTATTGCAAAACAATGTCAAAGTCTTTGTTCTTAACCTGCTAGAATATTTTGATAAATGTTGAAAAAAATTGGATTTAATTGGTTATAATCAATAATTGAAATCATCCGTAGAGTCCTTGACCAGACTCTCATGGTAAATATTTTGAAGAAAAGGACAGCAGAGAACTTATAAAACTATTGTTTTTTTCTTAGGATTTAAAGAGCATTTTCAGCCTGGGAAACATGGTGAAATCCCATCTCTACAAAAAATGTAAAAATTAGACGGGCGTGGTGGCATGTGCCTATAGTACCAGCTACTCAGGAGGCTGAGGTGGGAGGATCACTTGATCCCAGGAGGTCAAGGCTACAGTGAGCTGTGATCATGCCACTTTACTCCAGCCTGGGTGGCAGAGCAAGCCCCTGTCTCAAAAAAAAAAAAAAAAAAAAAAGAAAAAAAAGAAAAAAGAACATTTTCAGTATTTCTGAATTCAGTTTAAAACTGTTAAAAGGAAAAAAGGATTTGAATTTATTATTGAAGGTTTAAATATTCCTACATATAGGAATGCATTCATCCATTTTATAAAACATCTATTTTTCTCTTGCTTCCTTTTCCATTTCAGAGAATTATAGAATTTCAGAACTGAAAACACCTTTGAGTTTTGGGGGTCTTTTGGTTTATTTTAAGACAGGGTCTCACTCTGTTGCCCAGGCTGGAGTGCAGTGATGTGATCACAGCTCACTGCAGCCTCAACCTCCTGGACTCAAGCAATTCTCCCACCTCAGCCTCCTAAGTAGCTGGTACCACAGGTGCACATCACCACTGTGCTGGCTAATTTTTAAAATTTTTTGTAGAGATAGGGTTTCGTCATGTTGCCCAGGCTGGTCACAAACTCCTGAGCTTAAGCAGTCCTCCTGCCTCAGCCTCCCAAAATGTTGGGATTACGGAGTGAGCCACCATGCCCAGCGACTTTTGAGATTTTTAAGCAGTTTCTTTTTGTGTCATAGACCCCTTTGGCATTCTGGTGAAGCCTACTGACCCCCTCCAGAATAATTTTTCAATGCATAAAATAAAATGCACAAAATCCTAAAAATGTAAATGATGCTGAAATAGTCATCAATATATATTTTTGATTATTATTTTTAATTGTGGCAAAATACACATAGTATAAAATTGACCGACTTAACCATTTTTAAGTGCACTGTTCAGTGGCATTAAGTACATTCCCATTGTTGTGCAAATGTCACCACCATCTATCTCCAGATCTCTTCCTGTATTGCAAAACTGAAACCCATTCCCATTAAACAATAACTCCCCATTCTTCTCTCCCTGCTAGCCCTTGGCAACCACCTTTCTACTTTCTGTCTCTACAAATTTGACTATTCTAATTACCTCATATAAATGAAATCATAAAGTCTTTGTCCTTTTGTGACTGGCTTATTTCACTTAGCATAATGTCCTCAAGGCTCATCCATGTTGCAACGTGTCAGAATTTCCTTCCCTTTTTAAGGCTGAATAATATTCCAATGTATGTATCTACAATATATTGTTTACCCATTCATCTATCAATGGACAGCTGGGTTGTTTCCATTTTTTGGCTATTGTGAATAATGTTGCTATGAACATTAGCAGACAAATACCTGTTCAAGTCCCTGTTTGCAATGCTTTTGGGTATATATCCAGGAATGGAATTGGTGGATCATACATTAATTCTAACTTTAATTTTTTGAAGAACTATCATCTGTTTTCCATAGTGGCTGCACCATTTTACATTCCCACCAACAGTGTACAAGCTTTCCAATTTTTCCACATCCTCATCAATACCTGATATTTTCTGGTTTTTGGTAGTAGCTATCCTAATAGATATGAGGTGGAGTTTTCAATATATTTTAAAAAAACCAATTTGTTATATAGTAATTTATAAGCTTTTACTAACATACAAGTTAAAAAAAACTCTAGCAGCTGGTCTAATAGCTACCGTAATACCAAAGTAATGATAAACCTTAACAATATTTTGAGATATCTGCAACAACTGCCATATAATATGAATGTATCTGTGATTTCTGTTTGCCAAAACACAGCTAATACATTGCTAATTCTACTCTGGTTTGTTACTTACAGCACAACTGAAGGAAATGCCTATTTGCAATGAGAAATTAGTGAAAATAAAAATCAATTTTCCCAGCACTTTGGGAGGCCGAGGCAGGAGCATTGCTTGAGGCCAGGAGTTAGAGATCAGCCAGGGCAACGTGGTGAGACCTTATCTCTACAAAAAATTTAAAAAATTAGCTGGGCGTGACAGCATATGCATGTAGTCCCAGCTACTTGGGAGGCTAAGGTGGGAGGATTGCTTGAGCCTGGGAGGTCGAGGCCACAGTGAACTGTGACTGTGCCATTGCACTCCAGCCTGGGTGACAGAGGAAGACCCTGTGTCAAGAAAAAAAATAACAAACACAATTTTTTCTCCATACAAGTTTATGGACCCCACATACTATCCTTATACACCTTATGGGTCATGAACCCCAGGTTAAGAAATACTGATCTAGTTTCTCCCTTGTTTTATAGGTGAGGGAAGCAAAGTCTCCAGGGGTTAAGTGATCTGCCAAGAGCCACCTAGTTGGTGGTAGAGCCAGGACTAGAACTCAACCACCCAATTCCTAATCCTGTGTGCTCCTTGTCCTAGACATCCCATGCAAAATGATCCATATCTGAGCCATCTCTATATGCACCAAAGCCCTTAGCTCATTTTCCTGAACGTTGTAGTTCTCAGTAAATATAGAGGATGAATGCTGTAGATTATGGACGAGAGAGACCAAAGCTGTCCACATAATCAGCCTCCTTTGCTGAGCATCTTCGTGTGGGGGCATATTTTTCTATCCAGCAGCAAGATGGAAATTATTATTTTGCTTGTATGAAGGAAGAAAAGGGGATTAAAAATTAAAAATGTTTTGCTTCCAACATGCATAATGAACATTTTTTTCAAGTAAATTCATGAAAGCCTGGTGTTTTATTTATTTATTTTTCCCTGTAGTCTAATCTTGGGAAAAGCCTGGTGTTTTAAAAAGTTGTTTGACATTAATATTTAGACGTAAGTCTTAGAAAATAGTCTCAGGCCAGGCACGGTGGCTCATGTCTGTAATCCCAGCACTTTGGGAGGCTGAGAAGGGCAGATCACCTGAGCTCAGGAGTTCAAGACCAGCCTGGCCAACATGGTGAAATGCCATCTCTACTAAAAATACAAAAATTAGCCAGGTGTGGTGGTGCACACCTATAATCCCAGCTACTTGGGAGGCTGAGGCAGGAGAATTGCTTGAACCTGGGAGGTGAAGATTACAGTGAGCCGAGATCAGGCCGCCACTGCACTCCAGCCTGGGCAACAGAGTAAGACTCTATCTCAAAAAAAAAAAAGAAAAGAAAAGAAAATAGCTTCAGATTTCAAACTATTTTTTAAAATATTCTTTGTCATTTAAGTCATGTGTTTTAGAAGATATCTCAACATTTTATGTATGTCCCTATATCTGCTCTTACCCATTCTTCAGTTTCTAAGACATTAAGAAAGGACTTGCTACAGCCTGGAAGCAAAATAAACAGAAGTAAAGGCGCAAAGAAAAGTAAGACAATGGACTCAGCCTTTCTTTACATTTCCTTATGTCATCTTTAGACACCTATTTACCAACTGAAGTAATTTGATTTAACTTGCTAGTAGTTTTAAGTTTGTTCTTAAAACCTATCATGACATGATAAAACTTAAAGGATGACAATTCTTCTAAAGTAGATATCTACTGATTGGTATATGTATTTACAGTAGTTAGATTTATCATTCATATGATACAAGCTCTGCTGCAGTTGAATATTTGATACCAGTTTTTCTAGTCCATATTGGGCTGACTGATATAAACAACTTTCTGTGTCTTTGATTGTGAGAGAAGCTACAGAAACTTCTAAGCTTTCTGCTTCAGTTTTTATCTGTCTGCCAACAGGGTGCTTACCTGTTCATTTGCCAAATGGCTAGACTGATGTTTGTTTTTGGAGGGAATCGCCTCCACATTTGACATATCTGTAGGCTTGGTGTGCCTAGTCTGAGGCACAGGGCCACATCTCTTAAGATTGCTTACCTGTGTCATGGCCAAGGGACTGGTGTTCTTTTGTCTAAATAAGTGGACTTTTCCCTAGAAAGATTTTAAACTCTCTGGCAGAAAGAGTAATTTGGCATCACTTTTATTTTGCTTCCTTGGCTTTGGGGAGTAATATAAAATCCCTCCCGGCACCCTGATCCCGCTTTTTTTCCGAGACACAGTCTCGCTCTGTCGCCCAGGCTGGAGTGCAGTGGCACGATCTCGGCTCACTGCAACTTCCGCCTTCCAGGTTCAAGCTTTTCTCCTGCTTCAGCCTCTTGACTAGCTCGGATTACAGGCAAGCACCACCACACCGGCTAATTTTTTGTATTTTTAGGAGAGACAGGGTTTTGCCATGTTGTCCAGGCTGGTCTTGAGCTCCTGGCCTCTGCCCACCTCGGCCTCCGAAAGTGCAAGGATTATAGACGTGACCCACCGCACCGGACCTCAAAAACCCTTTAGATTTTTAAGCTTCCAGCTTCTTAGACGCTTCTAGTGTTTGCTCTCTGGCAGGCAAGTCCTATCTGGTTCATGAATCCTATTGACATGACAGCACGAGTCATATTTTTACGTTTTAATATTTGACAATCTCGAGGTATTTTAAGATGAATAAATGCACAGATTTTCACAAGGGGGGGAAGCGACCTCACAAGCTTGCCAATACCACATGTGGTGATGTACTTAAGAAACCTGCTGTTCTTGAAACATGTTTGACAAGAGTGCTGAGCCCTGTGGCATATATTCAACTCTGATTTTTAAGGTTCAGAATTACCATTTTATTTGATCTACAGCCCAGCTGTTTTCTTTTTCTTTTGTTCTTGGCACCTGAATAGGCTTGTCTTCTAAAAATTATGAAAAAAAATATATTGCCCTGGATTCCACTGTGTTCTGGCAGATCATCAGCATTCTAAGCAGGTCAATGTACATCTCCCTTTAAATCGGGCCTGCTACTGTGTATTTCCAGTTTGAAAAATAATAATCATAAAATCAGTAGGTGGGTTATACCCCAACATTAAGCGGTTAATTCTAACAGGCTGTGAAGTCCATGCTGGAACCTGTGAGGGGTCTTAAACTGTGAGGGCATTTTAACCTTTGCACCTTTGAATTCCTGTTTCTGATAAAAGAGGGCTGCTGACCAAAGATCAAATACCCAGCAGCAATCCCCACAACCTCCACACATGAGGATTAGAAGCTGAAAGGGAAGATGGGACCTAAACTCTGTTTATGCAAAATGATTCAAAAGACAGACAAGTTCCCTTTTTTATCCTCCTCTTCTGCCCACCCCAATCATCTCTTCCACAGATGTTTGCCTTTCCAGCAATAGCACTGTCCTCTCCCTTTGTTTTAATTGAAATGTCTCACACTCCTGAGAAGCTGCAGCGGCAGATGGGACCAGCCAGTGTGATTGACATCATCGGCCCCTTTCCTTTCCCTGGGTCAGCAGTGTGCAGAAGAGCAAGGGCAATGGGGCCCTGGAGATGGTCTTGGGTTAAGCTATCATTCATGCATTGCCGGTCAGTCCTTCAACACATATTTATTGAGCACCTACTACTGTAGCATTGTTCTAGATGCTGGGGTACAGTGGTACGGAGTGAATAAGAAAAACAAAAGGTTCCTTCTCTAATGGAGCTCACATTCTAGTGGAGAGAAAAACAAATTACAGAACAAGGTAAGTTCATATAGTGAGAAACACTGTGATGAGGTAACATGGAATCTGTAAGGGATACCTGTCTGGTTTTGAAACCCAAAATATAGGTTTAGGCTCTGCCACACTGGCTGCCTGGCTGTAGCTCGGCTTTGCTCCTGTGGTTCCCTGTTGTGGAACACTCTTCCCCCAGATTTCCAATGTGACTCATTCTTAGACAGGGCTTCCTTTAACCCCCTATTTAAGAATGCAACCCCTGACCCACTACCTTGCTCTGTATCTATCCTCAGCATTTGTCACCTTCTAAGACACTGCTGTGGTCTAAATGCTTATGTCCCCTCCCAAATTCATATGCTGAAACCGAACTCGGAAGGCGATGGGATTAAGAGGTGGGCACTTTGGGGAGTGATTAGATCATGACAGAGGAGACTTCATGGAGTGGATTTGTGCCCTGATAAAAGAGGCCTGAGGAAACTTCTTTTTCTTTTTTTGTTTTTTTTTTGAGATGGAATCTCACTCTGTCACCCAGGCTGGAGTGCAGTGGCACAATCTTGCCTCACTGCAACCTCCGCCTCCCGGGTTCAAGCCATTCTCCTGCCTCAGCCTCCCAAGTAGCTGGGACTACAGTCATGTGCCACCATGCCCAGCTAATTTTTGTATTTTTAGTAGAAACGGGGTTTTGCCATGTTGGCCAGGCTGGTCTCGAACTCCTGACCTCAAGTAATCCACCCACCTCAGCCTCCCAAAGTGCTGGGGTTACAGGTATGAGCCACTGCACCTGGCCAGCCTGAGGAATCTTGATTGCCCCTTCCACCAAGTGAGGATGCAGCCGGAAGCCGGCAGCCCACAACCCAGAGAGAGCCCTTGCCAGAACCTGACCATGCTGGCGCCCTGAGGTCAGACTTCCCAGCCTGCAGAAATGTAAGAAATATTTTTCTATTGTTTATAAGCCACCCAGCCTATGGTATTTTGTTATAGCAGCCCAAAAGGATGAAGATACATACTATATAATTTATTTTCATCAATTTATTTAACATAGTTGATTTATGGGAATGGAAGTTTCATCATGATGTGAATTTATGTCTGTTTTGTTCATTGCTATATCCCTGGCATCTAGAACTCAATGCTTGATAAGAAATTGTGTAATGAATTAATAAAATAAAATTTCTGAGAAGTTGCGATTTTTAAAAATAAATTTAATTATGTAAGCATTTTAAACAAACAAGAAGAATTTCCTTTTAAAGTAAATTACCTTTATTAAATATTCAAACAGAGTGGTATGACCATTGTCGGAAGTGTTATAGAGGAATTCCTGCACTGGGCAGTTTAAAATGTGAATATTTAAATCACGTGTTAATGTATCTGTTTCTCATGCTGGCATGTTCATACATGTACAGACCACTGAGAGTGGGGGAAGCTGTGTGCGTAGCCCAGATCCTAAACCCCTTTGGGGTTTCCCTTCTTGCTCTTTTATTTTCTCATTGTAATTGCTGTCATTTTGGGTTCCTAAAACCATGCTTCTTCCAACAAGGGGTCCCATTGTTTAAAAAGAACTAATTTTTAGAAAACAACAATTTGAAACGTGAACATTGACTGAATATTTGCTCTTAAAGATCCATTGTTAGTTGTGTAAGCTGTAGTCATTGTATTATGGTATTTGAAAAAATCATTATCTTTCAGAGATACATACAGAGATATTTAGGGTTGAAATGATATGATGTTTGGAAAGCAGAACTGCCCATGGCTTAATGGTTATTGGGGCTGGGTGATTGGTACATAAAGTTCATTACACTGTCTACTTTTGTATCTGTTAAAAATTCTTCATAATAATTTTTTTAAACTACTGGGTAAAGTAGTATTGGATTATAGCCTAAATTGCAAAATAAATATCCATGAGTCAATAGTGAGGTAAATGAATGTGGGAGAAGCAACAGATCTCCCATTCAGAGCTCCAGATAACTAATGTAGATACCCCATCGTTAAGGAGGTAAAGTCTTCACTTCCTAGTGTGGGCTGCACATGGTGACTTCCTTCCAAAGAGCATAATGGAAAGGGGGAGAAAAAAGAGCATCTTTACAGTGGAGAAACCTGACAAATACTACCTCAAGCCAGTGATCAAGGTCAACATCAACACTGGTGAAGTTATATTGATAATAAGTGCCCTTGATATGATATGATGAAAATGATACTTTACCTCTTTGATCTTCCTCCTAAAAACATATTAACCCAGTCTAATCTTGAGAAAGATATCAGATACACTCAAATTGAAGAATGCTCTACAAAACGCCTGACTCCTTGAAATCGTCAAGATCATCACAAATGAGTAAAGTCTGAGAAACTGTCATAGCCAAAGGATTCTAAGGAGATATTAACAAACAAATGTGATGTGTCCTGGATGGAATCCTGGAACAGAAAAATGACATTAGGTAAAAACTAAGAAAACATGAATAATGTGTGGAGTTCAGTTAATAATGACATATCAATATTTGTTATTTATTTATTTATTTTTACTTTTTGGAGACAGAGTCTCGCTCTGTCGCCCAGGCTGGAGTGCAGTGATGCAATCTCAACTCACTGCAACCTCTGCCTCCCAGGTTTAAGTGATTCTCCTGCCTCAGCCTCTCAAGTAGCTGAGATTACAGGCACCTGCCACCACGCCTGGATAATTTTTGTATATTTAGTAGAGACGGGGTTTCACCATATCTGCCAGCCTGGTCTCAAACTCCTGACCTTAGGTGATCCACCCACCTTGGCCTCCCAAAGTGCTGGGATTACAAGTGTGAGCCACCACACCCAGCCAATATTTGTTAATTGTGCAAAATGTACCACACTAATGAAATATATTAATAATAGGAGAAACTGGGTATATGGACATTCTCTGTACTATCTTCACAATAATTTTCTCAGGCTAAAAGCGTCCTAAAATAGAAAGTATATATATATTTAAAACCTATTGGTTACAGTATGTTGTATTGAAGTTCTTAGAATTTGTCATTTCTACTTTGAATGTTTTCCCCCAGCAATCCCTCAATCCTTATCTAAAACTGTTTTAAGTACGTTTGTGTGAGAAAGATTATAAAGGGCGTGTATTAGTCCGTTCTCAGGCTGCTATAAAGAACTACCTGAGACTGGGTAATTTATGAAGAAAAGAGGTTTAATTGACTCACAGTTCTTTAGGCTTAAAAGGAAGCATAACTGGGAGGCCTCAGGAAACTTACAATCATGGCGGAAGGTGAAGGGGAAGCAAGCACCTTCCTCACATGGCAGCAGGAGAGAGAGAGAACAAAGGAGGAAGTGCTATACACTTTTAAACCATCAGATCTGGTGAGAACTCACCCACTATCAGGAGAACAGCGAGGGGGAAATCTGCCACCATGATCCAGTCACCTCCCACCAGGCCCGTCCAGTTCGACATGAGAGTTGGACAGGGACACAAATGCAAACCATATCAGGGGGAGAAATGGAAAGTGAGTGGAAGTTGACATTTTATAGTCATTCTGTCTTTGTAAGTTTGAGTCCTCTTTGCTTCGGGAGAAGGAACAGGTAGGTGGCTGCTAACCTAAGATTCACTGCTGGCTCTTGCCTCAGGGTTGCAGCCGCTTTGGCAGGCCTGCATCTTCCTGATGGTGGGAGTTGGGGGGTATTACAGGGAGAAAATTGTGCTATTAACACAGTAATGTTGTTTTCTAGTAATTCAAGCAGATTGAGCCTAATCCCTTTCCCCCATCTCTTGCAACAGCTCCTTTCACTTATAGCTTTGTCATGGTAAACAACAAACACCTCTTAGAGAACTCTCTTGAAAAACCTTGGTAGCAATTTTACTAGAGGAATAAAAAAGATGGTAAAGTTAGGGGATAAAGATAAATTATGCAAAGAAAGCATTTTTTTAACTTTTCCTCAAAAGGAGGAGGGAGATATATTAAAAGAACAGTGAATTCATAGGCTTTTCGTCACAAGTGGCTCCATTTGCCTGAATGCTAGCTTCTTGCTCAGGCATTTATGCTGTATGTCCTTCATCCCTACCTGGTAAAGCCTGTTTAGAGAGAAACACTAGGCTAGCAGTGAATGATGCTCATGCACTTAGATGATCTTTTTTGTATTTCTTGGCTGCAGAGAGAATGCAGCTCAATATTCTGTCTTCCTGTCACTCAGCAAGGGCCTGGGTGGGGCTTGAAAAACAACCAGACTGTATCAGGATCATGGCCTGAGAGAGGTTGGTCCCCTGGGTGGGGTTGTTCCTGCATGGACAAGGTTGAACAAACTTACATAAAGACGATTGTCTTTTTTTTTTTTTAAGAAAGGAAATGGGTGAGTCCTTGAACCAATTTTTCAATGTCTTTGGAAGCTCTAGGTATTTGTTTTTTCTAAACATATTCTTTGGAGAAGCCTGGAGAGACAAGGAAAGTGGTCCAAGTGCACAGAGATTGTAAACCCACAACTCCCATCAACAGCAGCAAAGAAGTCATCTTGACTCAAGCAGGCCACCTCTGAGATAGGAAATGAAGCCTCAGGGGAACATAGGGAATGAAAGTCCCTGAGTCAGAATGACATGCTGCTCCCAGGAGACACACAAAATGGCACTGAGTCCTGTATTCCCCCAAGGGGGACATTTTCTAAATGGCAGAAAAGTAGATATTGTGCTGGGCAATCAATCAAGTCATTGGATAAGTTCTGATTATCTGTAGTTTTCCTCATTTGATCAGAAAGTCATTAAATGATGTTGCCTAAAAAGAACGCTAGGACGGTGAATTTTTCTTGAAATAGAGAAAGGCTTTCCAAGCATGGCATTAAAAACAGAACATAAGGGAAAAGGTCAATTAATTTGTCCAAGTAAAAACTAAAACTATTTTTTTTTTAGAAAACATTATAAACAATACTAAAGGAAAGGCAAATGACAATCCCTTTTATTCTAATTTTTCATTGACACATAATAATTGTACATATTTATGGGATATAGTGGATTTCAATGCATGTATACAGTGTGTAATGATCCAATTAGGGTAATTTGCATACCCATCACCTCAGACATTGATCATTTCTCATTTTAATTCTCAAAATTAAAATTTTGGTGAGCACATCCAAAATTTTCTCTTCTAGCTGTTTTGAAATATACATTATTCTTAACCATAGTAACCCTACTGTGCAATGGAATACTAGAATTTATTCCTCCTATCTGTACTTTGAATCCATTGACCAACTTCTCTTCACCCTCTCTCCCCTCTTCCCTTCCCAGCCTCTGGTAATCACTATTCTACTCTCTACTTCTCTGAGATCAGCTTTTTTAGATTTCACATGTGAGTGAGATCATGCAGTATTTGCCCTTCTGTACCTGCTTATTTTACTTAACATAATATTCTCCAGTCTTATCCATGTTGCTGCAAATGACAGGATTTCATTCTTTTTTTAAGTCTGAATAGTATTCCCTTGTATAAATATAATACATTTTCTTTATGCATTCATCCACTGATGGACACATTGGTTGATTCCATGTCTTGGCTATTGTGAATAGTGCTACAGTAAACATGGGAGTGCAGTGGGAGTGCAGGTATCTCTTTGACATATTGATTTCATTTTCTTGGGATGTATACCCAGTAGTGGGATTGCTAGATCATGTGGTAGTTCTATTTTTAATTTTTTGAGGAATCACTCTACTGTTTTTTATAGTGGTGGTACTAATTTTCCTTCCCACCAGCAGTGTATAAGAGTTTCTTTCTCCGCATCCTCACCAGCATTTATTTTTTGTCTTTTTAATAATAGCCATTCTAACTGGAGTGAAATGATATTTTTTGTGGTTTCAATTTGCATTTCCCTGATGTTTATGACGTTGAAGGATTTTTTCATATACCTCAGGTATTTTTATGTCTTCTTTTGTGAAACATCTATTCAGATCTTTTGCCCATTGTAAAAATTGGATTTTTTTTGCTATTGAGTTGTTAGAATTCCTTATGTATTCTGAATATTAACACCTTCTCATATATATAGTTTGCAAATATTTTCTCCCATTCTGTAGGTTATCTCTTAATTCTGTTGATAGTTTCATTTGCTGTGCAGAAGCTTTTTAGTTTTAAGTAATTCCATTTGTCTATCAAATGACAACCTTGAGTAATGTTTCCCACATACATAGCAGACAAAAGATTTAAAATCTTAATACAAGGAACTCTTACAAATAAAAGAGTATAATAGAAAAATATGTAAGTATGGGCTGGGTGCGGTGGCCCATGCCTGTAATCCCAGCACTTTGGGAGGCCGAGGCAGGTGGCTCACTAGAGGTCAGGAGGTTGAGACCAGCCTGGTCAACATGATGAAACCCTGTCTCTACTGAAAATAAAAAAATTAGCTGGGCATGGTGGCACATGCCCGTAATCCCAGCTACTTGGGAAATTGAGGCAGGAGAATTGCTTGAACCTGGGAGGCAGAGGTTGCAGTGATCCAAGATCACACCACTGCACTCCATCCTGGGCGACCAGAGTGAGACTTTGTCTCAAAAATAAAAATAAAAATAAAAGAAATAAAATATGTAAGCAAATGAATTATTTTTAAAACAAAAATGCTCACACTTTGGGAGGCTGAGGGAGGTGTATCACTTGAGCTCAGGAGTTCGAGACCAGCCTGGGCAACATGGTGAAAGCCTGTCTCTACCAAAAATACACACATACACACACACACACACACACACACACACACACACACACACACACACACTAGCCGGTGGCAGTGTGCCTGTGGTCCCAGCTACTTGGGAGGCTGAGGTGGGACAATCGCTTGAGCCCAGGAGGCAGAGGTTGCAGTGAGCCAAGATCCCGCCACTGCACTCCAGCCTAGGTGACAGAGTGAGACCCTGTCTCTAAATAAATAAATAAATAAGACAAAAATGCAAATTACCAATAATTTTATTTTAAAATTCCATAAAACTAGTAAGCAAGAAAATGCATATTGAAACAATCATAAGGAAACATTTTCACCAAATAAATTACAAAGAAAAATATAACCAACATTAGTAAAAGTTCATTAAGAAGTAGTACTGCTATACATGCAGAACATAATTTGGTATGTTTCTAAAATTTGGCAATATGTATCAAAAGCCTTAAAAGTAAGTTTTCCATTTGGCCTAGGAAGTATCATAAGGAAATAATTTAACATGTGTACAAAAGTGTGTATTTAAGAATGTTCAGGCCAGGTGCAGTGGCTCACACCTGTAATCCCAGCAGTTTGGGAGGCCAAGGCGGGTGGATCCCTTGAATCAAGGAGTTTGAGACGAGCCTGGGCAACATGGCAAAACTCTCTCTACAAAAGTACAAAAATTAGCCAGGCATGGTGGCAGGTACCTGTAGTTCCAGTTACCTGGGTGGCTGAGGTGGGAGAATCACTGGAGTCCCGGAGGTCGAGGCTGCAATGAGCCATGATCACACCAGCCTGGGCAATAGATCAAAAAAAACAAAGAATGTTCAAGTCAGCATTGTTTATGACAGCAAAAAAGAGCCCCTAAGTCAGAATAACACCCAACAATCAGGAATAGGTGAGGTAAATTGCATTGCAATGTGGGTTAGTGGTTCAGAGCCTGGACCCTGAGACTGCCTGGGTTCAAATTCTGGCTCTCTGCCTAATAACTGTGTGGAATCTCTGTGCCTCCGTTTCCTCTTTTGTAAAATGAGGATAATTTTATAGTATCTGACTCAATAAATTATTGTGAGAATGAGTTACTCCATGTAAAGTGTCTGCTACTTTCTAAGTGTTAGCTACTATCATTTTTTCTGTGCATACAACATGGCCATTAAATATGCTGTAAAAGAACATCTGAAAACATGGGGAAATGGACACAATATATAAAGTGAAATAAAAAGCAGATCACAAAAGAGTATTCATAATACAGATAACAATGTTATAAATACATTATGTATATATAGGCAAAGAAAAAAGACTGGCAACAGACTAAATGTTAACAGTGTTTATTTCTGAGTGATAAGGGCTTGGGATGATTTTATTTCTTCTCAGTCCTTTTCAGTATTTTACACATTTTCAGAATAACAATATTTTTGATTGTTTTCTTAATTTTTAAATGTCTCATTTATTCTATATATTTTTTGCCTATTATTTTTTCTGCTTCAGATGATCTACAGGAATATTTTTGCTTTTAGTTGGAAATTTAAAAAATAAGAATCCAGTTTTAAATGAGCGTGACTTAGATGTGGGTCTGTTTCATGTTCAGTGTCTGACAGTGGTAGAATGAGGTGGAACATTCTTCCTGCTTTTCACTGATACCCCTGCCTCTTCCTTTCCCTGGCCCAAGGCTGGGCTCCACTCTAGTCCTGGAGGAGCAGTTGAAGCTGGTGGGAATCCGGATCTTGTGATAATCCCAGGCAAGGAAGTGGAACCAGGGGCAGGCATCTCCAGAGTGAAATGTGATGAGTGGGGGCCCCTGCTGGGTCACTAACTGCTGAGCAGTGGGAGGTTGCAAAACCTCTGGTACCTAAAGGAGCTCCTGCTGGGGCAGGGCCTGGTGTTAAATTTGTTATAAAATGCTTATTTTCCTGTTGCTGTAATGAATAGCAAGAAATATTATGCAAGTAGCATTCCTCCCCACCTCTAGATTTGGCAAGCTCTTTAAGTGACTTGATACCCTGAACTTGCCTTATTGCCCAGAATTGCTAAATGATAGCTTTACTCACGCCTCCTTGGGGGAGAACTGGACAGGAGAGAGAAGGCTGAGATCCTAATTGGTCGAAGCCCCAGCATCGACGTCTGTGAATAAAACAGGTTTTTCCCTTTCTCTTTAGCTGAAAGCAAAAGATAATTTAGGCGTGTCTAGGCCTCTGAGTCACTGATGGGCTAGTTTCAGTTTTTCCTGCGGCTTTCTCAGTGTTTTAGTCTCTCATTTCTGGAGGCTCATATTGTGAGTGATCCACAAATTTTGTTGACTGGATGAACAGATAAATGAAAAATTAAGAGGATGAGTAAATGAATATTTAGATGGATGGATGACTGGCTGGGGAATGAGGATCTCTAGGTTGACTTGCTTCTTGAATTTCCTAATCTTTCCTCTTTTTTTTTTTTTTGAGACGGAATCTTGCTCTGTTCCCCAGGCTGGAGTGCAGTGGTGCGATCTCGGCTCACTGCAACCTCCGCCTCCCAGGTTCAAGCCATTTTCTTGCCTCAGCCTCCTGAGTAGCTGGGACTACAGATGTGCACCATCACACCCAGCTAATTTTTGTATTTTTAGTGGAGATGGGGTTTCACTATGTTGGCCAGGCTGGTTTCAAATTCCTGCCCTCAGGTGATCTGCCCACCTTGGCCTCCTAAAGTCCTGGGATAACAGGCGTGAGCCACCGTACCTGGCCTTTTTTTTTTTTTTTTTTTTTTTTTTTAACAGGGTCTTGCCTCTGTCACTGAGGCTGGAGTGCAGGGGCACAATCACAGCTCACTGTGGCCTCGACCTCCTGGGCTCAAGCGATCCTCCCACTTCAGCCTCTTGAGTAGCTGGGACCACAGGTGTACACCACCATGCCTGGCTAATTTATTACAGTTTTTTGTAGAGACAGGGTCTCACCATGTTGCCCATGCTGGTCTCAAATTCCTGGGCTCAAGCAATCCTCATGCCTCGGCCCCTCAAAGTGTTGGGATTAGAGGCATTAGCCACTATGCCCTGCCCTTTCCTCTCCTTTCAACTTTCCAGAAGGAAGGGCTGCACCCCACCTACCTCTGCTCTTTATCACAGTCTCTCCTGCTGTCAACACTGAAGCCAAGGCAATGCATACTAAACTAACCCAGAGAGAGCCTAAAGCTAGCTATTTAGTGCAAATAAAATAGTTGTTTGCTAGCTGTGGGTTTAAAAGGTGATTTCCATGTAAAGTCTCTTGAAATTAGGACAATCAGCAAAATTTTCAAACCAAATGCCAAATCTACAGAAGCAAAGCTGGGGTTCAGTAGAAATCTGGGTTGACAAATGCTCAGTACTTGGAGGAGCTGTCATTGGAGCATTCTAGTGTTCAGGACTAGGAAAACCAGTTTCCTGAAATCTCTAGATCTGGTCAACAGTTTGTTTACAAGCCAGAACACAGACATTCACCGAGAACACTGGGCTTTAGACCGCTAATTCACTCCCAGGGAAATGCAGCACAAAGGAGAAACCACTGATTAGGGCCTGGTGGCTCCAGGAGGACTAGGGTCCAACCAGGGTGCTCTGAAGGCTATAGTGCCAACCCCTCAAGGGCAGTGACCACAAGCGAGGGCCAAGTGGTGCTGTATGAAGAGCAGGTGAGCAGCCAAGCAGAGTTGACACACTCTCCATGGAAGCTATTCCTTTCATTTTCTCCTCAATCCGTGAACATTTCCAATGTTTCCTTCATCCTCTGATTACTAACATGTCTCAGACTCTCTTATAATCCCACCCCCCAAAATTCCTAAATTTCTCTCACCTTGAACTGCTGGCACTCATTTTTCCTTTTACTACCAAAATTCTCAAAAAAAGAGGTATCTACACTCCATGTTTCTCCACTTCCTCATAACTCTCTCATTCTGTGACTTTCTCTGATGCTTCTTAACTGAAATTGCTGCCAGAGATGACCATGACTTCACCAAGTTCCCAAATCAACCATCTCCAATTCATTCTTATCCTTCTTGACATTTTGTTAGCGTTTGACACCGATGACCACTGCTATCACTTCCTTTTTGACCTCAGGGACTTCTCAGTAACTTGATTTCCTATCCCTGGGGCCTTTCTCTATTTCCTTCTCCGAGTAATTTCTCTCCCACTGCTTGCCGACCTCACTGAGTGGGACAGTATACTCCAGTGGTGACAAGTCTGCACTTGGCAGTGCTCAAACCAGTGCCTGGCACATTGTGAGCAATAGAAAGATGTAAACTTACAAGGAAAGAATCTACCCCCTCTGGGCCCTCCCTCCTCAGTGCTCTCATCTACCTAAGGGTTTCCCCCACCTCGCTCTGCAACCCCTTCCACTGCAGTGCTGGAATCTGTTAATGCAGGAGGGGCATGTTTCCTCCGTGGATCTGACAACTCCAAGGGGAGGAAACCCATCTTTCTCACTTTTGTAGCCCCAGTGAGTAGCACAGTGTAGACTACCAGAGAGTCTCATGTTTTTGTTTGCTTGTTTGTAGGAAAAATGAAATAACTCAGTGTGGGTAACCTAAATGTCTGTCTCCAGGAGGTCTTTGCTTTTTTTTTTTGAGATAGAGCTTTGCTCTTGTTGCCCAGACTGGAGTGCAATGGCGCGATCTTAGCTCACTGCAACCTCTGCCCCCAGGTTCAAGTGATTCTCCTGCCTCAGCCTCCCAAGTAGCTGGGATTACAGGCACCCGCCACTACGCCTGCCCAACTTTCATATTTTTAGTACAGATGGGGTTCCACCATGTTGCCAAGGCTGGTCTCAAACTCCTGACCTCAGGTGATCCACCCTGCTTGGCATCCCAAAGTGCTGGGATTACAGGCGTGAGCCACCATGTCCAGCTGAGCCCTTTGGTTTTAAAGCTGCAGATTAGTGTCTCTGCTGGCCTGCTGGACATTTTCACATAAGTGTTTCAGTTTAACTAAAACCAAACTCATGGTTCAGAACTGCCATTCTCTCAGAAAGACTCAAAATTGCAGCATGATCATTGTCCTCTCTCCATCACCCCTGACATACGGATACCCGGTCCTGGGGTGTCTTCTTCCCCTGTTCCTTCATCTAACCTACATTTTCTATCCCTGGAACTCCAATCTGGCTGAGGTTTGCACACCTCAATCGATACAGTGGCCTCCTACCTGTTCTCTTTACCTCCTGACTCACTCCACTGTTCCATCAAAGCATATTGCCACCAAATCAATCATAAAACACCATCTTGGTTCTGATGTCTGTATCCCTAATTAGCTACCAAATTTCATTCGGGTGGTAATGAGTCAAGACAGGCCTCTGGCCTCCCTTCACATCCTCCAATTCCATTCCTCCTGATGTGAAGACTGAAACTTCCTTTCTCCAAAGACACACTGGACATTCCTACCCTGTGGCTTTATTCCAGTCATTCCTTCTTTTTGGAATATCTCCCTTGCTTTTGGCCTAGCCAGCTCCCAACTGTCATTCAGGTAACCACCACCTGCTTTCCTGTATAGTTTGTACCTCTGGGCATAAATGAGTGCTGTATCAGTTTGTGTCTTGCTCTCCCTTGAGGGAAGGGACTGTATTCACAGTGCCTTGCATGTTTCAGGACATAAACATTCATTCGCATGATTGAATGGATCACTTTATCACAACTTTGCATCCAGAGATCTGTGGTTTCCACAGCTACCAGTACCAGCTCATTTCCACCCTAGATGGGTCTGTGATAGTTGGGCCCCACAGAAAAAAGATCCTATTCAAGTTATCCCATAACCCATTTTTTTCATTTTACCTGCATCCTTGTAGTCCATCGGTTTTCACCATAACCCATTTTTGCAGTATAAGTTCCAAACTTCCCAGGAACCAAGATCAGTATAAGGCAGCAAACAAGAGAAACAGTAGATATTTTGCCAACAGGAGGAGCTGTTCTCGGCAGGCTAAAATCTGACACCACCTAGCTTTAACACCAATCCTAGTTTCAAGGGAGCACTTGGGGTATTCAGTAGGAGGCCCTGGTTAATTCAGAATAGCTGCAGGGGATCTCCGGGAGAGAAGACAACTTGCATTAGCCTGTACTTAGTAGAGTTTTATAGATAGTGATTAAACACTTGTTAAAAAGCAATTATTAAACAACTGAACACCTGTGAATGACCCCTTGAAGCGTGCAGCCTGAAGACAGCAGCATCCAGTCATCTGCGAGCTTGCTGGAAATGCAGTCTCAAGTCCCGTCCCCAGCCTACTGAATCAGAATCTGCATTTTACATGACCCTCTAATGATTTGTGTCCACATCAAAGGTTAAGAAGCACTGCCATAAACATTCTTTATTAATCTCTTAAAAAACGTATTCTAAGAGTCAGTGTTATAAAAGTTGTCAGCAGACTACCGCTCCACAGGGACTTGCTTTGTCCTCAAAGGGCAAACAGTGGGAAATACTCATGAAATGAAAGGTGTCACTATTGACCTGTCCCATTCCTCCCAGTTGCTATCTGGTCCCTTCTCTTCCTGGCTCAAGTCAAGGGGCAGTTGTGATCTGAGAGGCTGTTGAAATAGAGGTAGTGGGGAGGAGCAGGGAGAAGTGGAGGGGTTGTATGGAGATGCGACCACCTCTCCTCGCAAATCTTCCTGCACTCTGTGGAGTGACTCTCCTGCTCCCACTGCAGCAAGTCAGAAGTGGTCAGAGCAAGAAGCCTTGGCAGCAAGGAGTGCTGGGTGTTTTCTGAAGGACCGCCAGCCCAGCTGGTTGAAGAGAAAGACTTCCCCAAACCTGGAAACAATGTAAACATCCACCAACAGATGAACAGGTAAAGAAATTATGGTATAGCCATATGATGGAATACTATTCAGCAAGAAAACAGAATAAATTATTGATACATGCAGCAATATAGATAAATCTCAAGATAATTTTTCTAAGTGAAAGCAGACAGACCAGAGAGAGAAAGAGAGAGAGAGAGAGGGAGAGAGAGAGAGAACACATACTGTATGATTGTATTTATGTAAAACTCTAGAAAATGCAGACTAATCCTTAGTGACAGGCAACAGATTGGTGCTTCTTGGGAATGGGGGACAGGCAAGGGCAGGAGGGAGGGATGACCGAGGCGGCACAAGGAGACTTTTGGGGGTGATGGATGTGTTCTCTATCTTGATTTGGTGGTGATGGTTACCTGGGTATATATGAATGTCAAAATTTATCAAATTGTACAGTTAAATGCTCAGCTTATTTCATGTCAATTATACCTTAATAATGCCATTTAATAGACAAAGAGAGAGAGAGAAAGCTGCTGGTCAGAGTAGCCAAGATCTAGGAACAAACGACAAGAGAAAAATAATGGAGAGAAGCCTGGAAGCCCACAGCTGGGGCAAGGTGGAAGCAGGAAGTCAGGTGCACATCCTGGCCCCCATTGGCCTCCGTGCTGTAGGGAAGTGGTCTGCCTTGGTAGGGCTCCACCCTGGGCATGGCTGACTGGACAGGAACTCATCTGGCAGAGCAATCCAGGCCCCACTTCATCTCTGGTCCAAAGGATTCTTTCCAGAACCAGTGGAAGGCTGGTTTCCAGAAACATATGCTTCCTGTGATGGAGAGAAGCCACCTTCCCAAACTGGCTCTGAAATGGACCTTGCCCATCACGGAAACAAGGGACATCTGGGGCCTATCCATTTGGAGTGATGCCTGGCTCTGTCTTTTCTAAGTCAAAGTCAGATGGCTGTTTGGCTGAAGAGTGCAGCATTGCTCACAAGGACAGTGGCCCCATGACATGCAGTACTTTTTTGGGATGAGGGAAGAATGGAGTTAGCTGGATTTGGGGGCCTACTTAAGCTTGTCAGGTGCTGACCACCTGGTAGGCAGGGCTGCCTCCAATCCCTTTCACCCTGGAGCCTAGGTGAGAAACGGCTTATGGTGGCCATGCTCAACCTCAGTGACTTCCACTTTCTGTGTGATCACTGAGGATATGTTACCGTGTATAAAGGGCGGCCCTGACAGAGCCCCTTCCCTATCTATTTAGCCAGCATCCCAAGCTGGCTTTCTTTACTAGTGTCACTTTTGCTAACTAAGCAGCCATAGCAATTTCCTCCAGGGCTGGAAGCCTGTGGGAAACCTGCATTTGTTTCAGTGACTCTGAGAGGGGAGAGAGAAGCATGGACAAGCCCCACTGAAGAAGACTGAACATAGGTATGGCATCACAGGAATTTACACTGAAGACAAACGCCAATGCTGGCTTCATATTTTGAAGATTAAAGTGTAATTTCCATATGGCAAAATTCATCCTAAGTGAATAGGTCAGTGAGTTTTGATGAATGTGTACCGTAGTGTAACCATCAGTAAAATTAAGATATAGATCCACTCCATTACTCCCAGGATTTTCTCAGATTCCTCTAGTCAACCCCTCTCCCCTACCCCCAGTCCCTGGCAACTACTAGTCTGTTTTCGGTCCCTAAATATTTGCTTTTGCATAAATAAAACTCTAGAAAATGCAGACTAAACCATAAATCTGTAATCAAATAGTATGCAGACTTTTGAGTCTGGCTTCTTTCATTTAGCATGTTTTTGAGGTTTATCCATGTTGCAGCATGAATCACTAATTCATTCCTTTGTATTACTAAGTAATATTTCATTGTACAGATGTACCATAGTTTGTTCATCCATTTCAGTTGAAGGATATTTGGGTTTCCAGACCTTGAAAATTTTAAATAAAACCACCATTAACATTCATGCAAAGGTTGTTATGTGAACAAAGGATTTTATTTCAGTTAGGAGTGAGATTGTTGGGTCACATGGTAAATGCATGTTTAACTGTAAAAAGAAACTGTCAAACTGTTTTCCAAAGTGATTGTACCATTTTATATTCCGATTAGCAGTAGAAGAGAGTTCCAACTGCTTCACAACATCCTGACCAGCACTTAGCATTTATTGTTAGTTAGTTTTTATTTATTTATTCATTTATTTAAATATTTTTTTGAGACAAGTTCTTGTTCTGTCACCCAGGCTGGAGTGCAGTGGCAGAATCATGGCTCACTGTAGTCTCCACCTCCCAGGCTCAAGCAATCCTCCTGCCTCAGCCTCCTGAGAGTCTGGAACTACAGGCCTGTGCCACTCACCACCATGTGTGGCTAATTTTAAAATATTCTGTAGAGTCAGTGATCTCACTATGTTACCCAGGCTGGTCTTGAACTTCTGACTCAAGAGACCTCACTGGTATGAGCCACTGTGCTCAGCCAGTTTTTTTAAAAAAGCCATTTGGATGGTCGTGATGGCTCATGCCTATAATCCCAGCACTTTGGGAAGCCAAGGAAGGCAGATCACTTGAGTCCAGGAGTTTGAGACCATCCTGGGCAATATGTCAAAACCCCATCTCTAAAAAAAATACAAAAAAATGGGTGTGGTGGTTGGTGCACGCACATAGTCCCAGCAATTTGGGAGGCTGAGGTGAGAGAATCACCTGAGCCTGAGCCCAGGAGGCAGAGGTTGCAGCGAGCCGAGATTGCACCACTGCACTCCAGCCTGGGTGACAGAATTAGAGCCATCCTAGTAGCTGTGTGGTGGTATCCTGTTGTGTTTTTTGTTCGTTTGTTTGTTTGAGACAGAGTCTTGCTGTGTCACCCAGGCTGGAGTGTAGTAGCTCGATCTCAGGTCACTGTAACCTCTGCCTTCCGGGGTTGAGTGATCCTCTTTCCTCAGCCTCTCAAGTAGCTGGGACTAAAGGCACACACCGCCATGCCCGGCTAATTTTTTTGTACTTTTTGGTAGAGACAGGGTTTCTCCATGTTGGTCAGGCTGGTCTCGAACTCCTGACCTCAGGTGGTCTACCTGCCTGGGCCTCCCAAAGTGCTGGGATTACAGGCGTTAGCCACCGCGCCTGGCCTTGTTGTAGTTTTAACTTGCATTTTGCCAATGGTAAATGATGTTGAACATCCTTTCATGTGCTAGTTTGCCATCCATTAAGCATTTACACATTAGGCCAGTGGCTTGATTGGAGTTTGTGAGGGAATGTCGAGGCAGAGCAGGGTGGACAGTGTGGTATTGGCTGGTTTAGATATAATTTTGGTGGGCTCCGAGCTGTAGTGGTGGTCCTAGGTTCCTGATACCAGGCCTGGGGATGATTAAATCGTGGAATATTGCCTCCTGAGGGCCAGGTAGAGGAGATATGGCTCTGGATTGGTTAGTCTGCTTATCAAAGGCATGTTCCCCTCTGGGTCCTTTGCTACCTCTAAGAATTGGCTAGCTCCTGGAGGGGTAGTCTCTCCCCAGCCAGAAAGGTTAAGATGTCAAAACATCACAATATACAGAAAATCTTAAAAATATTTACAATATATTGCAGGAAGTCGGGGATCCCAAATGGAGGAACCGGCTGAAGCCATGACAGAAGAACGTGGATTGTGAAGATTTTATGGACATTTATTAGTTCCCCAAATTAATACTTTTGTAATTTCTTATGCCTGTCTTTACTGCAATCTCTAAACATAAATTGTAAAGATTTCATGGACACTTATCACTTCCCCAATCAATACCCTTGTGATTTCCTATGCCTGTCTTTACTTTAATCTCTTAATCCTGTCAGCCGAGAAGGATGTATGTCATCTCAGGACCCTGTAATAATTGCGTTAAGTACACAAATTGTACAGCATGTGTGTTTGACCGATATGAAATGTGGGCATCCTGAAAAAAGAACAGGATAACAGCAATTGTTCAGGGAATAAGAGAGATAACCTTAAATTCTGACTGCCGGTGAGCCGGGCAGAACAGAGCCACATTTCTCTTCTTTCAAAAGTAAATGGGAGAAATATCGCTGAATTCCTTTTCTCAGCATGGAAGGTCCCTGAGAAAGAGAATGCGCACCTAGGGGTAGGTCTCTGAACTGGCCCCCCCGGGGCGTACCTGTCTCTTATGGTCGAGATTACAGAGGTGCAATAAACTCCAGTCTCCCATAGCGCTCCCAGGCTTATTAGGAAGAGGAAATTCCCGCCTAATAAATTTTGGTCAGACCGGTTGATCTCAAAACCCTGTCTCCTGATAAGATGTTATCAATGACAATGGTGCCCAAAACTTCACTTGCAATTTTAATTTCGTTTCGGTCCTGTGGTCCTGTGATCTCGCCCTGCCTCCACTTGCCTTGTGATATTCTATTACCCTTTTAAGTACTTGATGTCTGTCACCCACACCTATTCGCACACTCCCTCCCCTTTTGAAAATCCCTAATAAAAACTTGCTGGTTTTTGTGGCTTGTGGGGCATCACGGATCCTACCAATGTGTGATGTCTCCCCCGGATGCCCAGCTTTAAAATTTCTCTCTTTTGTACTCTGTCCTTTTATTTCTCAAGCCAGTTGACGCTTAGGAAAATAGAAAAGAACCTACGTGATTATCGGGGCAGGTCCCCCGATAACAATACACCATGGGAAACCTGCTACAGTGTTGAATTTGCAGTAGGAAGAAAAGCTGCAGTGGAGAGTGGAAGATCACCAAAAGATCATCTCAGAGAGGATGTGAGTCTGGGATGGAGTTGGTTCAACATTAGGGCCAAGATATTATTCAGGAGAAATATTTTCAGCAAGCACCCAGTGGAAATGTAGCAATGTGGTGCCTGGCCCTCAGCCATCAGATGCCCAGATGCCAATAGATGTCATGCTCCCTAACCTGCGAGGGAGGGGCTGTGAAGTCATTTTTAATCTGCATGCCCCACTCCCACAAGACAGTCTGACAGTGATGGATACGGCTCAAGAGAAGTGCTGAGAATGCCACAGGCTGACTCTCCCAGATAAAGAACATGAAATGATTTCATTACTTTTGCTCTCCCTGACAGCTCTCTAGAAAACAATCATAGTTTAAGCAACCAGCCTCCAGGCCAGAACCAGCAGGCCTAGGGAAGGAGTGACTTTTTTGTTTTTCTCAGGAGGATTGTCTAGGTGAAGTGCTTAGGGCATGAGACCTGGGCCAGAAATTGCTTTTACTCTCATGGTCCTATTCTGAAGATTTATTTGCAGGCTTAGGGATGTTCTAGTTGCAAATAATTGTCTTTGCTCAGTGAATGATTCCCCATCCTCATCCCTTACATGAATTCACATGAAAGAAGGCATATTTCTTCCCTTTCTAGCCCCAATAGCATTAGAGGTCACAGTTGGTTTTATTCTTGGGGATACAGAAATAGCCACCCATTCCCTTTAACTGGGTGCATGGTTTGGCCCAAGGCATGGGGTGTGACCGAATGAATTTACCCCAACCCAGGCCATTCACCTGATGGTTTGTGTTCTGCTGGGGAAAGATCTCCACTGGAAAAGACCTGGACCTGAGGCTCATTCCAAAGGGCCCTGGCTTAACACTGCAGAATCCTCCTTCCAACCTGCACAGCTTTGAGCCTTCACTATACCAGGGTCTCTAGAAGACTTACACGGATAGAGAATTTACTACTCTATCGAGGGCTTCGAACTGTAGCTATTAATTTTTGAATGTTTTTAAAGCACTACTGCAAAGTGTAAGTTTTGTTCATTGATTTCTTTAAGTATTTATTGTGGTATATATACTGTTATAAATCATTTAGATTTATGAGTTGTTGTATTCCACTCTTATGCATGCCCTGCAGAGCCTAAGAACCCTAAAGAGATAATTATTATATATGCTCAGTTCTTAGACGTCCTTGAATAGTGTTCTCACCATGCATAGAAAACACGAGCCCCAGGGGAGTTTTGGTAGCCAGCTTGTTTTCTCCTTGAATTGGACATAGGTGGGAGGATGTTTTTTTCCTTCCTGCTCCCAAAGAACTCTTCTTTTCTTGCATAGAGAAGAATACAGAACTAAATATTTAATTAGGAGAATAAACACCAGGAGCTTGTAAAGAACTCAGTGTGAAGAGAGAAGGATAAGAAGTTTAAGGCAGGTGAAGAAGCTTCTTACACATATCTATCAAGAAAAATCATAACATTTTGTCCAGTCATGGTGGCTCACACCTGTAATCCCAGCAGTGTGGAAGTTTGAGGTGGATGGATGGCCTGAGCTCAGGAGTTTGAGACCAGCCTGGGCAGCATGGTGAAACTCTGTCTCTAATAAAGAGACAGAAAAAAAGAAAAGAAAAATCATAACATTTAGAAAAGCAAAATAAAGAAAATGTAAAAGTCACCCATAATTTCACCACTCTGAGTTCATCATTGCTCACATTTTGGTGTATACTCTTCTAGGCTGTGTAGGTTGCAATGTGTGAATGTGCATTTTTGCTTGCATGTGGTTTTTTTTTTTTAACAAAAAGTAGTACACTGTGCATGATTGTAACTTGCTTTTTAAAATTCAAATATATTGCCTGACAAAGACAAGTAAAAATAAAATAAAATTCAAATATATCACAACCATTTTTTATGTCCATGTACAACAGCATATGGATGTGCCACAATTTACCCAACTAATTCCCTCTAGGTTAGGTCTGTGCATCAAACTAAATAGACAACCAATAAGTCCTAAATGATTCTGGCACCAAAGTTCAGAAAAGAGCTTTATGAATTAGAAAGAAATTAAGTGCAATGCCCATAGGCTGAAGACGGGAGGCTCACTAACCCTGAAGAATGGGGGAGAGAAATGTGCTAAGGGGCTAAAAATTAGGGTGGATAGAATACAAGTTAGGGAATGGATCTAAAATAGTTGAATCTGTGATGTCAAAAAAATATATAGTTTGGAAGCTGAATATTCTAGTTGTTTTCCTAGGAAAGTTGTGTAACCCTTTTGAGCCTCAATTTCTTCCTCTGTAAAATGGGAATAATTGTTTCTCTATCAGAGTGACTGTAAACATAAAATAAGGAGTTATACAAGACTCTGAACACTGCCTGTCATAGAATAAGTGCTCAATATTTCTTAGTTCCCCTGCTCCACTTCTACCTCTTTGGGTTGTATTGCTCTGGGAAAGTGTGTGGAAGCGAGGCTTGGACTCTGCACTGTGAGTGGACTTGTGTGCCAATGTGTTCTGATAACACAGGGGCCAGTTGCTTGGAAGGTGGTCAGAAATTAGTGAGTTTCATGCAGATGATTTTTCAAGTTAAATAAAACTTCTCTGAGTCTGAGGTCTGAATGAAAATTCTCTGGGTTTGAGGTCTTACTGAAGTGTTTTCCTTTCACAGCTCTAGTTGGCTGGCAGGTGTGGTATAACACAGTCGTTCACAGAGTGTGGTTCCCAGACAGCAGCAGCATTACCTGGAGCTTGTTGGAAATGCAAATTCTCAGGCCCCACCCAAGACCTGCAGAATCAGAAACTCTGGGGCTGGATCCAGCAATCCGTGTTTCAACAAGCCCTGCAGGTGATTCTGATCTCAGAGACTGACTAGTGTGGCAAGAGTCCTGGAAACCCAGAATCCCTAGGTCTGGAATATACTCTAGCTTACCATTCACTGTGGGGCCTTGGGCAGGTCACTTCCTTCTTCTAAACCTTCATTTTCTCACCTGGACAATGGGAAGATAGTATCTTCCTTGTGACCTCAAATGATTGTTTCACAGGCCCAATGAGTTTAGAAAGGAGAAAGACATTCAATTAATGTATTCTAGAAATGAAAGGTATACTTACTATTCTTGGTTCTTAGGCAGGGCAATGTAGAAAGCATCCCTATGTGATGAAGAACGGTTCTATTTTGATCATTGAAAGAAGAGTCTGTGCCCTCCTTGGAAAATCTCACTGGATGCTTTAACAGCCACCATGGTAGTTTCTCCTGTGTAAACCTAAATCCATGTGCAAGGACAGTCAGTATCTCAAAATGTAAGGATGATATCAGTCACTGGGAAAAAAAATTCTGGCAAAGTAAAAAACCCTTAGACATACAGAGTAACGTTTATTATTTGTTCTCCTTTTTCAGTCCTCAGTGAAAATAGAGAACAGCAAGTCACCCCTTAGAGGTGCACAACCCTCATCTACTTGAATGGTATTACGTTGTCTCAGCCCTCCTTTCTTTCCGGCCGCACAGTTGTGCTTTCTTTCACCTCTGCTCAAAGGCTTCATTGTGCTCCCCTTTATTAGTCATCTTGGTTTCTCTTCTCTGAACCCTTTCCAGTTTCTTTAGCCACAGCCTCCTATGACGTTCAGTCCTCTTCAGTTCTGGAGCCCAGCATATACTTATTAGGCTGGTGCAAAAGCAATTGCTGTTTTTGCAATTAAAAGTAATAGAACCATCAGAGAGGGTGACCACCATCAGAGAGGATGACCTCATGGTTCTAGCACACTCCACGGACAAAGCACTGCCCTGATGCCTCAGATCAAGGCTATGGCTCCTGGAGAAGCACTGGTGTGGATCAGTTTTACCCTAACTTCTCTTGTCATTCATGTTTTATTTTCATTTCCCTTTGTGTACCATCTTTTGTTTGTGTCTAATGATCTTTTCTATTCTCCCAACTTCTTTGATTTCCTAAATAGAAAGTAAATTTAATATATTTATATTTGCACAGATATTTAGAATAAATGTGCATAAAAAGATTGGAAGGAGAAACACCAGTATCTTAAAAGTAATTTTCCTTGGAAAGTGAGATTACAAGTGATTTCATTTGTTTTCTTCTTGCTTCTCTGAATATTTAAGTTTTTCGATGGTTGACACATCTATTGTTTAATTAAAAAAAAGAAAAAAGAAAATTGGAAAATTAACTCTCTGCATGCTCACAAAACAAAGAAAATATAAAATGTTTGTGTTCAATGAGGTCTCATAGACCCACATGAAAGTGTCGTCTCCTGCAAGACACAAAGCTGTGCTTGGTCATAGGACTGTTCAGGACTGTCTCAGTTTTAGCCCTTGGAACTAGGCAAACCAGGACAGGTGGTCGCCCTCTCTCCCAGCCCCCTCCATCCTCTTTTTGTCTGTTAAGCCGCCATGGCTGCTCACTGGTCTGTTAGGGCCCATCTCTCTTGTATCTTGCTTTGTCATTTCTAGGGAAGTTCAGCTCCATTGAGCCTTGAGGTAGGAAGACACCTCGGGAAAAATATTTGTGTCTGCTGGTTCAGGTGAGGCTTAGCGGGAGTCAGAAGGCAAATATGAAGAAGCAATGGAACCAAGCTCCCTACCGGGGAGAGAGGGAGAGCAAAGCCTTTGGGCCACCATGAAAAGGTGAAGGTCCAGTGGAAGAATCCATGTTGCTACGGGAGCTATTGAGAGTGCTTTGTGGACACACCTCTTGAGAGTGTGAAGAGAGAGTAAGCAAAGTCCAGGCTTTCTTCCCACTGACATTATTTGGGAACTTTTGTTACCTGTATTTCTCTCTTCTATTTTAAATATGTTATATTTTCTTATCCAGAGATCTGAGTTTGTGAATGTTTCGCTCTAAATCAGTGGTTCTCAATGCTGGCTGCCCAGGAAAATCACCTGAGAACCTTCTAAAACGCTCAGGCCCCCTCCTAGACCACTAAAATATATATTATTTTCATTTTTCATATGTGTATATATGTGTATATACACACACATATCTAATAATTACATATAACATATAATTATGTGTAAAAGAATTTACGTATAATATTATAATTACATAGTATATAGAGATGCTCCTTAGGTATATGTCCCAATAATCCCATCATAAGTTGAAAATATCATAAGCCAAAAATCCATCTAATAATAAACCAAGTGTAAAGTCAAAAAAATCATATGTTGAACCATTATAAGTTGGGGACCATCTGTATAATATTTTATACATATGTAAAATTAGGGTTGCTCCCTATGAGGTGGACTGGCCCAGGCTGGAAATGAGGACATTATGTTCCCATCAGTGTTTATTTATTTATTTATTTATTTATTTTTAAGAGACAGAGTCTCACTGTTACCCAGGCTGGAGTGCAGTGGCGAGATCATGGCTCACTGCAGTCTCAACGTCCTGTGCTCAAGCGATCCCCCTACTCAGTCTCCCAAAGTGTTGGGATTATAATCATAAGCCACCATGCCCAGCCCCATCAGTGTTTAGAAAGCACAAGAGACGTCAGTCAAGAATTTCAACATTGGCCTATGCTTTTCCATACTGAGAGCCCACAATCTGGGATCCAGATGGAGTAATTTGAGGGTCAGATGTTGGTATGCAGGGCAGGTATACGTAGACCTGCTGGAGAAAAGATGTGAGCTGCGTGCATACTTGTTTTATGTTTTCTCCAAAGCTTATAGCCAGGCTGTTGAGGAACATGGGCAGCAAGTGTGAGGTCAAGGAAGCTATCAAGAGCCAAGAGGCCTCTTCAACCCTCACCTCTCAACCTAGAAGCTCTAAGCCAATGGTTCAAAACCACGGCTGTACAATAGGAGCACTTAAGAGATTTCCTAAAAATACAGAGGCCAGGTCCTCACCCTCAAGGTTCTGACTTGCTTGGTTTGAGGAAGGGGCTGATTTATCCATATAATTTAAATATTCTCCAGGTGATTCTAAAGTGTAGCCAGAATGAGAACCGCTCATTTTAACTTTGGTAGGGCAACCAACTAGGTGGTCAGTCAGGACGTGGGGCAGGGGAGTGGGGGGTGGGGTAAAGTGGCTCAGAGAACCGTGTTTGCCCAGCAAAAAGATGTTAACCCTGGAATCGGTCTAGATGCTGATTTTTATTTGGCCATTTTGCCTACTGATTTTTTTTCATTTTACAATTTTTTTTTTTTTTTTTTTGACACAGAGTCTCGCTCTGTTGCTCAGGCTGGAGTGCAGTGGCACAATCTCGGCTCACTGCAACCTCCGCCTCCTGGGTTCAAGCGATTCTCCTGCCTCAGCCTGCCAAGTAGCTGGGATTACAGGCATGTACCACCAACCTGGCTAATTTTTGTATTTTTAATAGAGACAGGGTTTCACCATGTTGGCCAGGCTGGTCTCGAACTCCTGACCTCAGTTGATCTGCCCGCCTGGGCCTCTCAAAGTGCTGGGATTACAGGCATGAGCCACCGCGCTGGCCTCATTTTACAATCTTTAATGTTTTAAAGTGTCTATTTTTCTTTGGATTCACAAGTGTTAGCTACATCAACTGCTGGGGATCCTGTTGGTTCTGGAGGACTTGTTAAAACAGATTGCTGGGCCCCACCCGCAAGGTTTCTGATTCAGTAGCCCTTGGGTGGAGCCCAGTATTTGCATTTCTAGCAAGTTCCCAGTTTATGTTGGTGCTTCTGGCCAAAGAACCATCCTTTGAGAACTGCTGGGCCTAATTTATTTTATCGTTTCATCTTTTTGATATCTTAGTTTTCTGGATTTAATATTTCAGTTAGATCTCAATTTTCCCCAGCTTTTTTTTCTTCTTTTCATTAAACTATGTGATATTTAAATTTTTTCTTAATCTGTATTTTAATCTAGATTCTTATACTAATTTTAACTCTAATTTTTACTCCATTTTTGTTTTACTAGTCATTTCCCCCACTTTTTAAAGTAGTTTTTGAGAATTCAATACATTGTTATTAACTATTCTCACCCTGTTCTAAAATAAGTTCATGATAGGTCTCTTGAACTTATTGTCTATCTAACTGAAATTTTGTATCATTTGACCAACATCTCCCCAACCCCCATCAGTAGTTTTTAAATTTGCCCTTTTAAACCATATATGACAGATACCCTTAGCTGCCCACTCAAGAATCGTTTTGCGCCACCCCCCTCTTTCTGTTAACCAAACCCCTATTTTGTTGAGGTATTGGGTAACCATGTGTTTCACGCGCCCCTCTCCAGTCTCAGGGATGATTCTTGATTAGGCTAAACCAATTAGGTAATTCCATTTCCGTTGCCAGTGACAATGGTGATGGAGTGTGAAGGGAAGCCGGCTAGTGGACTCTGAGAGTTTTTCTTATAACTCAGAAACATCATCTTTTCCAAACTTCAGACACTGTTGTGTAAGGGTTTGATCCTTGAAAGAGAAATAGTCACCTGGCATCTATGAGGAAACAAACCTTAGGACCAAAAGTCAATAAAATTTTGAAGATGGCAGAGCAGAAAGACAGCAGGAACCCATCCATGTCCTTGATGATGGTGTTTAGGCATTCATTGGACCAGTAAGCCCTGGAACTGCTTTATCTGCAGACTTTTTTTTTTTTTTTTTTTTTTTTAAAGAGATGGAGTCTCATTATGTTGCCCAGGCTGGACCTGAAATACTGGGCTCAAGCAATCCTCCTGCCTCAGACTCACTAGCAGCTGGGACTACAGGTGTGCCACCATGCCTGACTAGGACTTTTTTTAATGTGAGATTCCGTTTTTTAAGCATTTTAAGTGAGGTTTTCTGTTGCTTGAAGCCAAAAGCATCCTCAATGAAGTATGTCATTTTACCCTTCTTAAAATAACTATATTTTTATTTGTCTGTAGATATTTATAGTTATATCTCATAATAAGTTTCTTGAGGTTGGGAATCATGACATTTTACCTGGAGTTTCCCAAGATCTTGAATACAGTACAATTTTGTTTGAGAGAACAGGTGAATTATTTCATTTGCATAAACATTAAGATTTACTTCATGTCCATTTCCTGCTAATGACTGGGAACACTAAAATAAAATTGAGCATATAGCACTTTTTTTTTCTTTTTTTTATTTTTTGAGACAGGGTCTGTCTGTTGCCCAGACTGGAATGCAGTGATGCTATCTTGGCTCAGTGCAACCTCTGCCTCTCAGGCTCAAGAGATCCTCCCACCTCAGCCTCCGCAGTAGCTGGGACCGCAGGTGTGTGCCTCCAAGCCTGGCTAATTTTTGTATTTTTTTGTAGAGCAGGGTTTCACCACATTCAGGCTGGGCTTGAACTCCTGGGCTCAAGCGATCTTTCGACCTCAGCCTCCCAAAATGCTGGGATTACAGGGGTGAGCCACCGTGCCTGGCCCATGTAGCACTTTTGATTATACAAAACAAAAAGTGTCTAACTGCCTTAAGGGGAAAGGAAAGAGGGGCTTTATTATAAGGCTATCTGTGGATGGACCTAGCACACTCTCAGCCCTACCGCTGATTCTCTCTGTGTCGCCCTTTCATCTGACCCAGGTGTTCTCTCTCGTTGACCTGTCCTTCTAGCTCCATGTTTGTGAGTTTCACCCTTTTCACTGCCAATTGGCCAATGGGCCACAAATCCTTCAGTCCAGATTTCAGAAGGACAAGTTAGATTTGCTCATTATCACTCCTCTAGGGCAGAAGACCTCAGGCCCGCTACCTTGTGGATCACTGGACGGCTTTGGGTCAAGTGCCACCTTTGATCTAAGCAATGTTTACTTTAGAACAATAAAGTATCCTGATGCATCTTCTCTGAAACTGTAAGAGGAAGTTAGGAATAAAAGGCACCATGATTAATGTGTTTAGAAGGGCAATTTAGATAATAACTCTGGAAAGAAATGTATTGTGGTGAATAGTGGGTGACTCTTTTATTTTCTGCTTTTACTTATCTGCATTTTTCCAGTTTATCTACAGTGAGCATGTAGTACCCAAAAAAAAATTAAAATGTTTATTAAAATATGAGTTGTAAGTAATTAAAAGGTAAAGACAGTCACTATTGGGTTTGGTGCACAGCATGATACCATGAGCAATTAAGTGCTTTCCTTTCTTACACTTTTTAGGGTGATGAACTCCATTTCAGAGACAGCAAATGTAAATGACACTAGATACCCTGTGTACACACCGTAGGCTATTTTGTTTCACTTGAATGTAGCATTGTAGTAATAAACCTATTTGGGTTAGTGTCAGGTGATGGCTGCTCATAAGAGTGTTTGTGTTATGACTTCACTTACTATGTATTTAAATAGGCACCCAAAAGGACAGCCTGTGCAGGATGCTATTTTCATCTGCTTCCAATTTCTTTGTAAGTTCTGTCATCCAAATTGTAGCAGAGTACTCAGCCCTCAGTGAAAACCCACCGACATCAAATGCAATGCTTTTAAAAGCAATCAGTTTTATAATATGGGCAAGAGGAATAAATGTGATTTCAAAGAAAATGTCCTTCATGGAGTGGAGACTTTGTAAAACACTGGTCAACTCATGTCACTACTGCCCTTCAAAATGTCCAGGGCTCGTGGTTGCTGACTCTGATCTGCAATACCAAAATAGATGCTCCTTCACAAGTTATGATTGACCCCAAGGTTAAGGAAACAAAAGTTTCCTACAGGTTGAGGGTTCAGGACCTGGCTGGCGTGTAGAAATTTCTAAATTTCTATAGCTACAAACACACACACACACACACTCTTATTAAACACACTAACAATACCCCTCCTAACTCTGATTTACAACCCAGGCCACTATGACTCTGACTGGACAGAGGACTGGCCTTACAAACATTCTTTTCTGATAAGCAATTGCAGACCTTAAGCCAGTTTCACGCAGCTTATAAAGGCTGCATACAAACTGTTTTTGTGTCCTATAGTTCACTTTTTGATGTAAACAGCCAAATTCCACCTCATTTTAATGCTAAAACTCCACCCCAAAGTGAACACAGGATATATATTACATATGTTTGCCCATTGTGCATGCACTTTGCTCCCCTTATAAATACAACTTTTGCCCCCAGACCTGCTGAATATGTGTGATACAGGCTGTGCAAGGCATAAAACCCAACCTGTCCTTCCCCTCTTCAAAGAGATAGCACCTTCAATCCACACTTTATCTTCTCAGCTTGTAAACCAGTTATCTCCAATAAAGCTCTCCTTTCTACAGTTTGGCCAATTAGGTGGTTTTTTTTGGACGACACCTAATCTAGTTCCATTTTTCACTTGATCTCCAGGATCGTGTCTGCTTTCCAACCTCACTGTCTGCCACATCTCTTTCATCACCTCCACTTTCTAACTGCATGTAATTGTCCTTCCTTGAACAAGCCAAGTGCTTTCAGGTCTCTGTGTATCAAAAACTCCTGTGGGTGTATGACAAAATGTGACCAAGAGCCACCACCAAAGGGAAACCACTGTAGCTGTTTCACTGGCACTTGAGCAATTTTCCATCAGTCCCTTTCAGTAATGTCACCCCTGGCACTGTGACTTTTTTACTTTTGCTTCATTGGCAGCCCCTCTCCCTGTCACCTTCTGGGGCATGGCACATATTCACCCAAGCATCTAGTTCAAAGATGACTTTGGTATGCCACATGGTACAGGAGAGTCAGCAGAGTGTGGAGACAGGGCCAAACACCTGGACTCCAGGCTGTGTGCCCTTGGATCAGTCTCTGAACTTCTACTTCCTCAGCAGCCACAGGGAAATAGATACGTCTGCCCTGCCAACCCACTAGGTTTGTGATGAGGAGCAAATGGATGTGGAAACACCTAGTAAACTGTAAAGCACACACAGTGCGAGGCATTAACTGCTCAGCAATCTCATTATTCACTTTTTAGTACAGGGTTTCTCATGCTCCATAGTTCTGACATTTGGGGTGAAAGAATTCTTTGTGGTTGGGGGCTGGCCTCTGTGTTACAGGATGTCTACCCACTAGATGCCAGTAGCACCACCACGTTGTGACAACTGAAAATGTCTCCAGACATTAACAAATACCCCAGTCGAGAACCCCTGGGGTTTGGAATGAGCTTTTAGAGTTGCATTCTGGTCGCCCTTCCGTCTTTTCCCTCCAACTGTGCCTCCAGCCTCACCCACAGTCTTTTCTGGTCATCAAATAAGGCTTTAAAAAAATTCCATATTGGGATGCCTTCCCCTATCCCACACCAATATTTCATAAAGATATGCTTCCAGTTATCTATGTATGGATTCAGTAGCTTCTCTGGATTCTGTCCACAGAATCTTCTGCAACAAAACTTCATGGCCGGGTGCAGTGGCTTACGCCTGTAATCCAAACACTTCGGGAAGCTGAGGCGGGTGGATCACCTGAGGTCAGGAGTTCAAGACCAGCCTGGCCAACATGGTAAAACCCTGTCTCTACTAAAAATACACACACACACACAATTAGTCGGGCGTGGTGATGGGAGCCTGTAATCCCAGCTACTCGGGAGCCTAAGACAGGAGAATTGCTTGAACCTGGGAAGCAGAGGTTGCAGTGAGCCGAGATCGCGCCATCGCACTGCAGCCTGGACGACAGAGCGAGACTCCATCTCAAAACAAAACACAACAAAAAAAACTTCACGTCCTGACTTAAAGATGCTTTCTCTTTTCTTTCTCATCCCTTTGGTTTTTGTTTACTAGGCAATCCTACTTTTGACTTATAATTTCTGACTTTGATACATAGTTTCTCTTAAAAATCTAAGTTTTTTTAATTGAGTCATCTGTCTTCTTTTCCACTGGCATCACCAACTACCTATGGGCCCAAAAGTCATTCCATAATTGTACATCTCTTTTTTTCTCCTTACACATCTTTTCTTATTTGGTTTTTAATATTAAGAAGCTAATACACAGTATTAATCTTTTTTCAAATAGTACAGAAGCGTATTAAGGGAAACCTGCCTCCTTTATTTTCCCTCCTCCTCCTCCCTGCCCTGTCTCACCTCAGCTTTCAATCTCCTTCTCCAGAGGTGCACTCTTAATTCCTGGAGGATCCCATCCTTCCAGTTTTCTCTGCATATGCAAGCATATTTTTTCTCCTTGTTTTTTCAACACGCTAATGTTTTTATGTGAAGACAATGCTTTTTCTCTTATTTTGTCCTCAGCCAGAAAAATCCTCAATCCCTAAAGATGATCAAAGAAGGAGGTTTTATGAGTGCTCTGCAAGCATCTAAAATAAGCTTCCTCTGCTGCCAAAGTCCCACAGGAGCCTGGCATGCACTGTAATTGATGACAGCCTGAACAACCTCCAGACATCACCAAGCGAACACCTTTAGGTATTCACAGACAAAAGCCAGGCATTCAAACTTCCATCCTATTGGGTCTGATTTTTTTTTTTTTTAAGAGGCAATGTGGCAATGTGTTTTGCAAAGGACCCTGAGGAGAAAGGATAGACAGGTTTGTGCAATGGAGAAAAACAACTCAACACCAGAGGAGGAGAATGTAGGCAGGATGTGTGTACTGGGCTCATTCCAGTGAAAGGCCACCCTTGCAAAGGTTCAGGAGTTAATCTCCTGGCAGGGAGACAGTAAGAATTATTTTATTTGTCCCTGATTCAGTAACTTGTGACCATCTACAAACATACGTGCCCATATGCAAGAAGAGATTTTTTTATCTCATTTGAATAAGGGCCATTTTAAGATTCTTTAATTCTTGTATTCATTTAACATGTATTACTTGGCTCTAGGCTCTCCTGGAGGGCAGAGCTTTGAGTAAAAGGAAGTCATAAAGTTAACTCAGGTATGGATCCTGCTTTCCAGAAGCATTCCCAGAAGCATATAATCAATTAGTGCAGAAAGAGATCATCTAAATTATATCATCTGAATATAATGTGATAAAGATCACGAGTACAGCTTAAATGCTGCAAGTGCTATTAATATCCTTTCAGTCCAATAAACACTTCTGTGAACACGGGTTCTAACACAACTGTCCAGTGACTCAGGAATCCAGGAGTGCCATGGGTGAAAACATAGCATGACCCAGCTGAATATAATTGCTGGCTCTAGACTGAGCAGTGGTTCCTGCAGGAGAAGGGAAAAAGATGACCATGACAAGTTAAGTGTAAACAGTCCTATCTTCCAAAGGCTTTACAGTATAACCTGACAGCCAATTTCTCAAAGTTTCTCTCTGCTTACCAAAAGCAGTTCTTATTTTCTTATCTGACTTTCTTCACTCAGCTTTGCAACTCCTGAATGAAGAATCCTAAGAGATAAATCAATTTGCTATTGCTGCACTAATGCTACGGAACAATCTTATATCCCTCCATAGCTCATAATCATAACCATTTAGTTTCATGCTCATGGGTCTGCAGCTGAGGTTTGGTTGACGTAGGCCATACTAGGCTGGAGTCTGGGTTTCTGATTTTGTGTTCTGCTTCACATTATGGGGCTCATCTTCGAAGATCATAGAAATGCAAGATCACAGAAAGACAAGAAGGCAAGTCAAAGTCTGTGATGGCTCTTAGAGACCTTTGCCCACACCCAGCACACTGTCTCTCCCAACCATAATCTTTGATCAGAGCAAGTCATACATGGCCTGGCCCAGCATCAGAAAGGCAGGGACATAAACTTTGCCAGCTCTAGTGGAAGGAACTACCAAGTTGCAAGGACATAGATGAACAACTGTAATTCAGAAAAGGCATGAAGAACTGGGAACAATGATCTAGTCTACTCCAACGGATTGCCATTTTTCACGAAGAGAGAATGTAATAATGAGATATGTAAGCAAGTGACCTCTTGCTGCATAGCAAAGTTGTTGTGGACCTTTGGGTGCTAAAGCATGGTTACCAACACCAGTGCTTATTGTTATGTCTTCGTAGCTGAGATGATCATCACTGTAGACATGAAGACTTTTGTTCCTGGCCTCAGATAAGCTTTGCACTTGCTGCTTCGCAGATAGCGAAGCAACCATGTCATGTTTCTTTCCGGTGTATTTGCCTGTTTATTTCCTTCCTCCTGCCCTGATTTCACAACTGTCATGCTTCTCCAGCCCACCCTGTTAATGGCTGTCTATTTCAATTCAGTGATACCCAGCTGTTTGGCAGTTCTGGAAGGCACCACCCTCTATTCTTATCCTGACAGGACTGTGATGTTGCTGTAAATACAGGCCTTTGTTTCTGGATCTCAGTGATGATGGAAAGGCTTGAGGACCTGGCTGGGTTGTTTATAGCAGGTCCATGTCTTTAGAAGCTGAGGTCTACCTTTGCCTCTGAAAATCTTTGTATGCACCTCCCCACCAGGAATCTGATAGACTCATGGAATGTGAGTGCCAGGTCTTAGAGATCATCTACTCAGCCCTACTGTTTTACATACAAGGCAAATGGAGGCAAGAGAATCTAATTAGTGAAAGAACTAAGACTGGGACCTTGGACTTCTGGTGCTCAATCCAGCGGACCCACCATGTCTCACCACATCCATCCTTCCCTGGAGAGAGTGCGTTGCATTGTTACTGAAATTATCATGAATATAAGTGGCAGGATAGTAAATGAAATTCTATAAACATAATATGCATTTGGGAGTCCTGGACACTCTCTGTTTATACGCCTACCTGAACCCATCCAAACTAGGAAATTAGACCATTTGATCTACAAAAAGGAGGCCATTCTAAAATATAAACATAAGGAGTTAATTCTTAGCTCTTGGTCCTCTAACGACTGAAGAACCAATGTTGTATTTTAGAGACAACTTTCCCTATCAACTCTTTGGCATTCTGGAGGCAATTCTAGAAAAAAACGGAAGTGGGGGTAAAGGGTGGAGCAAGGGAGGGACCCAGAAATAACTGAAGTTAATCCCAAATAACTGGGAAATCACTAAACTGATCGTATTAGTAAGTGACTGCATTTGGTTTACCACTAGCAGAAGAATTGGAATTCAAAGTTGATGCTGTAATAGAAAACTAGAGCAAGTTACTATTTTCCCATATCTGAATTTGTTACCTGTGAATTCTATACCTCCGGCCAGTTAGCAGGATTGTCATACCAACTGCTAGTACAGGAAACAAAGTGGAATAACACTGCTAGTTAATATGTATAGAAAAAGATCTGGAAGAACTTAAAAACAGAATAATTTTGATTCTGCTTTTTATGTATTTTTAGTTTTTCCACAACAAACATGTATTGTCTCTGTAATATGAAAAATAAGTTATTTAAATTGAAAACTAGTCACCTGTTACCTTCTCTCACCTGATACAATATCCTCTCAAATTTTGCTTATTTCTGGCACTACCCACATATATACCCCGGCACTGGATATACCCTAGCATCTTTCCTAATTATTTTATTTTATTTTATTTTATTATTTTTTGAGATAGGGGCTCCCTCAGTTGCCCAGGCTGGAGTGCAATGATGCAATTATAGCTCACAGCAGCCTTGAACTCCCAGGCTCCAGTGATCCTCCTGCCTCAGCCTCCTGAGTAGCTGGGACTACAGGTAGGTGCCACCATGCACGGCTAATTTTTTTATTTTTTGTAGAGACGGGATCTCACTCTATTGCCCAGGCTTTCTTTTATAATTTGCTACATCCTCCAAATCTTTGTTCCTTTGTTTTTTCTAGTTCCATTGGTGTTGAAGATTTAGTTGGCAAGGGCACTATCAACTGTGAATTGGGAAAGTCAAATTCAACAGAAAAGCAAAAGAAGAAGCATTGAGGCCATCAATCTGCATGTATCATTCTGGAGTGGACTTTGGTATAAATACTATATACTTATTAATGAGGTATGTCCTACTTGCAAAATATTTGGAGAGACTTGGGGGGAAAAGGCCTTAAGATATGATTTGATCAAAAACAAAACAGCAATAGAAGAAGAAGTCTAGTTCCTTTTAACAGATGCAGGAGACCACAGATGAGTGAGACGAGGGTAATCAAGGTGGGGAGACAGAGACACAGCCAGGTCTTCTGGTTGTATTCTGATGGGTGTTACGTGGGTGGCAGTAAAGGATGAGCATTTTGTTCAGCTTGGGTTAGGGGGAGGAGGAAGCCTTCTAAGATAGCTCCCTGGTGGAGATGTCTTCTAAATTAGGGCTAGACAGATGAGTTACAGTTAGCCAGGAAAAGAAATATTCCTAGAAATGGTAAAGACACCTGGGCTAATAAAAGTTACACAACCAAGCTTCAACTTTTAGTTCCAGGCTTCCTGGCAGTCAAGGCAAAACAGGAAAATACAATGTGCTTTTTATTTCTTACCTTTGGAGAAAAGGGACCTTTCTAGGAACTAGCAATAATTTCTAGGAACTAACTAACACATGATTCTCAAGTTTTATCTATCATGCATAAAAATCCCTTCAAACATTACAAATACAGAGTTATGGACCTCAGCTCTAGGGATTCTGACTCGATAGTTCTGGCATAGGGTCCAGGACTCTGCATTTTAACAAGCTCCCCTGAATAATTCTAACATAGGTGGCCCCCTCCAGTGCACTTAAAAAAATACTGCTGTAAAGGGATTTTCCCCCCATTTACTCACTTCTCTGTTCTCTGTCCTAAATGCTGAGGATAGACTGGAGAGCAAGACAGAGAATGCCATTGCTCTCAGAGGGCAATTAGAGGAGGACCGTGGATGTTCACCAGTGAGCTGCTGCTCTGTCTCTTAGATACGCCGCAGCACCCTCTAGCCCAGAGCTCTGCACTGTGTCCCACGTGTCAACTGCCACTTTAGCTCCTAATCACAATCCTTTACAGTTTCATGTTGTGGTGACCAGGCCATCTACCTAGGCCCTGGAAGACCCTGTCATGGAAGCCCCTAGGATTATCCAAACCTTGCAACAGTTTCTCTGAAGAGTATTGGCAGCCAGGATGCAGAGACAGAGACCCCCAAGGGTGGAGATAGGCTGGTCAAGATGAACCCGGCTGTGCAGGCTCCAGCTGCTCCCACTTCACACGCAGTGAAATCGCTGTCAGACCCTCTCCTGGCTGTGGCTTCTCTGCACAACCTAAATGTCAGCCTAATCCTTCTGCCCCAGCCTCTGCCCTGCCCGGCTACCTTTCAGAACCTGGGACTTCAATCTGCCTCCTCCCTGCACCTTCCTAGCTGGCTTCAGAGTGATACACAGGCCCCGTCTGATGTTACTATTATCTTGTCTGAGGGCCAGCCCACAGCCAACCAAACACCCGGGAACCATCCACTGTCACTAGCAGGCATTTAGACAGAGAAAGAAGCTCCAGAACATTTGAGTGTGAGTGTCGATGTGAGAGAGTGTGTGTGTGAGCACGTGTGCACATTTCTGAGTATGTGAGTGTGCCTGTGGTATGTGTTGGGAGACTGGATGTACAAATGGACAGTGGCCAAATAATATATGCAAAAACAGAGCACTGACTCCCAGCTTGCAGCAACCAACCCCCAGAAACCAATTCACTGTCTTCAGTAGCAAGTCTAGGAAGCCAGCCTGCTAGAAATCAAACTTGTAGGAGGTCAGAGCACCTTCTGACAGATTCCCTCATTTTTATCTCCTCTTCTGATCTAGCAGCAGCAAAATATGTACCCCCTCACCAATCACTAGAACTTGCTGCTGGTTCCCCATGCCAGCAGCCTCCCTTCAGGCCATACCTGAGCCTTCCTTTTTTTTTTTTTCTGAGACGGACTCTTGCTCTGTCGCCCAGGCTGGAGTGCAATGGTGGGATCTCGGCTCACTGTAACCTCCACCTCTCAGGTACAAGTGATTCTTCTGCCTCAGCCTTCTGAGTAGCTGGGATTACAGGTACCCCGCATCATGCCCGGCTAATTTTTGTATTTTTGTAGAGATGGGGTTTTACTATATTGGCCAGGCTGGTCTTGAACTCCTGACCTCAGGTGATCCGCCCACCTTGGCCTCCCAAAGTGCTGGGATTACAGGTATGAGCCACTGCACCTGGTCCTGAGCCTTCCTTTTATCCACTGTAAGGTTTTCTCATTCCTTGGCCTGACTTTGGGTCTCTGCCAAAATGCAGCGATGGTGACTGACTCTCTTGCTATGGCAAGCTCTGAATTAATATCCATTGCTTGGTTTCATTTGCTTGTGCTCATTTAGTCTTCATTTATTTCCACCATGTGCATGAATGTGTGTGTGAGAGACAGCTGTGTGTGTATCTGAGTGCATGTGCACATCTGTGTGTATTGGGAATGGCAGGATTGGAGTGTGAAGAGGAATGCAGAGAAGGCTGTCTGCACCCACTGGAAGATTCTATCATTTATCTGGATTTGTTCCCTTGGAGTCCCTCTTCTTTTATGGCCCATGGAGTTGGTGGTGGGGAGGGGGCGGGGGGAAGGGAGGGAGGATAGGATGAGAGTCACTTCTGTAGTACAGACAGTTGATTGTAAAAGTCACACTCCTTTGTGTAAAGTAATAAAGAGTCCCTAGACGTGGTTCCCAGTGTCCCTTCCTGCCCTTCTGAACATGATGAAGCACCATACTTCTTTCCTGCTTTCAGACAGCCAATGGCAGGCTCCAAAGTGACATTACCCCTGCCTGTGTGCAACTCACTCCGAGGTTCCCCTGTGCCCCACATCTGGGACTGAGGCCCTGACTTCCTGCCACCAGTGCATCGGGATTTAATCTGAGGCTGGGTGGCTACTTGCCTAAATTAATGGTTGCTAAAATTAAAACAGAGGTAAATAGCCCTTTACCTACCACACAGCCTCCCTGGGATTTTAACTGCAGCAAAGAGATCATTGAGGTGCTACCATTTTCTGATCAATCATGGTAATTTTCTTCCCCCTAAGATCAGCTTAATCATGCTAAGGGTCTTAGAGAGCACAGGGGTCAAAAGAAAATTACATGGTTGGGCAGGATTTCTCTGTAGCTCCGGTTTATTTTGTACCTCACTCTGATTTAGTGTTGCACTGCTCAGAAGCAATGCATAGTGCACTTGTTGAAACTGTAATGAACTGTTTGGCCATGTCATGGGGCTCAGCAGAGGTCCACAGAATAAGACAGTCTGTGGTCCAATCCACAGATACCTGACTGCAAAAGCTTCCATAGGGAGCTGAAGTTTAAGATGAAAGAAACGAAGGCTGACAACCTTGCCCTTGCCAAACATTTGCCTCCAGCCTGGGATTCAACAATGTTTTAATAACATTTAATAATATTTTAATAGGGCATAAATGGTAAAATGGAGAGAACTCCCAAGCCCTGGGCCTGCTTTCTTGCACGTGTGTGTCACAGCTGCAGAAACACGTGGTTGTACAGGAATAATTGCCACCCCAACTCAGTACCAGCAGGTCTTGGAGCCCGTGATCTATTCACATGCTCAGCAAGTGTTTAATTAATAGTTCTTTCTCTGTTGTTTTCAAATCAATCACCCAGTTTTGAGCATGTCTATTTTCTCCTGCTGTTTGTTCTGTATTGTCACCTGTGGTGCAAAAAGCGTATTTTATCAAGAGCTGACTTAATTGCCAGTTTAAAACATTAAAGTGCATACTGTAAATCCATTAACAACCTGATCCTTACATGAATCACCAACCTATTTCTTGTGGATAATAACTGAGATAAACAGTGACTAATGACATTGAAAAGCAGCAATGCATTAAAGAAAAAATTAACAGCTATGTCAGGGGCTAAGGAATTCCCGTCACCTCATATGTTTGCACCAACCAGATCACTGAAGACAAACGACGGGAAGTCATGACTCAGATGGTAATCTGCAGGGAAAGGTTTAGAGATGAGATGTGTCTGATGCCTCAACACTACCCCTCTCTCCATCTGTCTGTCTCTCTTGGCACCACGATTATGAAACTGCATTCTGAATGCTTAGGCCCTAAACCTAAACCAAGGGAAGGACCTCCAATAGAACACCCAACACACACTAATCTCCCCTGTATACTAGACACAACCTTTCTGTATTGTTTCGATTGGATAGGATTTCCACCATTATTCTATTTCGTTTCAGTCCTGTTTTGTTTGTTGTCTGAGAACTTGATTGTCAAGTAAGAAGGAAGGAAGGTGAGATGCAGATTCACCCCTACCTCCACCCTCAGAGCATATTCTCCTTTGGAAATGGACCTTGAAAAGATCATTTCTCTCTGGGGAAGCAGAACATAACCTTAAGGTGTGGGTGTGGCATCCACCTCCATCTGGCGTGGGCCTTGGTGGGAGGAGGGCATTCCAGGGTGGAGAAAGGAGAATGGGCCTGGCGGAGAGAAGTGGTCTGGCAGTTTTCTGATGATGCAGTTGTCCCCGCTGTCTGGGCCTGCGCTATCCAACACAGCAGCCACTAGCCACTTGGAGTTATTAAAATTTTATAAAAATTCAATACAATTTAAATTCCATCAGCACTAGCCTCATTTCAAATGCTCAGTGGCCAATGTGGCTGATACTGTATCGGACGGCGCAGACTTGGAACATTTCCATCAGGGCAGAAAGTTCTACAGGACAGCTTCTTCCTAGGCTCTAGGCAGCCCCGGAGCCTCACCTGGGGGATAAGCAAAATCACAGAGGGAGAATGCGTGTGGTCCAGGACCCCTCCCAGTCCCAGATACCGAATGACATCTGAGCAAGGGACTCTGTTGCCCCGGGGACGGTTTCAAAAGCTGGAGGCCGAGACTCCAAAGGGCTGGAGAGGCGTGATAATAGAACCAGCGCTTCAACAGCAACTTCTCTTTTGCAATCCTTGCTGGTCTGACAGGCTCCTGCAGAATTACATCACTTCCTAAAAAACAGGCACACACCTCTCCTTCAAGTCAGCACCGACCCAAACAAGCAGGAAACAGGAAATGTTCACGTTTCAGAGAGGCTGCAGCCCGGCGCAGCATCCTGAGCGCGCCTCTGCCGAGGCGAGCGGACATGCAGGCTCCCCGCGCAGCCCTAGTCTTCGCCCTGGTGATCGCGCTCGTTCCCGTCGGCCGGGGTAAGCCGCCTCCACTTCCTACTCCTGGGAAGGAGGATCGCAAAAGCTGGTAGGGTGCCCGAGGCTACAGAACTCTGCCGGGGAGGGTGACACCCAGATAATCTAATCCTTTCTGTGAAAGAAGTGGAGAAAATTAGAACTCCTCTTTTTGGGGGGTGGGATGGAGAGGGGACTTCGCTTTCGCTGCAGCTGTCTAAACTGGCTCCAGCTCTCACTTCATTTAACCCTCTTTCAGTCTTTGTCTTCCAGGAAGTGTGCGTCCCTGTAATTTACCAGCTTTAATGGGCATATTAAGAAAACCATAAACTTTTTGGCAGTTTATGTAAAAAAAAAAAAGCTTCAATTGGCTGAAACAGAGACATGATTAATTTGCTTTTAATGGTGTGGGCTGAGAAGTCTGCTGATTCCAAAATCTCCTGGAAAAACTGGGGTGTGAAAATTTACCACTAGAAAGCATACTAAAGAAACGACATAAACTTAAAAAAAAAAGAAACGGGAAATTATCCGAAGAGCTACCAAAGAGCTATGTGTTAGAGGGTACCCCTCTAACGCATCAAGTAAGGTCTTTCATCTTTTATTGCATCTTGTTACTTTTTTTTTTTTTTTTTTTTTGTTTTGAGACAGAGTCCCGCTCTTTAGCCCAGGCCGGATTGCAGTGGCACAATCTCGGCTCACTGCAAGCTCTGCCTCCCGGGTTCACGCCATTCTCCTGCCTCAGCCTCCCGAGTAGCTGGGACTACAGGCGCCCGCCACCGCGCCCGGCTAATCTTTTGTATTTTTAGTAGAGACGGGGTTTCACCGTGTTAGCCAAGATGGTCTCGATCTCCTGACCTTGTGATCCGCCCGTCTCGGCCTCCCAAAGTGCTGGGATTACAGGCGTGAGCCACCGCGCCCAGCCTGCACCTTGTTACTTTTACAGATTTTTTTTTTGCATTGATTGTTACTAATGAAGATTTGTTTGAAAAAGTAATATGATTGGAACCAATCAAAGGTATTGGAAAAAACAAAATATTGAATCTCATTATTATGGGCTAAAAGCAACAACTGATTTACACCCTTGCCAGTTGCTACAACAAGCACAAGCACCTTCAGCTGCCTCTCTTGTTGACTTGCCTTTGGGCAAATACACTCGCTGCCCATTGTTTCTGTCAATGAACGCCGACTGCTTCTAGTGCAGGGCAGTATTTACCAAGCAAAAGGAAAGTTCTCAAGCTACAGTTCTTTAGATAGAATGAGGGACATCAGCCCCAACCTAACAGATGTGACAGCTTCCTGGAGGTCAGCAGCCAGCACCCAGCCACCCCACTCCATCAATTTCTCTTCCCCTGGGTGTTCTCCATGTGGTCCCCCAGGCATCTGAGGTAGAAAACAAAGTGGAAGGCAAATCATTCCAGCTGAAAAGATGTCTGGTTAAATTGAGTTTAGTGTTCAGAGTGGGTTTGGAAGTTGATGTGTTGTTTTATGCCCAATGTTTTGGAGCTGGAAGGGAACTTGAAGATGATGCAGTTCAAACCATATTGGGCACACAGGTGAAGAAACAGAGGTGGAAGAAGGGAGATGTCTGGGTCTTGCTGCTAGTCGGGTCTTGCTGCTAGTCAGCTCTTCTGGCTTCTACTCCAGAGTTCTTTGAGCTCCTCCACCCCCCACCACCACTGCCCCCCTCCCCCCACCGCCGCCCCGGAACCAATCACTGTCTCTGCCAAGAGCTCTGGAACCTTTCGTAGTAGGACATCAGGGAAGAAAAGCCTAGCCATCCTCCTTCCACCTCTTCTATTGAGCAACACTGCCACAGGTGCCTCAAACACTCCCTTAATACTAATTCATCTTGCTTGAACTTTTTTTTTTAGCTTCTAAAAAATGATTGAGTCCTAGTGTCTGCAATTCAGGAGATGCAAAAAGAGAATCTGAAGAGACTCCGTTAAAGTTGCCTTTCTGACACCTGAATCTGATCGTGCACATCTTCCCCCTTAAGGACGCCTCATTTATGCCCCTTCACTTGTTCCTCATTTTTGCCCCTTAGACTCTCACTGCAACCTCCTTCCCAGTGGCACCTCCTTCCAGTTGTCTTCCCACTCCGTGGCTCTTGCCTATAATGAATACATTCTTTTTCCTACCTAGCAAATTCTTGTATCACCTTAAAAGTATCAAACTAAATGTGATCTCCTCCTTGATGTCTCCTTTCACTGCCCCTTCCCTGGAGCTCTACTCGTACCTGCTGCTGTGCCCCGATAGACCTAAACTTCTACTAATCACTTTGAACCATAATTGTGTCCATGCCTCCCAACTGGCTGTGAACAACTCCAGGGAAAATCCTCTGTAGTTCACCTTTGACTTTCCAATATCCTGTAAGGGCTCAGCATAAATGAGAAAATAATTGTTGATAAATATGAAAATCATCCCTAGAATGGATATGAGGCTGATTACAAAAAAAAAACTGATAGCTCCTGAAAACAGGTAGTGTTGGAAAGTAAAGAGAAGTCAAAGATGAAAAGTTGCACTTCAGTAGAGTGCAGGGATTACCTAAATAATCCAACATGCTAATTGGGTCCTGCCGGGATTCCCAATGTCTGAAAAATGCCCACTTGCAAAAAGCTGTTGAATAAAAGCTATGACTTTGAGATGGTTCATCATGGAAAAGGTGATTTTAAATTAAAGATTTTTAAAATTAATTAATGTACACTACTTTTAGCTAATAGTGCCTAAGGCTTCAGGATATGAGTTACTTTCTAGGTGTCACAGGTATATTTCCTTGAATTCTTCAAAAAATACCTGGGGATGTTTGTTAGATGAATCCAACCTACTGAACGGCCTGACACTGTTTGTGAATATACTCTGAGATGCATCTCAAATTAAGCCTTTATTAACAACGAGCAGGCAACATGAGATAATATCTGCAGTTGCATGAGAACAGCACTGTTACCTCTGAGTCAGCGACCTCTTCTCTTTTTAGAGATAGATAGCCTGACATAGAATTGAGTTCTACCCCAAGAGAAATAATTCACTTGGAAGTCACCAGGAGAGAAACAAGAAAGCAGCTTTTCTGGGACTATAATCGAATGGGTGAGCATAGTTAAAGGAAAGCTTGGGCCTAGGTGTCTTGGCCAGTGTAGGATCCTAAGGAATTTCAAACTCAAGGAGATGTTCTGCTCATGGAGTAAAGTGGGGCAGGGGTGTCCCCATCTCTGTTCTTTATGCCCTGTCAGTGTCAGCTTAATACTATCAGAAAACCAAAAGCAATTTCCTAAATACCAAAAGCATGGGGTTTGTTAGTTGCTAAAAGCGGAATTGTTGCAGCAGGGAGAGCTAAAGGCCACGAGGCAGAAACAAGGATGCTGTGACTGTTTTGGTGGCCAAACAGAGAGGAATGGGAGATTTTCTGGGCTGGTTCAGAAGAATAAGAATTATATAAGTATTGGATGAATCTTGACAAGGAGAGAAAGAATAGTAGAAAATACTAGCTATGTAAGTAAGGCTACACATTCTGACACTGTGGTATCTCATATCTTATTTTAATGAACATGGCTGACATCTGCTGTTTCCTGGGACAGTCCCGATTTCAAGTATTAATAACAATGGTAGCTAACATATATAGAACTCATTATAGGTCAGGCACTGTTCTAAATGCTACATACACTAACTCATTTAATTCTCAGAACAACCTTATAAGGTGGGCACTATTATCCCTGTTTTTACATTTGAGAAAACTGAGGCACAGAGAGGCTAAGTGACTTGGCCAAAGTCACACAGCTAATTAGTGAATCTAAGTAAGATTCTGCCTCAGGAGTCCATACTCTAACCATACTCCATACTACCTCTGGGTTTCCAAGCTCTGCCAGGCTACTTGTTTAGTTTTGGGTTTAGAAAACTGTGGTTGTTGAACCTTTCCAGCTGTAGGTGCAGCACAGAACTCTTGGCTAGGCTTTGCGGTGGCTGCATGTCAATTATAGAGCTGCATTTGTTTGCACGGGGTCAGAGACTGGCTGACAGGAAGAGGAATGATGAGAGTTGGGTTAAAACTCAGACTGCTGAGGAGGAAGGGAGGGGCTGAAAGAGGTGCAGAGTGAGCACAAGAGAATCTGGGGATTTAAGACTAGAAGCAGGAAAAACAGAATGTCGAAGTCACTGGGTAAGAGGCTTCAGGGTGTGGGAACCAGCAGGGAGAAGAACAGCCTTATGTCAGGCAGTCACTGTGGGAGAGCCCTACTGAGAACTGTCCATTATGACCAAATATTCTAAGGGACTCCCCCAAAAAACAGACAGAGAGGATGAGCTTTAAAGTCCTTCTGTGTCTGAAATTTGGAATCCCAGGAAACCATAAGAGGGAAGATATTGACTGGGATGGGCTCAATTCTGTAATGAAACAATGCAAACTGCAGCTTGCCTATTCGTATGTAGTTTGCACCACTCTCAAATGTTGGCAAAGACATGGAGAGACAGGAACTCTGCACTACTGGTCCGAGGGTAGATTAGTGCAATCACCTTGTCTATCTTGATGGTCAAGCCATCCACTGGGCTTTTAGTTTTAGTCATCATTATTTGGCATTTCTAGAAAATTTGTTCTTTGTTTTTCTTTTTGAGACAGAGTTTCACTCTTGTTGCCCAGGCTGGAGTGCAATGGCACGATCTTGGCTCACCGCAACCTCTGCCTTGTGGGTTCAAGCGATTCTCCTGCCTCAGCCTCCCGAGTAGCTGGGATTACAGGCATGTGCCAGCACACCCGACTAATTTTGTATTTTTAGTAGAGATGGGGTTTCTCCATGTTGGTCAGGCTGGTCTCAAACTCGCGACCACAGGAGATCCACCCTCCTCGGCCTCCCAAAGTGCTAGGATTACAGGCGTGAGCCACCTCACCTGGCCTATGTGTTCTTTTTTTATACACATTGTGCTTTGGGTTTTTTTCCCTTGTGTTATTTATTCCTTCTTTTATGTCATTATTTTAAACATCTTATTATCTATTTGGTAACTTTTAGCTAAAGTTTGTGTAGACATAATCTTGCTGCTTGTCATATCTGTTGCCTCACATTCTTTTTTTTTTTGAGATGGAGTCTCGCTCTGCTGCCCAGGCTGGAGCACAGTGGTGTGATCTCGGCTCACTGCAACCTCCACTTCCTGGGTTCAAGCCGATTCTCCTGCCTCAGCCTCCCCAGTAGCTGGGATTACAGGCACATGCCACCACACCTGGCTAATTTTTGTATTTTTAGTACAGACGGGGTTTCACTATGTTGGCCAGGCTGGTCTTGAACTCCTGACTTCAGGTGATCCACTCACCTCGGCCTCCCAAAGTGCTGGGATTACAGGCATGAGCCACCGCACCTGGCCTTGCCTCCCATTCTTGATGGAAATCGTGGAGGCCCTGAGAGCAGAACCTGGTACACCGAGGATGGCTCACCCTACTTAACAGAACCCCAAATTATCTGATCCTGTCACCAAGCTACTATAAAGTGCTCTAAGCCCCATTTCTTTTCGAATATAACCCCAGCCTTGTCATCACAAACTAGGATTTGGAAGAAACTGAGACAGGGGTGTGCTTAAGGGAGCCCATGATTGGACCTCAGGCTTAATCCCCAGCCTTGAATGGGAAGTGGCAAGCATCAGAGGTCAGCTTCCAAGAGCTGCAGGAGGAAGCAACAAAGCCTCCGTGAGGGGGTAAGCTGGCAGACCACAGCCGGCAGTGGAGCAAGCCAGGCGCCAGAAGTAGGTAACCAAGGAGACTGAACTGATTGCCCTCAAGAAAGAAGAAAGGAATAGAGCAATCCAAATTGAAAATCAGAGGAGGGCCCAGGTTCCACAGGTGTCAGGATGATGGCAAGATCAGCCTGGGGTAGCTGACCTGACTCTGAACTTTGCCAAAGTCATTTCAGTGACTTTTTTTTCTTATACCATGGTCTGAAATTTTAGCTTTAACTGTTGACCCAGTGAATGGACAGGAGCTCCCTGAAAACATTATATAGCCTGTTATCTCCCTGGGCCCACACCTTTGTTGAGGAAATCCGCATTGGTAGATATAACTCCGAATTTCAACTTCCTCTAAGCATTTAAAAATATATATCTCTCCTAAGCCTTAGGCATTTTCTTGCTTTCTTGAGATTTCTTTATGCATTTAAAAGATTGCCTTTTATGTTTTATTCAACATTTCTAGGTGTTGCACACTGGGAGAATTTTCAGGTTACTGCATTTATCAGGTTATATGAAAAAGGAAATTTTTCTATACAACCATTCTGGAGAATAATTTGGAAATATTACATAAGCAGAAGATGTTCATGCTCCACAATCCCAAGAATTGACTCCTAGCTCACTCACAAATGTGCAGTCAAAAGATATGGCTGAGGTTGTTGATGATAGCATTGTTTGTAAAAATGAAAAACAAAACAAAACAAAATGAGAGCAACCTAAATGTCTGTCAACAAAAGGAAAAATAAAATTTAGTATAGTCACAGAATGAGTACAACATAACAAGTAAAATTAATGAATTCCAGCCAAATGTATCAAGGTGAATCAGTCTCAAAAGTCATGTTGATACACGTATCAAATGTATCAAGCCAAATGTATCAAAAGTCATGTTGATGAAAAAGTCAGTTAAAGATTATTATGCCACCAGGCATGGTGGCTCAGGACTGTGATCCCAGCACTTTGGGAGGCAGAGGCAGGCGGATCACTTGAGGTCTGGAGTTCGAGACTAGCTTGACCAATGTGGTGAAATTCTGTCTCTACTAAAAATACAAAAATTAGCTGGGCATGGTGGCACATGCCTGTAGTCCCACCTACTCAGGAGGCTAAGGCAGGATAATTGCTTGAACCTGGAAGGCAATAGTTGCAGTGAGCTGAGATTGTGCCACTTCACTCCAGACTGGGCAACAGAGTGAGATTCTGTCTCAAAACAAATAAGTAAATAAAATTATTATGCAGAAGCGGGGTGGGAAAAAAAAAAAGGATTACTGTGCATAGAATAATTATACTTGTTTAAACATGTTTAAATATCCAAAATTATGCTATATATTGCTTAGGGACATAGACATGTTTGAAAAGTGGGAATGATACACAGTAACTTTAGGACAATAATTACCTTTGACGAGTGAGGAAGAGAAATGAGATCAGGGAGGGGTATAATGAGGGCTTCAATTACATCCAAAATACTGTTTCTGTCAGCAAAAAGATGGTAGTCCAGGGCTCAGCAAACTAAGACCCATGGGCCAAACCCAGCCAGCTTCCTTTATTTCCAAGCTAAGATTGATTTTTACATTTGTAAATGGTTTTATCTTTAATGTTTATATAAATAAGTGCTGTCATAATAGCTGGTATTTGCCTCTTGGCCCGCAAAATCTAAAATGTTTACTCTCTAGCCTTTTAGGAGAAAGTTTGCCAACCTCTGCTCTTGTCAATATGGAAAAATTTAAGATAATTAGGGGATGAGTGCCTTGTTACTTGTTAAATCATTCTCTATTCTTTTCAGTAGGTATACTTTCATAATGGAAAATAATGAGAGAGCCTGTGAGTTCTTCTTGCTCTCCTCCATCTTTCTTTTTCACGTCTCCCAGTCTCTTTGAAGATGGTCAATACACTCTCAGTTTCTCACATTCCATTCATTTCTCAATCCTCTACCATGTGGCTACTGTGTCAGGTACAGATTTCAGATCACTCTGTCTCCATCACCTGTGCTTCCTAAAAGCTAAACCCAAAAGACCCATTTCTGTGCTTGTTTTATGTTTTTCTCCATAGCACTTGTCCTAATTAATCAGTGATTGCAGCTCTCTTATCCTTGATCTTCACGATGCTCTTTTCTTCTGGGTCCCCTACTGTGACTCTGATTGCTTCTTTCCAGTGTTTGGTTATGAATCTTTCTCTACCACCTGCTCATTTCATGTCAGTGTTCTTTTCTTTTCTCACTCCTTACACCAGTCCTGGGTCATGACAACCCTTTATTTTTTTTTTAAGGGTTTCACTTTGTCACCCAGGCTGTATAGTACAGTGGCACGATCTTGGATTCAAGCCTCTGGGTTCAAGCAATCCTCCCACCTCAGCCTCCTGAGTAGCTGGGACTACAGGCGCATGCCACTACGCCCGGCTAATTTTTGCTTTTTTTTTTTTTTTTTTTTTATAGAGATAGGGTCTCTGTATGTTGCTCAGCTGGTCTTGAACTTTTGGGCTCAAGCCGTCCTCCCACTTAGACCTCCCAAAGTCCTGGGATTATAGGCGTGAGACATTGAGCCCAGCCACACCCACTTTCATCTCACCCCTGGGTTGAGGATTCCCAAATAACCACCTCCAGCCAGACCTATCTGTCCAACCTGGTATTTTCATCACCAGGTTTCCCCGGACATGTCACAGGGGCCTTAAACTCAGTTCCAAAACAATACTCATTCTTTGCTCCCTGCCAGTTCAGACTCCTGTGGGCTCTCACCTAGGCTATTTTCTTAACTTCTTGACCAGTCTTCTTGCCTCTAGTCTCATCTACAACCCATTTTCACATAACCTCCAGAGTGATGGCTCTGCAATAAAAATGGAATCATTTCCTCCTGTACTCATCCCTCAGTGGTTCTTCATCTCCTTGAGATAAAGTCCAATCCCCTTGGCATCATTACAAGCTAATGATGAGCTGGTCTTGAGCTCCTTTCCTGCTTTACATTTGCTACTTCCTGCTTCCCACCGTGAGCCCTATAATACAGCCACTTGAGTGTGCCAAGCTCTGTTGGGCCACTGAGTCTTTCTGTATGCTGTGCCCTCAACTGTAATGCCTTTCTCTTCCCTCTTTGCTTGAAGAACTCCCAAGGTTCAACTGACTGGTCCATTCCCCTGCATCAAATACCTGAGTACCCCTTAGCCCCAAATGCAATGAATGTCTTCCTCTCCCATGTACTCATGAGACTTTGTATACAAACACATGATGGCTTTTATTAATCTGTATTATAATTACTGATTTGCATGCCATCGTCCCTACTTAACAGCCACTTCCCTGGGAGGCAGAAGCTGGTCTCATTCACCTTCACTTGCCAAAGCTTAGAATGGCCACTTGCACGTTAATAGGCACACAACAAAAGTGTAGTGGCTGACTCAATGAATGCATAAACAACATGAAATTTATCAAATGCCCCAAGATTTACTTGTATATATCAGGAGATTATAATCATTTAAATAATAAAATCAAAATATATCAATACTTGGATAAATGTTATTTTTAGTTAACCCAGTTTTATAATTTTATTCCAGAATATTAGCTAACTATCCCAAATCTTTTATTTATTTAGTTATTTTATTTTATTTTTATTTTTTTGAGATGGAATCTCACTCTGTTGCCCAGGCTGGAGTGTAGTGGTGCAATCTCTGCTCCTGCAACCTCTGGCTCCCGGATTCAAGCGATTCTCCTGCCTCAGCCTCCCGAGTAGCTGGGATTACAGGCACCTGCCACCAAGCCCAGCTAATTTTTTTGTATTTTCAGTAGAGATGGTGTTTTACCATGTTGACCAGGCTGGTCTCAAACTCCTGACCTCAAGTAATCCACCCACTTTGGCCTCCCAAAGTGCTGGGATTACAGATTACAGGCGTGAGCCACCGCACCCGGCCTCCCAAATCTTTTAATGTATGAACAGTTCACCTCTGTCCCTTCAAACCAAAACAATTATTGCACTCTGCCCCCGCCAGCCTTCCTGGAGAAAATACTATGTAGCTGCAGAGAAAACATTTTTACCCACCTTCTGAAAATATGAACACAAGTTCAGACCCAGAAAAATACACATTAAGTGGCAAAATTATTTACAGAAAGGACACACAGTTACAAGCATTTTGGGGAGACATTTGAAAGGAAAACAAAGGAAATACAAGTTCCATAGATACTTAACTTCAAGCCAGTAAGAGCTGATTTGATAACTTTAAAAATAACTAAACTTTGTGTAACATAAAACTCATGGGAAAATCTACTCCAGTTGTTGAGGAAAACACAGAAATATTTCCTGAGTAATTAAAGAAGGTGGTTAAAAGAAGAGTTACCTAACAGAACAGTATTCTGGTAGTTGTTCTGGCTTCTTTTCCTTAAAACCAATAAATCTAGTTTGTTTTTTAATTTTTTCTATGTTTCATATGAGTTAAAAACCATCGTTGTTATTTTCTACTTCACACTACACTGTAATTTTCAGAAACGGGATTCCAATGGTTGCCAAGGTTTGCTGACACGTTGTTATTATTCCCTGACAGCACTAAATTCATTCATTTAAAAATTGATTTATTCTTTTCTAAGACTTATGCTTGTTTGCTTATTTGTTTATGATTAAGATTGCCACATTTAGCAAATAAAAATATAGGACAACCAGTCAAATGCGAATTTCAGATAAGCAATGCTTTCCTTTAGTATAAGGATGTCCTTTACAATTGAGTATAAGTATTTAGTACAAATATTACATGGGACATGTAACTAAAAATGTTTCATTGTTTATCTGATACTCAAATTTAACTAGGCATCCTGTATTTTACCTAGTAATTTTATTTCGGATTGTGATTATCTTTTATCAGGCAAAGACCATCTCTGTGTTTGTTCTGGTTCATCACTAACATCATAGACATGTTGGTTATGTACAGCTACGTATTAGAATAATATTTAGGCTGAGTCCTAGATCAACCATTCAAATAAAAAGAGACCATTTCTGAAAAAAAATACTGATAATTACATAGAATAAAACCAGGAATTCAAGAGCAGATCAACTTTTTAAAAATCTGTGAATGTAATCACGTTAAAAACTAAGTTAGGAAAAAATAATAAGTTTGTATTAATAAATGCACAAGAGTGGTTGACAAAGAGAGTGAGACTAGCACCACATCGATAGCTCCAGCCACGATAGGAAAATTCAGAGTGCTTGAGCCTAGAAGACTGTTCAGGATGGAAGGGCAGGATTGATTCTCTTTGAAGGTGAAATAGGACCAGAAGCCCAGTTGCTTTAGGGATCTGTTTGGGGCTTAGCTGATCCAAGGAAATGCGACCCACGATTCTTCAAAACCTCAGCAACTTGTTTCCTTCTTCAGCCTCTTGTAGGAAAGCATCAAACGCTGTTCCTCCTGTGCTCCTGCTTAGGCTGGCGATGGGGACTCTGGTGCACATCCTGTCCCTGTTGTTCCTCCTTCACTCTTGGTGGCGACCAAGCCCCTGGGGTGGCAGCCCACAGCGTTCCCTGGTTTCCTATCTTTAACTTATCACAAGCACCCACCTATCAGTTGTTGTTTTGTTTGTCTCTGTCTTCCAGTTCTTCTCTCTGGCAATGCTGAGCTTGTGCTGAGCCGAGCAAGGAGTGGGATGCCCATGTACCCCATGAAAGAGCTCTTCACCTATGGAATGGGGTGGCGGTGTCTTCCCACCCTGCCTCAGAGGCCAGGGAGATGGCAGATGTCTTGAGGCAAAGGCATGGCTGGGAGTATCTGTTTCAAGTTACTCTTTTTCAATTGTAATTTTGAAATTGGCCCTTGAAAAGAAGAAATATAATAAAATAAGTAGAAATATAGTAAAATTGGGAAAGTATTCAGTTTGGCAATAACGATCATTTAATAATCCTTTTTTTTTCATTTCAAAGCACTTTCATGTTGCTTATCTCATTGATGGTACGAAGAACTTTTTGAAGGTTTTAAAATTTATCTGTATGCTGTCTCCTAAAAATACACATTCTTTAAAACTGCCAGGTGCTACAGGTTACTGTAGGATTCCAGTGTATAAAAAGGTAGTCAGGTGGTCAAAAATGCAGCTTCCCCAAGTGAGTGACTTCAAACCAGAAACAGCCTTGGGGCCTGAGCAAATCTGATTAAATGTGAGCAGGCTTCCTCTTAAAAAGACATCAAAATAAAAGTTTAAAATGAAAAAGACATTGGAACATTGTGGGTCTCCCCATTGTGAAACATGTTTTAATCTGATAGTAAATTACAGTTGCAGGTGGGCTTCTCAATTCAAGGAGGTAAAAATACAACAAACCCTAACGAGTAATTTCCCAGAGCAGACTACTGGCTGAAAGTGTTTTACCAGACAACCTCCTCAAAACCAGAAAAAAGAATCCTTTCTTTATGTTCTTTCAATGCAAGGCATCATCACCTCTAGTTATCTGGTGGCTGAAGAGAAAAAGTGTACAAAACACAGGCATTGCTTGATGATCTCAAATACCTTTCTACACTTACAAGCTGCCATTAATCTTCAATGCTTCTGCCTTGTATCTGTTCAACCACCTATTTACTCTGTCCATAACTTCTTCAAGTAAATTAGTCAGAAAAACATATTAGGTGAGGCTTTCACTTAATAAAATTGGCAAATATGTGGAACAACTGAGCTTATAAGAAACCAGCAATCCCTCCTCTTCTCGAGTCCTGCTCCCGGAGAGAATCAAGTCACCTGACCTTTACATGGGGGCAAATGCATGAACCACCCTCATTGCTCCTGACAAAAAAAAACTATAAACATGAAGTCTCATCATTTAGGATGCATAAGTTGTTATTAAGCAATTCCTCCATTCCCTAGTATGTTTGAAAAATTTAGATAGCTTTTTGAAGGAAAACCACTTTAGATTTCTCTTTCTTTGTGACTAAAGATACACCGTGTATGTATGACAGAAAGGAAGTTGTTAGGGGAAGGAGGAGATCAGACTCTGGAGAAAAAGGTGAGAGTGTGACTGGCAATTTCACCACAGACCCACCAGGCCTATTGGACATTTCCTTCAGTCATTCCTTCCACACACAGCAGATGGGGTTGCAGGTGCTGGGGATACGTACAAAACAGTGAAGGAGACAGATGGTAGACAAGTACACAAATGAAGTAATTCCAGATAATAAATAATAAGTTAGTACCGTTTGGAAATGAACTAGAGAAAAGTACAGAGCACTTCAGAGCAGCATCTGTAGTCCATGAGCATCGGTGTCCTCGTAGCACTGTCTGCAGTCCATGAGCAATGGTGTCCCATCACCACCATCTATAGTCTGAGCATTGGTGTCCCAGCGCCACTGTCTGTGGTCCATGAGCAACAGTGTCCCAGTGGTGTCATCCATCCACTTGGAGTTAGTGTCTCCATGCAAACACAATCAGCCTCCCATAGCCAGGTTGTGTCCTGAAGAGTCTGGCATGGTTATTCTCATTTTAGTCCCATTCTGTCCCTGACCACATCACAGTCAGATTCCACAGATGCTGAACAATTGATTTTTAAAAAGAGATCAACTGAAGAGTTGAACTGTTTAATGGTGCATACTCCAAAATGCAAATTCTGGTAGGACTTGGTGGCTCATACCTGTAATCCTGGCACTTTGAGAGGCTGAAGCAGGAGGATTGCTTGAGCCCAGTAATTTGAGAGCAGCCTGGGTAACAAAGTGAGACTCCCTGTCTCTACAAAATTTAATTTTGTTCCCAAAGGCTTCTGTGGAGGGTTGTCTAATCACATTTAAAACTAATGACTGTCTTCACGAACAATGGCAAATTAAAATAAAGTCCACTCAGTTATTATTTAACTCAGTCATTCTCAACCTAACATACATACTTACTAGAGTTATTTGGGGAGCTTTTAAGAAATACTGTTACCCAGGCCATGCCCCCAGATAGTCTCAAATAACTAATTTGGTTAGGGCTTAAAAACTTCCCAGGTGATGCTGATGCACAGCAAATGTGGAGAACAACAACAGGTGTGACTGATAATTAGCCACAACTAAATGAGATTGTTTGAGCAACTTCAACCAGTATGCCCTGCAGACCAGCAGCATCAGCACAACCTGATTACTTGTTGAAAATGCAAATTCTGGTAGGACTTGGTGGCTCATGCCTGTAATCCTGGCACTTTGGGAGGCTGAAGCAGGATCGCTGGAGCCCAGTAGTTTGAGACCAGCCTGGGTAACAAAGTGAGACTCCCTGTTTCTACAGAAAATGCAAAAATTAGGCGTGGTGGCGCACGTCTGTAGTCCCACCTACTTGGTGGGCTGAGGTGGGAGGTTTGCTTGAGCCCAGGAGTGCAAGGCTGCAGTGAGCCATGTTCATACCACTGCACTCCAGGCTGGGCAACCAAGTGAGACCCTGTCTCAAAAAAAAAAAAAAAAAGCAAATTCTTGGGCCCCCTCCCAGACCTATTACATCAGAAACTATGAGACTACGCCCAACAATCTGTGTTTTAAGAAGGGCTGTAGGTGTTTCCAATACACACTAAGGTTTGAGGACCACTGTCTTAAAGCACCAATCAAAGCTATTGCTGATAGCTCTTCTATTAGCCATAACATTTTCTGGATATGCAGGGTTTAAACCCTGGCATGCATCTCTCTAATTCAGGCTTATTCAGGAAGGTGTGATTGTCACAGCCCTCTCTCATATCCTAGCTAGACTCTTCCAGGTTCTTGAGACTTCAGTGATGATTTTTAAGCTATTGTATTCTGGTGATAGAGTTGGCAGCTGCTAGGCAAGCCTTTGGCATCCAACTCCTTGACCTCTAATTTTTCTCAAATTCACCGAGGAGCATAGAGAACAAGACAGGGAATGATCTGGTGTGGCTCAGGGGAGGCCAGAAGTGGGCAGGGTCTAGAGAAGTGAGACACAACTTCAGCTGCGTCCTGGAGCCACAAGGAGAACTGTAAAAATTATTGAGACCTGGGTTCTACCCCTAAATATTTTGATTGATCGATATTTAGAACAGGGTCTTGCTCGATTACCCAGGCTACAGTGCACTGGTGTGATCATAGCTCATTCAGCCTTGGACTGGACTCAAGTGATCCTCCTGCTTCGGCCTCCCCAGAAGCTGTACCCTCAGGTATTTTGATGTAATGAGTTTGGGGTATGGTGTGGGCATCAGGTTATTGAAAGATGCCTCAGTGATTCTATGTGCAGACTAGGCTGAGAACCACTGGAAGACTTCCTGGTTTGTTTTTCTCTCCTCCTTCTAATGCTGATCAGGCTCTTCATTGTATATTGAGGTACAGGAGAATGAAAAGGAGTCAGGCTTTTGGGTGTGATTTCTTGATCATCCTGAAATTCAAACATGTCAGTTACTCCACAAAGCAGGGAAGAGTTTGAAGGCTTGACATCTGACATGTTTTCTTTCATTTTACCATCTTAACTATAAAATTGTTTAAATAATTTGCACATGGAGTTCACATAATTGACAAATGAAAGAATGGGGCATCTGACTGTGGTCCAACATACTTCATGTCATCCTGAGTTTAGTAGCATTCTCTTGTCATTGTTTTATTTCACATTGTATTACTAATGTGACAGTCTTTCAGTAAGTTTATAATACTTTCTTCTTCTAACTTTAAAAGCTAGAGCTTGGTTGCAGTTTTATAACAAATTTTTGTGTTTATTAATTAAGCTTTAAAAAAAATTTTACTTTAAATTCCAGTGTGCAGGTTTGTTACATAGGTATATGTGTGCCATGGCGGTTTGCTGCACCTATCAACCCGTCATATAGGTTTTAAGCCCTGCATGTATTAGGTATTTGTCCTAATGCTCTCCCTCCCCTTGTACCCCACCCCACGACAGGCCCCAGTGTGTGTTGTTCCCCTCCCTGTGTCCATGTATTGTCATTGTTCAACTCCCACTTATGAGTGAGAACATGTGGTGTTTGGTTTTCTGTTCCTGTATTAGTTTGCTGAGAATGATGGTTTCCAGCTTCATCCATGTCCCTGCAAAGGACATGATCTCATTCCTTTTTATGGTTGCATAGTATTCCACAGTGTATATGTACCACATTTTCTTTATCCAGTCTATCATTGGTGGGCATTTGGGTTGGTTCCATGTCTTTGCTATTGTAAATAGTGCACGTATGTGTTGGTTGCACATTTGTTTCACTTTCAGAAAAAGAGAAGTTAGCTAGTTTGCTTCCTGGAGAAGCAGAGTCATTTCCATTTAGTGATAATGCCCTGAGCAGGGATAATGGGGACACCGTGCTGCCCAGCTGTTGGGGCTGCCAGGCGTTACCTCAAACATTTCTTCCCATTTACAAGGATTTCCCCATACATCCTCACCAGATGTGTGAAAGATGAGTCCCAGATGTGTTTGCGTGAATATTGTCAATCAGTATTTGTAAGTGACTCTGTACACTGTGCAGTTTATTATCAAGTGATCTTAAGATTTTTGGATAAACAATAAAGTGAAGTATTGCAGCTTAGTTTCATCATTCACATGACTGACCACTTCCATTATCTCTTTAAAATGCTACATTATCTGACCAGAGAGAAAGAGAACTGGTGAAACGGAGAGAGACTTCCTGGGAGAGTTTGTGTTGCGGTCACTTGAGATGACTGTGACTTGGCCACCTAACAGCAGGGGCTTCTGCCAAATCTGCAGCTTATGAGGCTACCAGCCTCGGCCCTCACACCCAGTGATCTGGGAGTTTGGTCCCATGCAGGGCGTGAAGCCGTGCAAGACTGACCTTCACACACCTTTCTGCTTCTAACCTGTTGTGTTCCTTATTTCTTCTCTTCTATTCTTTTGCTTGTTAATGCCTCTCTCTTTGCCCTCTAACCCTGTGTCCTATTTCTGTCTTCTGCAGCTTTGCTAGTTTTACCTCTAGCCCCACCTCTTTTACCCTGAAATATGCCCAAATTTAGATAAGGAAGTAAAGTAGCAGTAAAATGAGGAAGTTATACCAGGCACATTAACCTTCTGGGGAACAGCAGAGAAACAGGCAAGTACAGAGATGGGGGAAAGAGAACAGGTGATGGATGAAGAAAACAACAAAGACACAAATACCTGGCCTGTGTATGGTGCTTTATGGCTCCTAAAGCATTTTAGCAGTTCTTATTTCATTTACTTTCATATGAACACTATGGGCTAGACAGAGCAGAAGGCCTACTTTTTTGGCTTTTAGGAAATGGAGAGTTAGAGAGGGAGGGAATTCTTCCCAGGCCCCAAGGGTGCAGAGGGCAGCAGCCAGTCTCAAGCCTAGCTCTTCTGAATTCAAATCCTGTCTTCCTTCCACGATGCTATGGTTATGTCCTTGGAGTCCTGGAGCGCAGCACAGGGAAGTACCCCTGTGTGTTCTGGAGGGTTCACCTCCAGACTTATTTCCTGAAAGAGAGTTCTGCCTTCCTCCACAGTGGCTGGACTCCCAAAGTTGTAAAAGGTCACTTTCACCCAAGAAGCCCAGGTTGCCGCCCGCAGGAAATCTCCATGGATGATTATGGGCCTTAGTCAGTGTTTCTTTAAACACAGTGGTTTTAGGGGGCCCCATGTCCACTGCATTAAGAGTGGCTGTTAACCCATAGGCCATGGGAGGGACACCTGTCATGTTTTGGGGGAAAATCCCTTGAGCTGCCCTCTGCATCCATACTTTTGTGGCCTTTGGCACCTCCTCTGGTTTCCACCTTGATGGTGTACACTTCTGATTTCCTTCCTAACTCTTACCCTTGTCACCTTGGCAACCCACTCCTGGCTGCTGATCTGATTCTATGGCTCATCTTTGTTTGCCAGCTCACCTTTTGATGACATTTGATTCCTCCTTGCACAAACTCTTGGAGCCGATCCCCAGTGTTTTCAACTTTCCTCCCTTTGACACCCCAGACTCCCTGCACACCTGGTTCTTCCCTTAGTTTCTGTCAATTCTCATTATGTGAAAACTGGAGTACTAGGGTTGTCTTAGAGAATTTTTCTGATCAGACCACCAAGAGTAGTTTGATGCTGTCCCCTCTTACCCTGCACCTAACACCCTGTCATGCTCTCCCCATTTTTAGATACACTGTAGAACTTGCTTGCCTGTGTGCAAACTGAAGGATGAGCAGAGAGGTTTATTGCAGTATTGTTGGAAACACAACAGAACCTAAATCTCTGTCAATAGGAATAGATTATAATACATTCAAACAATGGGGAAAAAAGTTCTCTATACAGTCATGGAATGATCTTCAAGATAAAATTTTAAGTGAAAAAAGCAAGGGGCAGAAAGTATATAAATTGTGCTACCATTTGTGTCAAAAAGAGAAAACAGGAAACAATACTTATACTTGTGTATGCATAGAGTTTCTCTCAAAGGAGCAGAAACGGTGGTTACTTCTGGGCAAGGAAACTGAGTAACTTGGGGAAAGGGTGGTAGTGAAACTTCCTTTCTGAACTGAGTACCATGTGCAGATTACCTATTCAAAAACTACTTAAAAACAAGGTAGAACACTTTGGAATCAACAGAGATGTGGAAATAGATGGGACCTTGGGGATCACTCCTTAGTTGTACAGATTAGAGCATTAAGTCATTAAGAGAAAAGTAATTTGTCCAAATTCTATAAGTACAAAGTGGCAGAGCTATGACCAGACCCTCAACTGTTATTTGTCACCTATGCTTGAGGAAATGCACCTTCAAAACTCAGTAGAAATTAACAATATAAATGACAGGATTGCACCCCAGGGCAAGGGCAAGACATTCAAGATTCAGTTTCTTCATCTGTAAAATGTGGGCAATAAAGTTGTGAAGATCGAATTAGATAGCACATGTGTATCCTAGCAGCTAGCACATACTAAGCATTCAATACATCCCAGTTACTGTAATTTATTATTTTGAAGCTATCCTAGAGTTGAGGAGAGAGAGAGAGAGAGGGAGAACGAGAACAATCCCTTGATTCTCATTTATTTAAATAGCCACCAGAGAATCTGAGAGAGCAAATGATGCTTAATGCAGAAAACATATGTGAGGGCATGTGGGAGGGGGGCATTGCAGAGAGAACTTTCAGCCTCTTTAACTCCACCGTTCCACCAAGGGCCACCTGTGAACCGCGTTGCCTCATGCTGAAAAGTAAATGTACACAGGCCAGGACCATCTGGTATGCTTCTTTCCGTTTCTCTTTTATTCCCGATTGTCTAGATGTCCCCATTATTCTTGTTAGCTTGTTTCCTTTCCTATTTTCTCTTTTCCCGGGGCCACGGGTCAAATGGTGACTAAGAGTGCAAAGTGTTCTTCTGGGGACTTCATTCACCTTCCTCAGAGAGGCGCTGAAAAGACCCTGTCCTTCTGGGCAGCTTTTCTGGCAACGCATCTGAGCTGAGGAGCCTTAGCAAGAGCCCCAGTAAAGCCGAGGTTTCTGGGAACCCTTTCCTCTGTCCTGCCTTGTGCCAGAAAGCCACCTCCTAGTATAGGCGGAGGAATGGGAGCAGGAGGTTCCCTCTCATTCACCACTTTATGGCCAAACTTTATGATTTGCAAGCATTGCATTCCTCCCTGAGGGAGGGAAAACACTGTGTGGGGTTATAAGCTCTGGTTCTGCCATCGGCCCCCTGGTTTCAAATCGTCACTCCTCCATGTGAGCTCTGTGATCTTGGGCAAGTTGTGTAACCTCTTTGCCCTAATGTCTATCTGATAAAATGGTGAGGACAAAATGAGATAATCGATAATCCGGGTACAAGGCAGAGCATAGAGACTGATTCTTAGTAAATTCTCAAAAAAAGATGCTGAAATAGTAACAGCAGCTACAGTATTCATAGAAGTAACAAAAAGAAGTAAAGTGAGGGGGGGCGGGGTCTGGATACTCAAGGAAGATTCACTGACCTCTAGGTAAAAGGATTATTACCATCAACCGCACCAACCACCAACCCCATTCCCCACCCCACACCCAACCTCATCATACCCATATGTACCAGTCTTCACTGGCCAAGGTTACCAGTGAAAATGCTATTTGATCTGGCTGCAGTAGTTCTCCAAGCAGAATCATTTTAATGAGGAGGTTTTCTGGAAGACAAATGTCCTTTACTAGTCCAGGGTGATACATGATATATCAAAGGCTTTAACATATATGTGAATACATTATTGACTTACCCAATTTTAAAGACTTATACAGTAGTCCCCCCTTATCCACAGTTTTGTTTTTCGTGGTTTCAGTTACCCGTGGTTTCAGTTACCCATGGTCAACCGTGGCCAAAAATAGTACAGTACAATAAGATATTTTGAGAGCCAGAGAGAGATCACATGCACAACTTTTATTATAGTATATTGTTGTAATTGTTCTATTTTATTACTAGTTATTCATTGCTTACTGTGCCTAATTTATAAATTAAACTTTATCATAGGTATGTTTAGAAAAAACACAGTGTATGTGGGGTTCAGTACTACCGATGATTTCAGGCATCTTCTAGGGCCTTGAAACATGTTCCGCTTGGATAATGGGGGACTACTGTAAATGTAGGACAAAGCCACTTAACTCAGAAGGCAGAGATCAGTAAGTGGTAGATTTTTATTGACACATACTATTTTACATACTTATAGGGCACATGTGATATTTTTTGTTACATGGATAGAATCTATAATGATTAAGTCAGTGTATTTGGGGTATCCATCACTTTGAGTATTTATCATTTCTATGTGCTGAGGACATTTCAAGTCCTGTCTTCTAGCTACTTTGAAATATAAAATATATTATTGTTAACTACAGTCATCCTACTCTACTATTGAACATTATAATTTATACTATCTATCTAACTGTATGTTTCTACCCATTTACCAACCTCTCTTCTTCCCCTACTCTTACCCACACACCCTTCCCAGCCTCTGATATTTATAATTATACTCTCTACCTTTGTAAGATCAACTTTTTTAGCTCCCACATATGAGCAAGAACATAAGATATTTGTCTTTCTGTGCCTGTCTTATTTTACTTAAAATAATGACCTCCAGCTTTATCTATGTTGCAGCATAAGACATGATTTCATTCTTTTTTATGACTGAATAGTATTCCATTGTGTATATATACCACATTTTATTTATCCATTCAACCATTGATAGATACGTCAGTTGATTTCATATCTTGGCTATTGTGAATAGTGCTGCAATGAACATGCGAGTGCAATTATTCCTTTGATATATTGATTTATTTTCCTTTGGATAAATACCCAGTAGTGAGATTGAGGATTGTATGGTAGTTCTCTTGTTAGTTTTTTGAGAAATTGCCATACTGTTTTCCATAGTGGCTGTACTAATTTACATTCCCACCAACAGTGTGTAAGAGTTCCCTTATCTCTGCATTCTTGCCAGAGATAAGGCAAGAATGCTTTTTCCTTTTCAACAATAACCTTTTTTTTTTTTCTTTTGAGATGGAATCTTGCTCTGTCACCCAGGCTGGAGTGCAATGGTGTGATCTCAGTTCACTGCAACCTCCAACTCCTGGGTTGAAGTGATCCTCCTGCCTCAGCCTCCCAAGTAGCTGGAACTACAGAAGTGTGCCACCATGCCCAGCTAGTTTTTGTATTTTTAGTAAAGCTAAAAATTTTGTATTTTTAGTAAAGCTAAAAATTTTGTATTTTTTTAGTAAAGCTAAAAATTTTGTATTTTTTTAGTAAAGCTAAAAATTTTGTATTTTTAGCTGGCCAGGCTGGTCTCAAACTCCTGACCTCAGGTGATCCTCCTGTCTTGACCTCCAAAAATGCTGAGATTATAGGCATGAGCCACTGTGCCCAAAAATAACCATTCAATGAAATGATATTTCATTGTAGTGTTGATTGTTTGTTTTTTGTTTGTTTTTAGTCTCTATTTCATTTAGTTCTGCTCTGATCTTTATTATTTCTTTCCTTCTACTAATTTTGGGTTTGATTTGCTCTTGCTTTTCTAGTTCCTTGAGATGCATCACTAGATTGTCTGTTTAAAATCTTTCTACTTCTTTGATGTAGGTATTTGTTACTATAAACTTCCCTCTTAGCACTGCTTTTGCTGTATCCCATAGGTTTTAGCATGGTGTGTTTCCATTTTTATTTGTTTCAAGCCTTTTTAAAAAAATTTCCTCCTTAATTTCTTTCTTGACTCAATGGTCATTCAGGAGCATGTTATTTAATTTCCATGTATTTGTACAGTCTCCAAAGTTCTTCTTATTATTGACTTGTAGTTTTATTCTGTTGTGGTCTGAGAAGATATTTGATATGATTTCAATTTTTAAAAATGTGTTGAGCTTGTTTTGTGTTCTAACATTGTTTTCATGATGATAAATATTGTTCTTTTGCTTCTCAGTGGACTCCCTTAAGCATTTCTTTTAGGGCCAGTCTAGTGGTAACGAATTCCCTCAGCTTTTGCATGTCTGGGAAAGACTTTGTTTTTCCTTTGTTTTTGAAGGATAACTTTGCTGGGTGTAGAATCCTTGGTTGACAGGGTTTTTGTTATCATTGTTTCGTTTTCTTTCAGCCCTTTGACTTTATTACCCTGTTGTCTCCTGGCCTGTAAGATTTCTGCTGAGAAATTAACTGTTAGTCTGATAGGGGTTCCTTTATAGGTGACTACATGCGTTTCTCTTGCTGATTTTAGATTATTTCTTTGTCTTTGATGTTTGACAGTTTGACTATAATGTGCTGTGGAGAAGTCCTTTGTTGAATTATATCTATTTGGAGAATTCTGAGCTTCCTGTATCTGGATGTCTAAATCTCTTGCGAAACTTGGGAAGTTTTCATCTATTGTTTCATTAAACAGGTCTTCTTTTTCTTTTTCTTTTTAGGCAGGATCTGGCTCTGTTGCTGAGGCTGAAGTACAGTGGCACAATCTCAGCTCACTGCAACCTCTGCCTCCAGGGATCAGATGGTCCTCCTGCCTAAGCCTCCTGAGTAGCTGGGTTTTCAGGAGCACACCACCACACCCAGCTAATTTTTGTATTTTTACTAGAGATGGAGTTTTGCCATGTTGCCCAGTCTGGCCTTGAACTCATGAGCTCAAGCAATCTGCCCTCCTTGGCCTCCCAAAGTGCTGGGATTACAGGCATGAGCCACTGCTTCTGGCCTTCTTTCATTAAAAAGGTTTTCTAACACTCATTTTCTCTTTGCCTTCTTGCTTTATGGTATCTTGTATGTCACACAGGCTTTTCTCATTCTTTTTTCTTTATTTTTATCTGACTAGGTTATTTCAAAAGACCTGTCTTCAAATTCTGAGATTCTTCCTTCTGCTTGATTTAGTCTATTGTTGAAGCTTTCAAGTGTATTTGATTTTATTTTATGAATTCTTCAGGTCCAGAATTTGTTTGGTTCTTTTTTATTATCTCTATCTCTTTGGTGAATTTCTCTCATTCATACCCTGAATTGTTTTCTAATTTTGGGTATTGTTTTTCTGTATCCTCTCATGGCTGGAGTGCAATGGCATGATCTTGGCTCACCGCAACCTCCACCTCCCAGGTTCAAACGATTCTCCTGCCTCAGCCTCCTGAGTAACTGGGATTACAGGCATGCACCACCATGCCCGGCTAATTTTGTATTTTTCGTAGAGATGGGGTTTCTCCATGTTGGTCAGGCTGGTCTTGAACTCCCGACCTCAGGTGATCCACCTGCCTCAGCCTCCCAAAATGCTGGGATTACAGGCATGAGCCACTGCGCCCGGCCTCTGAATTTACTTTCATAGGGGAGGAAAATGTTCTTCCCTATGAAAGTAAGGTGTTTCTTTGGTGTTGGTTAGGTAGAGTGCTTTGGCTTTGATTCTGGGTGTGTACATTAGTGTAGTCTCCATATGATTTATTCTGCTAGAACCAGTGCCAGTAGTATCTGTGGCTTCCCCAGCAGCTTAGGATGTGGTTGTTAGTGGAGGCTGTGGTGAAGTATTGCTGGGGACTAGGATACCAGGTGGGCCAGTCTTCAGGCCCCAGTGGTGACAGGGGTGGGTTGAGCATATCTGTCCTTGGATCCCAAGGCAGTATACACTGGCACTGGTGTTAGTGTGTCCAGGCAGGCTGGTTCTTGGGCTTCCAGGTGTCTTGCTTGGGTGCTAGAAATGGTAATGGTTAGCCAGGCAGGTAGGCAGATTGGCGTGGGTGTTGGCAGTATCAGTGGTAGGACAACACTCTGGGTCCCAAGTACCCATGCTAGTGTTGGCAGTGGTTGCAATGGACTGGGCAGGCCAGTCCCCAGGCCTGTAGCTGGTACATGAGGGTGGATGCCAACTATGATGGTGGCAGCAGAGTGGGTAGTCCCAACCTCAGGCAGCTGGGAGGAATGCTGTGGTGCCAGTGGTGATGGACTAGACTGGGCTGGGCAATCACCAGGCCCCAAATGGCACACTCAAGTACTGCACTGGGAGAGAGCTGGCCTGTGCAGACCTGTTCTTTGACTCTCTGGTGGGGCATGCAGTATCTGGCTGTAATAGGCAGGGGTGAAGCAATCCCCAGGCTGCTGATAGAAAGCTCAGGTGAAGGCAGCAGTGACTACACTGCTGCCTGCTACTGCAGAGGATGGGATTGCTTTCAGTGGGAGCAACCATAGGCAGCCAGCTGGGGCTATGCTTTGCTCATGCTTTGGCCCTAGCAGCAGCAGTTTATAGCAACAATAGCTGAGGACAGTGGAGTTTGTCCTTGAGGCACATAAACATGTGTGAGCACCCCGCTGCTGGCCAGGGGTGGGGGGAGGGGTGCTGCCAGTGGCTCCTACCTTGGCCCTGGCAGCAGCAGCCAGCAGCACTGTTGGCTGCAGGCAGGAGCTCCAGAGACATGGAGATTCAGGGGCTGTTGGGCCCTAGGGCAGGATACAGTCTGGTGGGGGCTGGGCCCTCAAAGTGGCACTGTGCTGCAGCCACTAGGGCTCAGTGGTGTGTGGGACTCCGCATAAGGTCCCTCTCTGGAGCAATGCCATTGCACAGTGTACAGGCGCTCTCAGTGTTAGTCTCAGGGCCTGTGAGAGTTGAGGGGCTCTCCCATGGCTAGGCTGCAGGAGTCTGCAGTGGAAATATGGACCACTACCCTTTCCCCACACTGGGGAGCTTCTCCTGGCTCCCAGCCAGTCTCAGCTAAGAAGGATGCCTTATTTCCCTCTCCTTCCGTGCTTTAAGTGTTGTCTGTTACTACTCTGTTGAATTCCTGTGTTCTCCCTTAAATGATCAATTCAAAATGTAGCTTATCTACTCAGTATTTTTGTTATTTTTTGTGAAGAGGTGAGTGCCAGATGCATCTAGTCAGCCATTTTGAAGCCCCTCCTCTCTTCAAAAATTGGTAGTTTTTTTTTCAATCCTGCCTTTGGCATATACACATGAGAAACACCAGTGAGTTTACTCTGTAGTTTGTAATTGATTCTGATGGTTTGGGGTTGCATTTACTAAAGGGATTATCAAATGAATTCCCTGATGTGGGAGACTGAAAGTATTTTTTCATACAATCAACACAATTAGATTCTTACTGTCTTAGCTCAGATATCATAACAAAATACCACAGACTGCAAGACTTAAAACAACAGACATTTATTTCTCACAGTTCTGGAGTCTGGGAAGTTCAAGATCAAAGGTGCTAGAAGATTTAGTATTTGGTGAGAACTCTCTCCCTGGCCTGCAGTCGCCACCTTTCCGTATCCACATATGGCAAGGAAAGAGAACTCTGGTTTTCTTATCTTCTCATAGGAGCAATAATCCTATCATAGGGTCCCCACTCTCATGACATCATCTAAACCTAATGACCTCTCAAAGGCCTCACCTCTTAGCCCTAATCCATCACATTGAGGATTAGGGCTTCAATATATGAATTTGAGGGGAATGCAAACATTCAATTCATAGCAGTGACCAAACATTTTTATTGTTTCAACCAAAATCAGAGGACTCCATTGTCATGGGATTATGAAGATAGATGAACTATTGAATTGGCTCTGCAATGTCCAGTTTGATCATTCTGTAAAGTAATTGCCTAACCTATACCACAGAGTGTGGTTTAAAGCAGCTGACTTCTGTATTTGCATAGTTCCTTTGACCTTAGAATAACTTTCTTGTAAATTATCCCATTTGATAAGTTTTCTGTAGCATCAGCTTACAAGGCATTTTCCTCAGTTGGCCCCTTCTGAAAGGTGGACAACATTATACGATATTAGGACAAAGACCTTCAGCTTATCTTACCATGACTCTGCTTAGACAGGTAAGGAAAAGTTTTTCAGATAGTCATCAAGTCAGTAGTCCTTTCTCATCCTGATGGTTTTTATTTTCCTTTTCTTTTTTCTTTTTCTTTTTTTTTTTGAGTTGGAGTGTCACTCTTGTTGCCTAGGCTGAAGTGCAATGGCGTGATCTTGGCTGACTGCAACCTCTGCTTCCTGGGTTCAAGCAATTCTCTTGCCTCAGCCTCCCAAGTAGCTGGGATTATAGGCACGCACCACCACGCCCAGCTAATTTTTGTATTTTTAGTAAAGACAGGGTTTCACCATGTTGGTCAGGCTGGTCTCGAACTCCTGACCTCAGGTGATCTGCCCACCTCAGCCTCCCATAGTGCTGGGATTACAGGCGTGAACCACCATGCCCGGCACAGTCAATTCATTTTCAAAGAATTATTTTCCATTGATAGGTAACCTTTTATTTAAATATTAGGACACAGACAGGCGCAGTGGCTCACACCTGCAATTCTAGCACTTTGGTAGGCTGAGGCGGGTGGATCACTTGAGGCATGGAATTCGAGACCAGCCTGGCCAACATGGTGAAACCCTGTCTCTACTAAAAATACAAAAATTAGCTGGGTATGGTGGCACATGCCTGTAATCCCAGCTACTCTGGAGGCTGAGGCACGAGAATTGCTTGAACCCAGGAGGTGGAGGTTGCAGTGAGCTGAGATCATGCCACTGCGCTCCAGCCTGGGCAATGGAGCAAGACTCTGCCTCAAAAAAAAAAAAAAAAAATTAGGACACAGAGTGCATTTCTTTACATCTAAAAGTGCTGTATGGCATGTACTTAATTTTAGTAAATGTGAATTTAAATTTATTCAGACATTTTGTTAAAATATTATCATACCCTATAGGAGATGTCCTGTAATATCACATTACTTGGCTTGGAAAATCACCCTTAACATGAGGAAGCTTCCGAATCCACTTTGCTTAAGCGTATCTAAAATGTCTGGTCAGCGCAAAACTGCCTACCTTTGTGCAAGGTTTTTCTCTGAGCTCTGATTCCATATTCAATACACTCCCAGCTTGAGCTTCATTTATGTTAAATCAATGTTCTGTGTCACACTTAGCTTGGAGGCCAAGTATAGTGGGTCAAATTTATCACAGAATGTATCTAGGAATAATTTAAAAATCATTGACAATATAACATACTAACTTTGTCTCCATGGAAATTTCAATTTTGTATCTATTCCCACAGGTAATTATGAGGAATTAGAAAACTCAGGAGATACAACTGTGGAATCTGAAAGACCAAATAAAGTGACTATTCCAAGCACATTTGCTGCAGTGACCATCAAAGAAACATTAAATGCAAATATAAATTCTACCAACTTTGCTCCTAATGAAAATCAGTTAGAGTTTATACTGATGGTGTTAATCCCATTGATTTTATTGGTCCTCTTACTTTTATCCGTGGTATTCCTTGCAACATACTATAAAAGAAAAAGAACTAAACAAGGTAAATATTTGGTGTATTTCCATTTCCAGAAAATTGCTTCATGTGTTAGTGAACAATCAATAAAACAAAATATTCTTTGCTTTGATACAGAACCTTCTAGCCAAGGATCTCAGAGTGCTTTACAGACATGTGAGTATTATCCTAAAACCTGCCTACAGGTGGGGGTGGGATTGGAGAAGGAGCAGAGATGTTTTAAAATTAAGCAACAAGGACTACATATAATAGTAAGTGATAAATAATACATTTCAATGAAATTTTCCAGAAGTGAATATATGCATATTCCTTTCTTTAAAAAAAAAAGTTTAATTGAATTTCAAAATACAGGCACGCCTTGTTTGGTTGCATTTTGCTTTATTGCACTTTACAGGTGTTGTTTTTTTGTTTTTTTTTTTAACAAATTGAAGTTTTATGGCAACCATTGCCTCAAACCAGTCTATTGGTATCATTTTTTCAACAGCACATGTTTACTTTGTGTCTCTGCATTACATTTTGATAATTCTCACAATATTTCAAATGTTTTCAATACTACTATGCCTGTTATGGTGATCTGTGATCAGTTATCTTTGATATTACTGTTGTAATTGTTTTGGGGTGCCTGAAACCATGCTCACGGAAGGCAGTGAACTTAATTGATAAACATTGTGTGTGTTCTGACTGCTTCACCAACAAGCCATTCCCTATCTCTCTCCCTGTCTTCAGGCCTCTCTATTCCCTGATACAGAACAATATTGAAATTAGGCCAATTCATAACCCTACAATGGCATGTAAGTGTTCAAATGGAAGGAAGAGTCACATATCTCTCATTTTAAGTGAAAAGCTAGAAATGATTAAGCCTTGTGAGGAAGGCAAGTTGAAAGCTGAGATAGGCTGAAAACCAGGCCTCTTGTGCCAAACATTTAGCCAAGTTGTAAATGCAAAGGAAAAAGTTCTTGAAGGAAACTAAAAGTGCTACTCAGTGAACATACAATGATAGGAAAGCAAAGCAGTATTATTGTTGATATAGAGAAAGTTTCAGTGGTCTGGGTAGAAGATCAAACCAGTCACAGCATTCTCTTAAGCCTAAGCCTAATCCAGAGCAAGGCCTTAATTCTCCTTAATTCTACAAAGGCTGAGAGAGGTGAGGAAGCTGCAGAAGAAAAATTGGAAGCTAGCAGAGGGTGTTTAATGAGGTTTAAGGGAAAAAGCCATTTCTATAACATAACAGTGCAAGATGAAGCAGCAAGGACTGATGTAGGAGCTGCAGCAAGTTATCTAGAAGACCTAGTTCAAATCGCTGATGAAGGTGGCTACACTCAACCATAGATTTTCCATGTAGATGAAACAGTCCTCTATTGGAAGAAGATGCCATCTGACTGGGCATGGTGGCTCACGCCTGTAATCTCAGCACTATGGGAAGCTGAGGCAGATCATTTGAGGTCAGGAGTTTGAGACCAGCCTGGCTAACATGGTGAAACGCTGTCCCTACTTAAAAAAAAAAAAAAAATGCCATCTAGGAGTATTAATAGCTAGAGAGGAGAAATCACTGTCTGGCTTCAAAGCTTCAAAAGATATGCTGACTCCCCTGTTAGAAGCTAATGTAGTTGGTGACTTAAAGTCAATTCTTGTTTACCATTCTGAAAATCTGACAGCTCTTAAGAATTACGCTAAATCTACTCTGCCTGTGCTCTATAAGTGGAACAACCAAGCCTGGATGTTAGCACATTTGTTTATAGCATGGTTTACTGAATAATTTAAGTCCACCGTTAAGATCTACTGCTCAAAATACAAGATTCCACTAAAAATATTACTGTTCATTGACAATGCACCTGGTCACCCAAGAGGCCTGGTGGAGATGTACAAGGAGACTAATGTTTTCATGCCTGCTGATACAACATCCATTCTGCAGCCCATGGATTAAGGAGTCATTTTGAATTTCAAGTCTTATTGTTTAAGACATACATTTTGTAAGGCCATAGCTGCCATAGATGGTGAGTCCTCTGATAAATCTGGGAAGGAATCTTCTGGGAAGAATTCACCATTCTAGATGCCATTAAGAACATTTCCGATTCATAGGAGCAGGTCAAAATATCAGCATCAACAGTATTTTGGAAGACGTTGATTCCAAGACCCATGAATGACTTTGAGGGGTTCAAGACTTGAGTGGAGGGGTCACTGCAGATGTGGTAGAAAGAGCAAGAGAACTAGGATAAGAAGTGAAGCCTGAAAATGCCATGGAATTGCTGCAATCTCATGATAAAACGTTAAGTGGCTGAGAAATTGCTTCTTCTGAATGAACAAAGAGTTTAGAGTTTTGTTGTTGTTTTTTTTTTTTGAGATGGAATCTACTCCTAGTGAAGATGCCATGAACATTGTTGAAATGACAACACAGGATTTAGAATGTTCCATAAACATAGTTGGTAGAGCAGCAGCAGGTTTTGTGAGAATCGTCTCCAATTGTGAAACAATTCTATTGCAGATAAAATGCTATCAAACAAAGCATTGTATGCTACAGAGAAATCTTTGTGAAAGAGAGTCAATCAATGCGACACTTCATTGTGATCTTACTTTAAGACATTGCCACAGCCTTCCCAACCATCAGCAACCACCACCCTGATCAGTCAGCAGCCATCAACATCAGGGCAAGACCCTCCGCCAGAAAAATAATTACAACTCGCGGAAGGCTCGGATGATCATTACCATTTTCTAGCAATGAAGTATTTTAAATTAAGGTATATACATTGTCTCTGTAGACACAATGTTGCACACTTAATAGGCTACATTGTAGGAAAAACATAACTTTTTATGCATTTGGAAACTAAAAAATTAATGTGACTTGCTTTATTGCAATACTCACTTTATTGCAGTGGTCTGGACCTGAACCTGCATATTTCTGGGGGATGCTTTTCTACTGCTGCCATCTTTGACCCTAATCCAGATGAGGATCCTGTATAATTTTAGCCAATAAGCCAGTATAACATTTCCCATCACTGGGGAAAGAGAAAGGCTGATCAAGGAGTGGGTCAGATTAGGGTTAGGGATGGGAAGGCTAGAGGCCTTGGGGTCATCACCACCAGAAGAGCATTCTTTCATCTATATTTCTGTTACAGATTTTATTTTCTCCCCCACCCCACATCCCAATTTGATCTTGAAAAGTCCTGGAGGAAGCATTGTTCTTGTTCCCATTGAAGCTATGCTAACTTTTATAATCAAATTCTTCAACTGTCTAAAGATTACTAACATCAATCCGAAAACCAATTATAGAAAATTCCCTCAGTCAGAGACCCACTTTGAGAGTATTCAGTTGTGATTCAAGGAGCATCACGTGCTAGGAGTCAGGGTAGTTCTAGGTCCAAAGCAGACTTGGGTACTTTTGGCTTGTGCTAGTAAAACTCGCTCGGATTCGATTTTTAAGTTAAAGCCTTTATAGTCTTTCCAAAATTTACTCAAAGGATAGGAACATCTCTAATACAACACATAGTCTTACATGTATACAAAACTCACTTTATGTCCCTCACACCCATGACAGGGCACCTCTGGCTTTGGGGCCATGCCCTTGTCCCACATGCCTACCTCACTGTCTCTGTGCCAGAGGAATCTTTCACAGTCAGCAGATGAGGCAAATGTGAGCTGGGGAAGAAGCCCCGAAGAGTATTTCCTTTCATGGCAGAGGCCCATATAATAGATTCCAAAGAAGTAGGAAATACACATGTTTCTCCACTGCTTGAAATTTCAGGACTTCCTAATAACATGGTCATATGGAGGCTTCTTTCTAAGCTTAAGAAAAAAAAGCAAACAGAGCTTTTTAAATTTTTTAAAATTCAGGAAAAGTCATAATTTCCTTCTTCAAACCATGACTGGTTTTACCTAATGGACTCAAGGGGTGGGGGGATGTTGGAGGTATCCACTCACATGGTGAGGCTCTTAGGCTCCAAATCCAGAAATTGATTTTTCATTGAATTTCACTGTGAAAGTCTCAAGGTTCAAAAGCCATTTACAAGCGAGAGCCAGCCTCAACCTCAGACATGGTCCATTCATCCTCCACTCTAACAACACTTGAAGTATTTGCTATTCCCAGAACTTGACTTGACTTTCAGGATGCCTCCATGCCTGGTTGATACCATTTCTTCTGTCTGGAATTTTCTTCCTGTCTGCTTGGCAAACTGCCATCCCTTTTTCCAGGGCCCAGTTCTGTTTTTGTTTTGTTTAAGAGACAGGGCCTTGCTCTGTCGCCCAGGCTGGAATGCGGTGGCACAATCATAGCTCACTGCAGCCTCAAACTCCTGGGCTCAAGTGATCCTCCCACCTCAGCCTACAGAGTAGCTGGTACCACAGGCCTGTGCCACCATGCCTGAGTAGTTTTTGACATTTTTAAAAAATGTTTTGTAGAGATGGAGTCTTGCTATGTTGCTCAGGCAAGTCTCAAACTCCTAGGCTCAAGTGATCCTCCCACCTCAGCCTCCCAAAGCACTGGGATTACAGGTGTGAGCCACCACGCCCCCCTGCTAGGGCCCAGTTTTGAGGAAGCCTTGAATAATCCTCCCCTAGGAAAAATTAATTACCATCTCTTCTGTGCTCTCAGAATACTTTGTTCACACTCTTTGTTCACAGTATTCACATTGTCATAAGTTGGTGACTTGTTTCCCTTCCTTCCTTCCTTCCTTCCTTCTCTTTTTTCTTTTCTTTCTGGGTGATGTGGTCGTTAAGGTCCAGGAGAACCAAGAGCTAGTCTTATTTGTCTTGTGTGACAGTGTGGCATTGAGGTTGAGAGTCCAGACTCAAACCACACACACTGCTTGGTTGGCTTGCACTTCCTGGCACTGTGACTCTCTGATTAAGTTTCTTCATCTGTAAAATGGGCAAATTCAATACCCACCTCATAGAGTTGTGAGAATTAAATGGTTTATATAGGCAAATCACTTAGAAAAAATCAGTACCTGGCATAAGTGCTAAGTGCTAGCTTATTATCATCCCTTTACCTAACTCAACGCCTAGCCCAACACACGCTAGCTGCTTGTATATGTTTGTTGAATAAGTGACTTAATTAAAGAATGTGAGAATGTTTATTAAAGAACGTCTACTCTCAGAGGGAAAGTCAAATTTGTACATTATCCTTACTAAAAATTGGTACATTATTTTTACCTTAAATATGCCTAACTTTAAAAAACACAACAGAGAAAACTTAGAATTTCAAAACAATTGGCTTATCACAAAAGATTTTGATAGAGAGTTTTATTTGAATTTTTTTCTCTTATCAGCCAATGCTTTAACGCAGACGTGATCACTAACTGCTTAACAGATGGACAGCTTTTCAGAAAAACTGAATGCTAAAAGTTAATAAAAGCAGAATATATACATTAGCAAAATTTGATTTTTTTCAGGTAAAATACAACTATCATGGAAGGTCATACCAGCGTTTTGCTTGGAAAGCTCCCACAGAAATGCTTTATAGGAGAGCATGGATACCTGCACACTATGTCCCCTGGGAAAGTTAGAAGCAGACATACTGTTTCTTACCCCACATGGGTAGAGCCTGGTCTGTTATACTATACCAGGAAATAAGTCTTTAAATTTGACAATGGGAGAGGACTTGGCCAAAACTTTTAGAACACTTCATCTGATTGGAAATTACTTTTTCCTCTGGGCTTGTCCATTTCATGTCCAGGGAAAGGGAAACATGATGTAGTAACGTGATGTTCTGCTATCATTCTTCCTAGACCTCCTGGTATGAAATTTGCAGTGTCTTGATGTGCGAGGTCTCTCTGAAAGAGCTGCAGGGAAAACAGCTGGCGATAAACTACCCCTTTAAACAGGCTGTGGCTACATGATGCCTGGCTTACTCAGTAAATCTTCTGGAAAGAGACTCTTTCTCTTGCTCACTGCTCAGCGTGGAAACAAGAAAAGGAAGCCAGAGGCTCCTGTAGCTCCTGCCCTCCCCTAGCCTCCACCAGACAACCCCACTATCGAATGCACAGAGGAGAGGATCTGAGAGGAGGGTACTGTCAGGCTAAGTGGCGGTAAAGTAGGAACTGAAGGAGGAGGACAAAGTGGGTTGGAGGAGATGAAATGGAAGGATTGTTGGAGGGAAAATGGAATAGGGGTTTGAGATGGAGCTTTGTAAGAGCTGCATTTGCCTCCTGGTTGCAAAGGGAATAGGTGGCTATTCATAAATATATATAGGCCAGGTGGAGTGGAGCGGGCAGGGCCTGATTGCTGAGGACAAGTAATTGGTCTTCCTCCTGGTTTAATGCTATGCTCTTTGTGTGCCCTCCCAGATGTTTTTCTGTTGCCATGGTGGCTGGAGCAGAGGTAATAGCCATGGAGCAGGCAAGATGAGGCCGTAGAAAGCTTTTTGCTCTGTTTTAAAACTGATTACAGGAGCTTCACATTTGGTGCATCTGGAGCACTTTTGTAATGGCTTTTAAAAGTTTTCCTTCATCTGCTTGCAGGCTAGCTTTTGCTCACTCTGAAGCCTGTGGGGAACCCAGATTATAAAGATATATCCATGCCCACAACGGTGGGGCCATGCAGCCACTTGCTGTCTGGGAAAATAGTCAGGGGTTATTCCGCAGGGGAAAAGGGAGAGGGAGGAGGAGGGAGTGACAAAACAGGAGGAGCTTTACAGGTCACCTGCAGGGATCTTCAATTGTGTAGGAGCTTTATTTATAGTAAAATTCCTTAAGGAAATAGCCTGTATATTTTAGATAGAAAGTGTGGGTTTGTGGTGTGTGTGTGTGTGTGTGTGTGTGTGTGTGTATGTATTCTCCTTTCCCCCATCTAAGTTTCTGAGGAGTCAGGCAGCTGCAGGAAGCTTTAGATGACTACTGGAGGGCAGGAGGACATAGCCTGCAGCTCCTGGAAGGCAAGCGGTGATGGCATGAAACTTACATCTGTGCCCAGCTTTCCTGGATTAGCAATGCCATTCAAGCTTGCCAACCCACAGGAAATTACAGCAGCTCACTGCTGCCAGGAACTCAGTTCCAGGTGTCTGCTGGTTGTGTTCCTTCACTGAGGACCTCCATTTCTCCAGGACAGACAATAGGAGGCCTTTAATTGCCAAGGATCAGAAACCTCTGACTATTTGGTGGGCCTCTACAAAGTGGTTTGCTCTTCAATAGGTTTCACATGATAAATGGTGCAGCAGGCCTATGCTATCCACTCAACATCATTGCCTCATTTCTCTGGATGTGTTGGTTCTCCTGCCAAATGAAACAGGGCTTCAGCTGGGACATCAGGCTCCAATTCTCACCACTTGTTCATTTGGAGTCTGATGTGCATTAGAGCCATTTTGTAAACAGTTACCTGACTCTCACCTCAACCAACAGGAACTAAAAACAGGCTTGTTGGAAGTTTCACTATGCTAAGTCTGAAATATTGGACATGAATTGAACCCCAGTGCTGGACAATTGAGGTTAACACCTAATCATTTATTCCACTGATATTGACTAGGCATTTACCAGGTACTGTGGTAGCTGGCTCAGAGCTGAGGGGATACCACGATAAATAAGACAGACACGATCCCTGCCCCTTTGTACTTTGTCTAGTGAGAGACACAGACAGAAAAAAAAATCAAACAGATGGGTTGACCAATGAGAAATTGTGGCCAATATTATGAAAGACGCAAGCAAGGTGCTGAGCTGGGGAGCAACAGGAAAGATGGGCCCTTCTTTAAATAGAGTAGGTGGGGAAGGCCTCCCTGAGGAAAGAGTATTTAAGCTGGGACCCTGAAGTGAGGGATCCAGCCGTGCCAAGAGCAGGGGTAAAAGGAAAATTCCAAGGGGAGCCCTTGATGGAAGATCCCACATCCTCCGCCAGGAGTGAGGCACAGTGCCACAGTGCTCAGCATGGTGTATCACAGGAGATGAAGCAGCAACCTTTAGATCTGGGACATTTTACTGAAGGAGGCCAAGGAGCAAGCCCTCTTGTTTCACCCTCCCTTGCCTTTCCTTACCAATGTTTTCCTCTTCTTGTGGATGTAAAAAATAAAGACGGATGAACATCTGATCTGAAGTGAGCGTTCTCAGCAGACCATCCACATCTAAAAGAAAGCAGATTTCACACGGATTAGGACCTCGTTTTAATATGGCAATCCGCACTTCTTTGACTCTAAGTTAATGATCGCTCCTCTAAAAATGTTACTTAATGTCATTTTGCTCTCTTTGTAAAGGAGACTTCAGCTGTTGTTGAAATTAAAAGTTGTTACAGAAGAACAAAGCTAACATGACCTTTATGTTCATTTCCTTTTAGATGAACTGGGAAGTGAAAACGTGAAAGTGTAAGTTTTCCCTGCTGCTTCTGATCCACCTGGGGTGTGAACAGCAACTGTTAAGGTGGACAGCTGCCTTTTCAGGTGTTTTTGTTCTGACATCTTGCGGGACTCTCCTGCTTCCCAGGCGGGGCTGGAGATCCTTGGCAGCCTAAGGGAGGATGTGCTGGCATCCCCAAACCCTATCCAGCGTGTGAGTGTGATCTGGGCAAAGACAGCTTGGCATCTGCTTTATTTCGTTGTCCTACATTCAGAAAAGAATCCTGACTGCTACCAATTTCAAGTGCATAGCAGTTAAATATTCTATCCCTAGCTGTATTTCAAGGACATTGGTTCATTTACTCTGATTAGAAATTTTATCACCAGGAAAGATACTTGAGCTGGTATTTAGCAGGGAGCCCTGGTCGAAGCAGAAGTTCACACAGCAAGAACCCCCAGGGATGGGAGAGAGAGGAGGAGGAGAAGGGAAGAGTGGGAGGAGCAGGAGGAAGGGAGAGGAGGGAGGGAAGGAGGGGTGGGAGAGAGAAAAACAAGCCTCCACTCAGAAGCATGTTCTGGGGTGATGCCATATCCTCCCCATCTTCCAAGCAGCCTCCTGGTTTAGAAACTTTGTCGCTTCCTCTACGCAGTGTACTGCCTACGCTGCTTTCAGAGCTGGTGGTCCATCCTTCCCCAACCCCATCTCCACTAACCACGGACTCTGTCCCCTGACTGTGCAGTTTGAGCTTCTGCAAGTGAGGGCAGTGAATTTCTGAAAGCAACTGCTCCATTTCTCTAAGAGAGAAAGGCCTGGGAATTGAAGGGACAGGTGATAACTGTAGCCTGCTGACAGTGGCCTCTTGACCTGGGGCACTGATCAAAAAACCCCAAGGAACAGGAAGTGAAATTAAGCAAGGCTAAAATGCTTAATGTGGCAACTCCCCGGAAGGGCCTCACCCTGGGAGCCTTGCAGTCTTGACTTTGCACCTTCAGGGGAGCAGTCAGTCTCCTGGGTTCCCTTTTTTGTCCACTTGTTGGGCCTGTGGGCACCCGACTTTTGGACCTGTGATAAATGTATGTTTGTTTGTGTGGTAGTCTTTCTTCCTATTAAAGTTTGGTAGTTTGGAATAGGGCAAGCCCCCAGGCTTCCCTAGAGCATAAGGCACTGAATCAAGTTCATCTTCCTCAGGATCAGCATTCTAGTCTCTTTCCAAACGAAATTAGGCATCTTTCACATTTCTTTCTAACAAGTCTTTTGCCCTCTATTTCTAGCCCTATTTTTGAGGAAGATACACCCTCTGTTATGGAAATTGAAATGGAAGAGCTTGATAAATGGATGAACAGCATGAATAGAAATGGTATGTGGTAACCTAAAGTTGTTTTTTTTCTTTCCTCTCTAGTAACAGAAGGCTGCAAAAGCTTTATAAATATCTCAATAAATCCTGGAGTGAGACAGAGCCCAATCCCACATTAGATCTGGTACATGCAGATAATAAACCTGGCCTGACGATACTTAAATATTCAGCTTAATTGTTGCCACTTGTTTTTATTTCTGTACAAGTTGTTGAAATGGTCTTTTTGAAGCAGAAAATGGTATTTTATTCAAGAAAGGAAATCTCTGAGGCCAAACGATCTGGAAAAAGTTAGCATCTGGCATTACCTTATACATTACAGAATTTAAAGATCTACCATTTTAAACTGACTATGGATATAAAACTTTATCAAATGTAGTATCCATAGATCTGTGCTGTTCAACGTAATAGATAATCACCAAATGTGGCTATTTAAATTTAAATTAATTAAAATTAAAATTAAAAAATATTGAGTGTTTAGTAGCCAATGGCTACTAAGTGGACAGTGTAATGTAGAATATTTCTATCACTTTAGAATGCTCTATTGGACATTGCTCATGTAGATGGTGATATACATACCCCATATAACAATTTCCAATTGATATCTGGCAGTAATGGAAGTATATGTTCCTTACTTTTTAGTAAATCAATAATGGGACTTTAAAATGATGACAGCTGCTTTTTCTTTTTTAAATTCCCTTTAAAAATTAATTATTTTTACTACTTAGATTAAATTAATAAAACCCAGCATTATCATGTCATTTGTATTTTTTACCGTTTATCTTAAAAAAATACCCTAGGGTCTGTCAAATTCAACACTCTACATAGAGTTAGAAAATTCAGAGACTGGTTATAAGAATTATTACTACCAGGCCAGGCACGGTGGCTCACGCCTATAATCCCAGCACTTTTGGAGGCCGAGGCGGGTGGATAACCTGAGGTCAGGAGTTCGAAACCAGCCTGGCCAACATGGTGAAACCCCATCTCTACTGAAAATACAAAATTAGCTGGGTGTGGCACATGTCTGTACTCCCAGCTACTAGGGAGGCTGAGGCAGGAGAATAGCTTGAACCCAGGAGGCAGAGGTTGCAGTGAGCCGAGATTGTGCCACTGCACTCCAGCCTGGGTGACAGAGCGAGACTCCATCTCAACAACAACAAAAAAGAATTATTGCTACCAGAGGCTTATCAAGGTGTGATTTCAAAAAAGAGCCACTCAGCTAACTTGTACAATTTCTAACAGTTTTTCATATTGAGGAAAGAAGGACTCTGTAAAGCCATTCTATTTGAGGATGGGGCGGGTCATTGAGATAGTCCTTCAGGAGTCTCATTTTGTTGTTTTTCAGTTGCTAAAAGTAATATGCATACATAGTAGAATTTGGAAAATGCAAAAAAAAAAAAAAAAGGTAGAAGAAAAAAATTCACCACAGAAAGGCAATCTCTTCTTACTATGTTGTTGTATTACGTTTTGTGCCAGAGATTTTGTGAAATATAAAATCATGATTCTGTCATACTCACTAAAACCAGAAAACTGGAAAAGGCATTTCTATTTGACAACTAAAGCTGAGTTATTTTGACACATAGGTGATAGAATCAAAGAATTTTTTTGCCCTTAAAAATAACGAGTGGTGTGATAGAAAAGAACTCATGACCATAGGAAGATCAGCTGTTTTCCCACTTTACCCAATTCTTTCCTACCCTGCAATCTGATGGAAATCATTCTGCAGACACATTGGAACCTCAGGCGAAGCCATCTTATTCCACTGTCTATCCTGAGACATGCAGATTCTAGCTTTTGGAGCACTGGGGTTCTGCAGGGACAGAATAACCAAGCAGTGATGAATTGTGTCCTTTCCAGTGTCAGAGGCACGTTGAAGTTTTGTATCTGTGTTATTAATGCTTTTTCCATTTCAAGAGCCTTGACATCATTAATCTTTTCACCACTATCACTCCTTGGTGAGGCCATTTTTGTGCAAGTAACCACACAGATCAGAGAACTATGGTATTTAACTGTATCAGGTTTGTGGATAGAAAATACAATTTCAGTAACTAACAATGAGTTTGCTTTTATTCTGTCCTAGCCGACTTTGAATGTTTACCTACCTTGAAGGAAGAGAAGGAATCAAATCACAACCCAAGGTACTTCTCATTTCTACCACAGATTATACGTATATGGCGGGGGGGGGGGGGGGGGGGGGGGCGGGGGGGATTGGGAACCAGGCTGGAACACTTTTTGCTTGCCTTCTCCGTGCCTATAAATTGTATGAGATCATTTACATGGGTGGATATGTGCATAGTGTGGAGAAGAGGAAGTGTGTTACAGAAAATAGAAGGCCACAAAGTAAATATCCTAGGACTCTTTATCTTTAGAAATAAATGAGTATTGACATTTTCTTGCCCTTCTAAAGAGACACTGTTGCTTCGGCTTCTGTTTTAGTCATAAAGCTTTCCAATTATGACAAACTGTAGGTTTGTTTACCTTGGATAAATAGATGTTTGGTAAGGAAGACAGATGGAGGCGACAGTCTTAAACTGGGTAACTGTAAACTAGAGTGAGAAAATAAATGGGAATTTTAAAAAAATGTTCCATTTTACCACTAGGTGGCTCTGGTTGATAGAAAAATTTTAGTGCTTTGGGGTTTGGGTGTATAGTTTAGCATTCCACAGTCTCATTTAAATTATATTATCTTTTGTGAGGATAGAAATGACCACGTTTGGGGTGTTTTGATTAGAGAACTGTTTTGTCAGGACATGGGAAGTGTTCTAAGGAAAAAGGATTGATGGTTCAGAAGGTTGGGGACTGGCTCTGCAGAGCTCTGCTGTGACCTTGGAGGTACTGAGTTCTTGGCAGCAAACACTCATGGACACCCGGAGAGAAGAAAACTTGAGCCTATGCCTGAGATATCACACTTCTGTTGGAATAAATGGAATAAACCTTCAGGCAGGATAAATCCTCTCCCTCCATGTTCACCAGAAGTCTGGTGCCAGTCAGTCACTTGTCACCAGGCAATCCCTGAAGCCTGAGCATCGCGAGGGAATACTGATTATTAGGCAGTGGTTGGGGCAGTCAGATGTTTATCTTCGGACCCTTTTTCTGTGTCTCCCCCCTAAACCTTACTTAAGAATTCACCATCCCAAATCTCTCCTCACATCACACCACCACAGTCTTACTCAGACAAACCTCAGCTCTGATGCCAAAGTCTATACCTATTGTAGATTTAGGTCAATATCACCACCCTCGGCATTTTCATGTTAAGATTATTGCCAGTTCAGGAAGGATTCTATCCTATTTAAAAGAGATTCCAGGTCATGCTTGGTGGCGCTTGCCTGTAGTCCTAGTTACTTGAGAGGCTGAGGTGAGAGGATTGCTTGAGCCCAGGATTTCAGGATTGTAGTGAGCTATGATTGTACCACTGCATTCCAGCCTGGGCAACAAGCAAGAGCAAGACCCTGTCTCTAAAAGAAAGGGGGAGAGAGAGAGGGAGAGAGAGAGGGGGAGAGAGAGAGAGAGATTGATTAACAAGCAGGTGGAAGAAAACAACAATGCCAGGGGGAATATTACAAAGGAATATTTTCCCCATGTTTTGATCTTACCTGGAAATATGTAACTATATATGTCTGGTATAGGGCTCAGATCACTACAAAACTCCATAAATATCTTAAGTATCTTATTACTCTATCACTGATGAGCACCCTCAATGATGCTAAAAACTACCCTCAGTGGTTTTTACATTCCTGCCTTTTGCTCTTTGAAATTGTTGGCGACATGGAAGAAGCTTAACATTACAGAATTGTATGGCAGTGAAATCTTCTTAAAAATCAGATTTTTGGGCAGGCAATGTGGCTCATGCCTGTGATTCCAACACTTTGGGAGGCTGAGGCAGGCAGATCACCTGAGGCCAGGAGTTCAAGACCAGCCTGGCCAACATGGTAAAACTCCGTCTCTACTAAAAATACAAAAATTAGCCAGGCGTTATGGCGGGCGCCTGTAATCCCAGCTACTTGGGAGGCTGAAGCAGGAGAATCCCTTCAACTGGGAAGGCGGAGATTGCAGTGAGCGCTGATCACACCATTGCACTCCAGCCTAGGCAACAAGAGTGAAACTCTGTTTCAAAAAAAAAAAAGTCAGATTTTTGAAATAATGAGAAAATGAGCTAGAGCCTTCACATAGTTAAATTATTGTTTTAAAAGGGAATGTCTACATTCCACTGTGGGTCCAGAGCTGTGTGGCATTCACAGGATGGCTGTCAGGCCTTCACTTTATGCCCTCTCGTAATGCCAGCACCAGCATTCGAGAACCAAGAATGGCAAGTCCCAGATCTTTGTACCACTAGGCACTTTCTGATTACTTCAAAGGTTATTATGATATTGCGAAGTTAATTTTTTATTCACTAAAAAATCTAAGAAAAGTACATTGGATTTAGAACAAAGCCCAGAACAAAGTAAGTTCTCGATAAGCACTGGTTATTGCTAGTATAGTTATTAGGAAGTTAAGACTGATGTACAGAAGCTCACTGCCTTTATACTAAGACCCAGCTCACTGGATTAAAAAAAAAATTCACTTCCTTTATCCTAAGCCTGTATCCTAAGACCCAGACACATCAATATTGGTGGGCGAAGCATTATTTTTGTCCCTGTGTTCCCTAGTGGTTTCTTTCTGGACCTACCAATCCTGGGAAATCAGGAATTTGTTTGATCTACTATGAGACTTTCAGTTCTCCTTAGTTACTGGCATAGGCCCATTAATGTTGGTGATTTCAGAAGAGCCCACTTATCACTCTGGAGTTTTTTGGTGTTTTGTTGTTTTGTGTAGAGACAGAGTCTCATTCTGTTGTCTAGGCTGGAGTGCAAGTGGTGTGATCACAGCTCACTGTAGCCTTAGCCTCCTGGGCCTAAATGATTCTCCCAACTTAGCCTCCAGAGCGGTTGGGACCACAGGTTTGTCCACCATGCCTGGCTAATTTTATTTTACTTTATTGTGGTGACAGGGTCTCCTTATGTTGCTCAGGCTGCTTTCAAACTTTTGGGCTCAAGCAATCCTGCTGCCTTGGCCTCCCAAAGTGTTGGGATGACAGGAGTGAGCCACTGTGCCTCGCCCAGTCTGAAGTTTTTAAAAGGATATTAACACCTTATAATTTGGATAATCTTTCTTTTCTGTCATAATTTTATTTACATTTCTTTTTCCTATCCTAATGTTTTAATTACACTGATAATCCATAAAATGTTTACTTTGAGTATCTACCCTGGGACAAAAATAAGATTTCTTTTTTCTCTAAAAGCTTGTGAATTGTTATAGATACAGGTGGAAAGTGCATTAGTGGGTCATTGGACTTAGAAGACTTATTTTAAGACCTAATTTGAATGCTTGTTTGTTCTTTAGACTAAAACAAGTCACTTTAGCTCTCTGAGTTTTAATTTCTTCATCTTGAAAAATGGAAATAAGAACATCTGTCCTTCTAGTTTCACAGGATGATATAAGAGAATGAAACCACCTAGCTAGGTTTTATTTTTATTTTTATTTTTATTTTTTCGAGGCGGAGTTTCACTCTTGTTGCCTGTGCTGGAGTGCAATGGTGCAATCTTGGCTCACTGCAGCCTCTGCCTCCTGGGTTCAAGCAGTTCTCCTGCCTCAGCCTCCCAAGTAGCTGGGATTACAGGTGCCCACCACCACGCCTGGCTAATTTTGTATTTTTAATAGAGACGGGGTTTCACCACATTGGTCAGGCTGGCCTTGAACCCCTGACCTCAGGTGATCCATCCACCTCAGCCTCCCAAAGCGCTGGGATTACAGGCGTGAGACACCGCACCCGGCAGTAGCTAAGTTTTAAAGCACCACGCAAGTGAAACTAATTATTCTTATGCAGTGGCAATAGTTCTTCCCCCTCCCACACTGGGATTTTAAAAGAGTATTTTTAGGGCAGTTTTAGGTTTACAGCAAAATTGAGCAGAAAATACAGAGTTCCCATATACCCTCTGCCCACACACATGCACAGCCTCCCCCATTATCAACGTCCCCCATCAGAGTTCTACATTTATCACAATCAATCAACCTACATTGACACACCATTATCACCCAAAGTTTTCCATTGGCTTTTACCTTGTGCATGATTCTTCCTCTGTCGTCGAAGTAGTATACAGGTGAAATTTAATGCTTCAGAAAGTATGTAACAGTCATTAAAAATTGAATTTAGTGGAAAACACACTTCTCCTTTCTCCTGATAAACAAAGACTTCTGGAATTCATTTACAGGGTTCCACTTTCCTTGATGCTAGAAAGACATCCCTGACACAGAACCTCTGTTATCTATTAAGTCCATAGAACCTACGACCACCATGCTTCTGGGAAAAGGGAGTCAATCTGATAACCATCCTACACTGAATATACCACATTGTGTGCAAAGACTTCAACTCTTCAACCTTGTCTTGTTAGGGTCTATAATCTCAGGCCTTTCAGAACTTTATCCTTGTCTCATTGGCCAGTCTTGTTCATTACTTTCCTCTGTCCTCATTGAATGGATATTCTTCCTGAGCTATGGAATCCAAAAGACAGCACAGGATTTTAATAAGGACCAGAGATGTACAAAATACTATGAGAAGTGGACACTATGGTTTTCATGTTTGAAAGAAATCAATAGGAAAAGCAACAAAGGAATCATGGGGGAGGGGAGTGTTTCATATTCTTATTTTCCATCTTAGCATCTTTTCCGTGATTCGTACCTGCTATGTGCCTGGCGCTGCACAGGGGCATAGTGTCAGTGGGAGGAGGGTGCTAGGAGGGGTCTGCCCTCAAGTTGAAGAAAATTTCATCCCTGATCTGGTTAAGCATTGCCAACACATGGTAACGACAGAAAACAGATCCTTTTGGTTGGTTTTATTATTGTTTTAACTTCTGTGTAGAAAACACACTCCCTTGTTGCCTAACCCCACCCTCACAACACCCTCCCAAATGCCACTAGATAGTGGTACAAACAAGAAAAAGTCCCTTTTATCATGACTTTTCCAATCTGGCCAGCCTCTTCCTTCTTCTGGAGGCATTTGTAGTTAGACAGTTTCCTGAAAGCTTGGTGTTTCTGTCTCTGCAATCTCAGAGGAATAACCACAGACAAGGAATCGCAAATATTAGCCAAATGCCTGTCTTCTTTCCTCTTATATCTCTTGACCACAGGGATGATTTTACATTAAGCAGCAACATAGGGAAAGATTAGGGAAAGAATTAGATGTGGTTCTGCTCAAGTGGATTTATAATTTTGAAAACACAGTAATAATTCCAACAATAGTAAGACATTTACATCACATTTTCTATATGCTAGTGCCTAAGAAATTAACTAAGAGTGACAGTATATCTGTTCTTATAATAATTCTACTGTTTATTCTATAGTTTATGTTTCTGAGCTCAATGTCATTATAAAAAGGAGTCGCTTCACTATTTTTCAGGAAAAATTTAGGTTAGTTTAATAGAGAATTTTGTGGATTTCTTCCTGTTTCATCCCTTCTCTTTGTCATTTTTTGAGAAAATATAATTTTTGATGTAGGTTTTCAAAAGACATTTATTGCACACTTAATATGTGCCTGACACTGTCTACATCATGTCAAAACAACCAGTTAAAAATAAAATAATTTGAGTAAACTTAGAGAGGTTAAGTGGCTTGTTCAAGTTCACATGGCAGGTTCATAGCTGATAAAGCTCAATCTAGAGAAAAGTTTCTTTTAAAAATGTATTTTCATTCTCTTTTATTATTTTGTTAAAATAAGAGATATTTCATAAATTAAAAGACAAATTATAGATTAGAAAAAGAAGAACACTCAGCAGCAAGAAAACCAGCCACCATGAGGCTAATACAGGAAAGTACTTGGTGAATGGTGTGTCTGTCACTCAGCACAGTCATTGACAACACTTAACCATTAATTGCAAGAAAACAGCAGTTTTATGCGAGCTTTTTTTGGCCTGTCTGCTCAATTAAATCTTTGTGACCTCTTCTAACTTTTTTCTTTGTGCAGAGGCTTCTTTCCTCTTTTCTTCTTTAGTCCCTCAAAGTCATTTAAAAGTATATAGATCCTTCTTGACTTACAGTGGGGTTAGGTCCAGAGAGACACATTGTAAGTAAAAAAATCTGAAGTCAAAAATGCACGATATTTTCAAATTATAATGTTTATCTAGAGATAGCCCCATCATAAGTCAAGGAGTGTAGTGAATACATATCAATTTTGCTCCATTGTAAAGTCAAAAAAATTGTAAGTTAACCACTGTAAGTCGGGGATCATCTGTAATTCAAGTATTAAGTGTCGGATTCTCTCAAATCTGAGCTTGATATTATGAGGGATACAAAGTAACAGTTTATAATCCTGCAGGATGATAACCTCAAATAATATTATTAAAACACAGATGCACGTGCGCACGTGTGTGTGTGCATGTATGTGTTGGATGAGAGAAGATGTACTTACTTTTAAAAACCACAGCATTGCTTGAATAGTGGCCCAGATTATATCCACAACACAGGCATGATCTATGTGCATGACTAGGCTTGCCTCTGATGTTAGCCAGATGCATTACCTCAATCATTCCACCTGAGACCAGGCCTCTTGCAGGAAGGAGAAAGGACATTCTATTGAAGAGAAAGGGAGCCTGATCTAATTGTTATGTGACTTTATGCTAAACTGAACTCTGCACTCCCCACAAAAATGAGTTAGAGAGCATCATAACACAAGAAAGTTTTAACATAGGTTTATTGCCATCTTTGGAGACAGAGTACATGAGCTGTGGTCATAAAGAGGGATTGTTACAAGATAGACTGGTCAGGAGAACAAAGATGACTTATCTAATCCTGACTGCAACAAAGGGGCAATTATGAAACAAGGTATTACAGTTGCATCAGTCCTTATTTAACTGGTAGCATGCCCATTACATGCCTTCTTAAAGAAAACAATACAATGATGCTTTCTAATCAATTAAATTTGGTTTTATTTGTCAGCCTGTTACTATACAGGCTTTTGGGAAAGGTGTTCCACTTTCTTTTTTCTTTTTTTTTTTTGAGATAGGGTCTCACTCTCTTGCCCAGACGACTAGAGTGTAGTGGTGTGATCTCAGCTCACTACAGCCTCAACCTTCCCAGTCTCAGGCAACCCTCCCACCTCAGCCACCCAAACATAAGGTATAAGGTTGGTGCAAAAGTAATTGCAGTTTTTGCCATTACTTTTAATAGCTGGGACTACTGACACGAGCCACCATGCCCAGCTAATTTTTGAATTTTTTGTAGAGACAGTGTCTCACTATGTTCCCCAGGCTGGTCTCGAACTCATGGGCTCAAATGGTCCTTGAGGCTCAAGTGCCCTGGCCTCCCAAGTTGCTAGGATTACAGGCATTAGCCACCACACTTGGCCCACATTCTTAAAGTATCTGTCTAGCATTCCTAGAAAAATTGCTTGCTAATGTTCCCATCATAGTTAAGTTACCAAAACTGCTTTCAAACTAAAGGTTTGAAAAGGGATCACTTATTTGATTTGTTGCAATTCTGTGACAGTTTGCTAGGATCTTTTTAACAGAGAACTCTAGGACTTTTCAGAATTAAAAATGTCTAGGTTTATTTGATGATTCCACAGAGAAAATAAATAGCCAAAAAGACAGCAGGAAACATATCTAACTAAATAAAGGAAGGAGCATTTGGGAGAGAATGCCTCCAGGCACAAGTGGCGGGCCAGGTCCCAGCTTGCTGCTTTACCAACATGCCTGATGTCCATCCCAGCACCAGTAAGAGCTGCTACACTCTGGGAGTGGCCTGATGTCCCACAGGCGAGGCAACTAGTAGCAGTGCTTTGTCAGTTGCTCACAGTCCACAGAGCTGTGGCAGTGGGCACCATAGCTTGAGCTTCTTTTCCTCTTTGGTGCTTTAAGTTAAACAAGTTCTTGTTGATGGACAGTGTCCCACAGTGAGCCTTCAAAATGCTTCTCCTTAGAAATTTAAAGTTTGTTTTGGAAGATGGTTGCTGAAAGCCTTTAGATATTTGAAACAATATTCATGCTAGTGTTTTACCAACAAACACTGGCTACTTATGTAAAACCTGCAAAATAAGGATTACTAACATTCATTCATGTGTCTGTGTGTCAGGCCTGGAGTATAGTATTTCACCTGCATTTTCTCATTTATTGTTTACAAAACAATAAGCTCATAGTATAGTTATGTATGTTTTGCAGGTGAGATGAGATAAGAAACTCCGGCTAAGAAAGGTTAATTTGCCTAATGTCACATAGCAAGAAAGTGAACCCTGATTCAGACTCAGGACAACTGACCCAGGGCTCTTATCTACTATGCTAAAAAAGCCACTCGTTAGCACACACCAACATTGGTAATGTCATAAAAACGGCACAAACGTAAACTACCCAGGGATAAACTTAACTGAAAAAATGCAGGTGATAATATAAAATGTTCAGATTCTTATTGTGGGACATAAAAGACTTGAACGAATGGAGAGGTATACTGTGTTCCTAATGAAATACTCAACCAAGTAAAAATGGTCATCTTAAATTCAACCCAGTCATCTTAAAAATCCCTATGCATATTTCATGTGGAAGAATAACTGGTTGCAAATAGCCAGGATAATTCTAAAAGAAGGAAAAAGTGAAATTGTAAGATGGATTAAGGGTGGGGAGTTCACAGGGAGCGTGTCATGCTTGATGAACAATTAAAACAGTGTACACTTGGAATCAAATTAGAATTAACATTGCATAGCAAGTGCATTATTTAATAAATAGTCTTGGGACAACTGACTAACATTTGGGGGGAAATTTAGAGCTCAACCTCATGCTTTATACTAAAATATACTCCAGGTGAGTTTGAGTGTTAAAAAGAAAGAAAAAAAGCCAGAAAAAATATAGAAAAATATTATATAGCTTTAAGGAGGGAACGAGTTTGAAAGCATGACACACAAGTCAGAAATCATATTTGAAAAGGATAGATTTGGCCGGGCACCGTGGTGCACGCCTGTAATCCTAGCACTTTGGGAGGCCGAGGTGGGCGGATCACGAGGTCAGGAGATCGAGACCATCCTGGCTAACACGGTGAAACCCCGTCTCTACTAAAAAAGTACAAAAAAATTAGCCGGGCATGGTGGCAGGCACCTGTAGTCCCAGCTACTTGGGAGGCTGAGGCAGGAGAATGGTGTGAACCTGGGAGGTGGAGCTTGCAGCAAGCCGAGATAGCACCACTGCACTCCAGCCTGGGTGACAGAGCGAGACTCTGTCTCAAAAAAAAAAAAAAAAAAAGGGATAGATTTAACTACATTAAAAACTCAATGTTCTTGTACTTCAAAAAACACAATAGGCTGGCTGGCCATGGTGGCTCACACCTGTAATCCCAGCACTTTGAGAGGCTGAGGTGGGTGGATTGCTTGAGCCCAGGAGTTCGAGACCAGCCTAGACAACATGGCATGACCCTGTCTCCACAAAAGTTAGCTAGGTGTTGTGGCACACAACTGTAGTCCCAGCTACTGGGGGAAGGGGAGATGAGGTGGTAGGATTGCTTGAGCCCAGGAGGTCGAGGCTGCAGTGAGCTAAGATCTTGCCACTGCACTCCAGCCTGGGTGACATGGCAAGAGCCTATCTAAAAATACAATAATAATTGTTCCACTTTAAATATGAGCAGAGACTATTAATAAGCAATTCAGCAAAGGAAGAAATTAAAATTACCAACTAAGCTTTGTAAAAGGTTTATTCTTTGTGGTAATAAAAGAGTAACAGTAAATATGAAACCATTTTCACCTATTGGACTCACACAAAAAAAGAAAATAATAATATTCAATGTTGGAGAGGATGTGGGGAAAAGGATAGTTCCCTAAAGAGTAGTGTTGGAAGAATGTAAATTGTAAAAATTTCTAGGAAAGGGGGATAATTTGACAATGGGCCATTAAAGCTTTAAAACTGTCTATACTTTGACCTAACAATTCCTTTTCTAGAGATACATGCAAAGGTAACTACTGGAAGTTTCCAAAGATGTAGCAATGTTTATAATAAATAAAAATTAAAAATTTGAAGTAGCCTAAATGTTTAACAATAAGGGATTGGCTAAAAAAAGTTTTTGATTTAGTGAGACAATAGGAAGCTATGTAGACACTAAAAAGATATTGTATATTTATTAGCAGAGACAGATGTTTACATGTGAATGAGAGTGAGAAAAGCAGATTACAGAACAATATATAAAATATGATCCCATTTTGTACAAAAGAATATATATCATTATCACAGAAAAATCTTTGGGAGAATAAATACCAAAATGTTAATGTAGTGAGATTATTGGTATTTTTGTTTTGCTTATTTGTATTTTCTATTTTTTTAACCAATGAATATGGACAAATTTTATAATAATTAACTTCAAAAATCACTTCTATTACAACAGCTGGACAAAGATTAATGTTGTGGACAAAAGAGGGCTTTGCCTTTGTTGTTCAGCTGTATATTATACTCTGCTTCAAGTGGCTGAAATTTCAAGATAAGGTCACAAAGGAAAACACGCAATTCAGAGACTTACGTTCTATAGAGATAGACTCCTGGATCTTTCAAATATTCTCTTACTACCACCCAATTTCTAAGAAATTAAACCTCCTTGGCTAATTTAAAAGTTATTCAGGGTGACATAAGTGAAAGGGGTTGTCATATCTACTCTTCAGATGAAACATTTCTAAGTTTTCAACCAGGCTTTCATTTGAAATACATTTTGATATCGTTTGTCTTTTTTTTTTTTTTTTTTTTTTTTTGAGACAGGGTGTCTCTCTTACCCAGGCTGGAGTGCAGTGGCACAATCACAGCTCACTACAGCCTCGAACGGTAGGGCTCCTGCAATCCTCCCACCTCAGCCTCCTGAGGAACTGGGACTACAGGTGTGCACCACCACACTTGGCTAATGTTTAATTTTTTAGAGATGGGGTCTCACTGTATTGCCCAGGCTGGTCTCAAACTCCTGGACTCAAGCAATCCTCCTGCCTCAGCCTCCCAAAGAGCTGCGATGACAGGTGTGAGCCACCACGCCCACCCTAGTTTGTCCTTTTGTTCACTTCCCTGCCTCAGATAAAATTCTGTCCTCCCCCTCCTTTCCCATTGTTCTTCTCTCCTTATGATAGCTTATGCCTCTGTCTTCACAACATGAACAAACACCACACACAAACCTATACACAATGTCTCCTGCCCTTTCATGGATCGATCCATCCATTATCTATCTACTTATCTACCTATTTATCTATCTGTCTGTCTGTCTATCTATCTATGTGTGTCTCAGTTGCTCCAAAGTCCTTTTAGAAACACATGGAGTTTCACTGAGTAGGAGAGCACTGAAGTAGGAGTCAGAAGAATATCACCAATTGCAGACTATCCACACCTATGAGCGAGGGAGATACCAGATCTGTTGATCATTATCATTCAAGCTCCCTTGGAAGCAGAGGTCACTTCAAATAGAGGCCTGCTAGGATGTGAGTGAAGGGAGTACAGAACTAAAAAGAGAAGCGCGAGGAAGGGAAGTGCCACCCGTTTTCCAGGAGACTTGGTGGAGCTGTGGGCCCACCAGGAAAAAGGTGTGGAGCCAGGTACTTGGCAAAGACAGCCAAGTTAGAAGCAAAAGACCAAATTAGCCAACAGCATGGTAATGTTCAAATACCGTGTTCATCATTTATGTCTGCTCACACCCCAGGATGCCCGATGTTTGAATTCTAAATGACACTGAGAAGGCCCCTCCAGCTCCTTTGTAGGTATGAACAAAACGGGCTGTTGAAGACATGCCAGGACCACAAACTCTTGAGAGAAAACGGCATGTGGAAAATTTGCTTCAGAAAAAGGCAATTTGGCACGTATTCATAGAGAATGGGATTAGATTTATTAAACGGGGAACCCCCAACTCCATCTGCTTCTCTCTGCATCAGCACTGGGGAGGGCTATGAGGAGAAAGAGCTGGGGATTATTTTTTGGCTTTCATGGATTTCTTCCTCATGGATCAGATATACAATTTAGACTGACCTTCATTTCAGAAATTGTAAGCCGGACACCATTGGCTTCCTGACGGTTTGTGATCTCTTCAGTCACCTCCATAATGGAGTGACCAGCTCTCTTTAGCTTCTTAGAGATACGTTACTGTTGGCCGGGCGCAGTGGCTCACACCTGTAATCCCAGCACTTTGGGAGGTCAAGGCGGGCAGATCACAAGGTCAGGAGATCGAGACCATCCTGGCTAACACGGTGAAACCCCGCCTCTACTAAAAAAAAAAAAAATACAAAAAATTAGCCAGGCTTGGTGGTGGGTGCCTGTAGTCCCAGCTACTCAGGAGGCTGAGGCAGGAGAATGACCTGAACCTGGGAGGTGGAGCTTGCAGTGGGCCGAGATCGTGCCACTGCACTCCAGCCTGGGCGACGGAGCCAGACTCCGTCTCAAAAAAAAAAAAAAAAAAGAAAGAAATATATTACTGTTTTGTGTGTGTGTGTGTGCGTTGTTTTTTTTTTTTTTTTTTTTTTTTTTTTTTTTTTTTTTTTTTTTACAGTGACAGTGAATCCTAAACCTGAATGGCGCTCATGTTTTCCAAGAGAAGCAGCCCCTGAGGGAGTCTGCTGAGGCTGCCAACAGAGGATGAAGAGGATACAAATTTAATTAATTTCAAATCAACATAGACACAAGAACCTTTTGCTGTTTCTTCCAACGCCCGCTCTTCCTAATGATGGCATCACTTGCACTTGGAAGAATGTGCAATTGAGAAGTACTAGGAAAAGGCCTGGCTGCCTTCCATCGCTGCCTCTGAGGGTGGAGAAGGAGGCGGGTGATGTGCTCACTTCTGATCAACATGTGTTGCCTCCTCTCAGCCAACTTCTAGCTCACTGCACTCACTCTGGTCATGATAAATGTTCGTCACCTTTCTGCTTCATTCCTTAGGGCCTAAATCAGGAAGCTGTTTTATCGATGGTTTCCTTTTGGGTCACTAACCAGCTTTGGATAATTTCCTCTGATTATTCAAGTCCTGGGACAGGTAAACTACATTCAGCAGGAACTTTTCTCGAGGAGGGTTATGTCATGGAAAAGACACCAAACACAGCAAGTATTTTAATGAATACACCATCCCAGGGGGTCAGTAAGCTCTGCCTGCCAAGAAGACACAGTGAGAGGGGTCCACAGTCCTGATGAGGTGGCGTTTGGTAACTTGTAGACCCTAGCATGGCCAGGTCTGGTCACCCTTAAGAACTTCTCAGAGAAACTAGGAATCTTCAGTGAAAGAACTAATGTTCTCCTCAGCTGAAATTCCCTTGCTTGTCAGCATTTCTGCAAAGCTCACACTTGTTTCACCATACCTCCCTTGGATGTGACATGTGGGTAGGAAGTATGTGCAGGTGGGAGTCATCTGTCAGCCTTCTATGTTTCAGAGATCCTGAAGGTGGTTTGAAACAAACAGAAGAGGAGCAGGAAATATCCGTGCCTGTGGCAGATCTCACTCATCATGCTTAGCATTCTCTCCTGCCAAGCTGGGATAAGCCTCATGTCCTAACACAGCACAACAGGAGGTCTCTGTCAGTCCATCAGAGATGACATTCTATGTGATATTTTTGACATCCTTGTGCTAAAAGCAATGGCACAAAATGGAAAAGGGCCTATTGACCACACCTACTCCAATAAAATCGTTCTCCATTTATTCCTTAATTTTCTAAATCTGACCCCTTTAAAGCAATCTAGCAAATTGAGAATCCTCAGCTCTCCTTGGATACCTGATATTTTATTTCAAGAAAGAGACAAAGAAGGAAAATTTTATTTATTTTACTACCCACATATAAACCGAAGGGAGATGGGACTACCCAAACATTTGCTGCTCAATTTTGTGTCTTGTGCTTGAAAGTCTGCCCTAATGCATAACAAAAACTACTTGTCTCCTACCTTTTGGGATCCCTTTAACAAGTATTTGCCTTCTGAACTACGTGGATAATTTCAAAGGCAGAGTTCCAGACCAGAGAGGTCTTTCCATACAATGAAAGCTATAACTAGCTGGTTGTGTTTAACCACTGCTATCACGCTATCCTGGGACTGCATAGAACTTTGACAAAAGACAGACTTCATGGTACATAACTTCAACAGATTTTCTGTCATATTCTCACCAGCACATCTGAATGAGGCTTTGTGTTTTCCTTGCTCTCTTGCATGTTCCTTTTCAACTCATGGCCCACAGTGACTCTCAGATATTTATGCCAAAATTGCATACAATTGTTTTCTGAATCATAACTTGTCTATTTTTCTGCCTGTGTGTGCTACTTTCAGTTTGTTTCTCATCAACATTTTGACTCTCAGAAGAGCCTCCATTTGCCTCTTTCTCTCTTTAGGTATCTAAGATCTTTGAACACCTGGGCCTTTACATTTGATCCAACCCTATCAAATAATGAACTTTTCAGAGAAGTATCTGGGGTCCTGGAACTTCATGTTGATGAAGTCATATTATATAATATGATAAAAATATTCTCGTGCACTATTTTAAATAATTTCAAATTCTAGAAGAAGCAAATTTCAGCGACATGTCATTGAGTTTTTATTTGGTAAAGCTATAATTGTGCAGTGTACAAAGCACTTTTTAAAAAGATAGTTTATTCTGTCAGGGTATATGAAGTTAGTATACAGCCAGAACAGCCAAGCCTCAATTCTTGTACCTTGTGTCTTTTTATTACTGTTTAATCAATAGATATCATATGTTTATGACAGTTTCAAGAATTGTTTTTAAACCCAAACTTAATTTTATGTTTCAGACTATTGTTAGAAAAACAAAACAAAAAACAAAAAAACCCTCACTAATTTGCCCTAATTGGATAGGGCAATCAGAACAAAATCTGACTTTTGAATATTTAAAAGATATGTAAGTTTGATTGCATTTTTGTACATTTTAAGCAAACTAGGTTAACAACAACATAGCCTAGTCAAACTTCTCAGGAAACTTGTTTTAATAAATATGTAAAAATACCCATTCATGACTCTTGACCCAATGGTGTGACTCCTCCCTCTGGGAAGGGCTTTATTACCCAATGCAAGACCACAGCCTGGATCCACCTTGATGTAGGTGGCTCCTGGATAACCCACATCAAACAAATGTGACAAAGATGAGTAAAACTGGTCTTGGGAAAATAATTTCATAGTTTTTTTTTCTCCCAGTTATGCTGTATAATACAGGAGAACCAAAAGCTGTAAAATTATTTTATTTTATTTTTTAGAGACAGGGTCTCACTATGTTGCCCAGGCTGGTTTCAAACTCCTGGGCTCAAGCAATCCTCCTGTCTCAGCCCCCCAAAGTGCTGGGATTACAGGCATGAGCCACTGAGCCCGACCAGCTGTAAAATTACTATATTCATTTTCACTATGTGCTACTTCTCACCTGACTTTTTTTTTTTTTTTTTTTTGAGATGGAGTCTCACTCTGTCACCCAGGTTAGAGTGCAGTGTCACGATCTCGGCTCACTGCAACCTCCGCCTCCCAGGTTCAAGCAATTCTCTTGCCTCAGCCTCCCAAGTAACTGAGATTACAGGCCTGTGTCACTATGCCCAGCTAATTTTTGTATTTTTAGTAGAGATGGGGTTTTCACCATGTTGGCCAGGCTGGTCTCAAACTCCTGACCTCAAGTGATCCACCAGCCTCGGCCTCCCAAAGTGCTGGATTACTATTGTGAGCCACTGTGTCTGGCCACACACTGACTTTCACTGTAATATCTGGGTGTTTTATGTAACATATCTGGGCAATAGGGCTTATGGCAGAATTGGCCCTCGTGGTGTAGGCCTTCCAAGTTCCAAGTCTCATTTTTAGTATTCCTCCATTCCAACCCCTGGATCCACCAGTTCCAACAGCCTGGATCCACCTTGATATTGACAGCCAGGCAGATGCTTCTGCTGATCACCGCAGCTCTAGCAATGGAAATGGATATGTTAAGAAAATACTTGTCTATTCTTTTATTTTGGTTGTTTAAACTATTAATTCACACCATCTCTGAAAAAAGGCCTTATGTTGACTAAAGAAAACATAGGCTTTAGTTTCAGCTTCTGTCAGAATTAGTACCAATTCTGAATCTGGTGGAGTGATAAGACATGGTTTCATGCTGGGAAGACACTGCTGAAATCCTCCTTGTGGGAGAACATGGAAATTTTATACTGAATTAAATTAACGCATGTGACTTTTCACATTCAGAGACATTCAGGATGAATTCTGGGGTTTCCATTTAATATCTATAACAAGCAGTCCAGAACAACTTCACATATAGCAGCATTTCTGCTATGTGACAATGACCAAAAGAGTTCCTGTATATTAGTGTCGAGTGGAATATTTCAAATTGCAGAACCCAGACAACCAATTGCCTGAATTATTATTATTTTTTGTTTTTAGCAACTCTTTGGCTTTATCTTGATACTGTCTTGTCTGGCACCAAAGTTTTATTTCCTTCTTAGTCCTCTTGGGGATAGTTTTTGGGTGTTTTTCTTTTTCATTTTTCTTTTTTTGAGACCGGGTCTCACGCTGATGCCCAGGCTGGAGTGCAATGGTGTGATTATGGCTCACTGCAGCCTCAACTTCCCAGGCTCAGGTGATTCTATTACCTCAGCCTGCCAAGTAGCTGGGACTACTGGTGTGCACTACTAGGACTGGCTAATTTTTTGTATCTTTTGTACAGATAGGGTTTCACCGTGTTGCTCAGGCTGGTTTTGAACTTCTAGGTTCAAGCAATCCTCTCACCACAGCCTCCAAAAGTCCTGGGATTACAGGCGTGAGCCACCATAACAGGCTGGAATTATTTGTACCTGGACCTCGTGTTTTGTTTTTTTGCCCTACTATCTTTTCTAAATAACATATCATGTTCCTGAGATAGCAGTATATACAATTATGTAAAATAGAGCTTTATATGAACTCTGTACATGCTCTAAGCTCTTTTTGAATGATATTTTAAGAAGTTTCTAAACCAAAGTGCTTAAGATAACATGAAGATGTTAATTTCATGAAGACTGTACAAGTTTAGAAGTACAATGTAGACCTGTTTAAGACAAAGGTGGATGGGCTTTGGGGTTTTTTTTACAATTGGACTTCAGGTACAGAAGGCTTGGGTAATGGTACTCCTCAGTTCATATCACCTTATCATTAGCCTTTAGTATTTTGTAAATAAGTAACTGGACTTTTATGAAAAGCATATTCTTAACAGTTTTACATTTCCTTTTTTTTTTTTTTTTTTTAAGATGGGGTTTTGCTCTGTTGCCCTGGCTGGAGTGCAGTGGTACGATCTTGGCTCACTGCAGCCTCCACCTCCCAGGCTCAGGTGATCCTCCTGCCTCAGCCTCCCAAGTAGCTGGGATTATAGGCGTACACAACTGCATGCACAACTAATTTTTGTATTTTTAGTAGAGACAGGGTTTCGCCATGTTGGCCAAGCTAGTCTCAAACTCCTGGGCTCAAGTGATCCGCCCACCTCAGCCTCCCAACATGTTGGGATTACAGGCATAAGCCACCATGCCCAGCCAGTTTTCATTTCTTTGGTCTGCATGTAAAGGACTAAAGAATGATATGTAGCTACTACACTGCAGCAAACAACATTTTTCCAGTGTAAAAATCAGTGGAGAGTAAGCAATGTATTACTCTGACTTCGATGAAACACCTCAAATTATAAATAATGCCAGGAACATGTGAAAACTCCACATGTTTAATAAATGCCAGCTTTCAGAAAAAGCAGAGATTATAGGTATTCAACAAGTTAAAAAATAATCTGGTAGATTAGTAATAATTTAACACATGTATATCTTGTATTTAAAGTTAACTGAAAATTACGTAAAAAAAAAAAAAACACCGTGTTTGACTTTCTTTTGTTTTACAAGTGATGCAGAGTATCTGCTGAGAACGTCAGTTAGATCATCTGATGTCATATTTACCACTTAGCTTTTGTCCCAGCAGCATATAAATTCTACCTTGTAAGCCTCATATTAGAAGTGGTCCCAGCCAGGCACAGTGGCTTACTTCCTAACACTTTGGGAGTCCACGGCTGGTGGATTGCCTGAGCTCGGGAGTTCGAGACCAGCCTGGCCAACATGGTGAAACCCCATTTTCACAAAAATGCAAAAATTAGCCAGGTGTGGTAGTACACATCTGTAATCCCACCTACTCAGGGGGCTGAGGCCCAAGAATCACTTGAACCCAGGAGGCGGCAGTTGCAGTGAGCCAAGATTGTGCCACTGCACTGCATCCTGGGTGACAGAGCAAGATTCTGTCTCAAAGAAAAGAAAAAGAAATGGTCCCATTGCTACGGATTAGAACTAATTTGTAAAATTATCAGAATTTTAAGACTGATTAAAGGTTTTAGGTGTTTTTCTCCTACTTTGCATACTGAGAATAATATGTATAGTATTTTTCCAGTATGATTTACAATTTTATAAATGTCAGTATACATATGTATATATAAATTATTCTCAACTCCATTTTTTTTAAATAAAATAAGTACATGTTTGTGTGCTAAATTGCTCATTTGGCAGTGATAGATTGAAAAACATTTATAAATTTAAAAATAAAGCACTATAAGATATGAGGAATGAATAGCTTCTACGTGAATTTCTATGTAATTAATATCAATATTTAGAATAAAAGTGTATTTGAGGATAAGATATTTGTTTACTAAAATGTTTTATTTACTAAGAGTAGAGGTGAATTATGCATCTTTCTAAGGAAAAGTTCTTTTAATTTCTGTGTCTATGAAAAAGAATTCATAATTCATAATTCTTAATTGCCCTCTTTTGATCCATATAATTCTTTAAATAAACGAAACAATACCAATTCAAAAAGGGACCTGCTTTGTATAAAATTGTCTAACCTAAAAATTAAGTAGACTTTCTGCATATCTAAAATATATTATTACACATTCTTGTCTTTATTCTTCCTTACAAAACATTTTTAAATGAAGGAATGAAATTTTAATTGTTTATGAGAATATAACTTTTAAAAATATTTCTAGTAGGCCAGGCATGGTGGCTCATGCCTGTAATCCCAGCACTTTGGGAGGCTGAGGCACGTGGATCACCTGAGGTCAGGAGTTCGAGACCAGTCTGACCAATATGGTGAAACCCTGTCTCTACTAAAAATACAAAAATTAGCCAGGCACGGTGGCTGTCACCTGTAATCCCAGCATCTCGGGAGGCTGAGGCAGGAGAATTGCTTGAACCTGGGAGGCGGAGGTTGCAGTGAGTGCCAAGATTGAGCCACTGCACTGCAGGCTGGGTGACAGAGTGAAACTCCATCTCAAAAAAAAAAAAAAAAATTCTAGTAAAAATGGAAAAATCCACAAGAAAACCTCTTTTTTTCCTGATTACTCACTTTTCTTCACGCCTTTAATTTTAACCTCATCTCACACCTTGATATTAGAAGAAAGTAAGGCTGAACGGCAGATTCATAAGATGTAGATAACATGAAGACTTCCTTGAATAAGGATTTATTCTTTCGGCTCACAAAGACCAGTCAGTATTATTGACAAACAACAGGCAGGAAGATTTCTCCTAAAAGTCTCAACTAAAGTTAAACCTGGTCCATTATGGCATCAATCTACCCCTAGAAACTGATGCAGAGTCTGTTTCCTCCCTGTTTTAACTAGAACTTAGCCAGACTGGAGACAGCATGGACCCAAAGAGCATGCAGTCCCACAGAGTTAGGGAAAGGATGCATCTTGACCAGCATTCATCATGAGGATCAGTTAGGAATTAAGTTCCTGATTCAAGGTGAGCTCATATGGCCGCTCCCTGGTCATCTAGGACACAAGTTCCTTCTAACTCTTCCCCACCTTCATTAGTACAGGGCTTCTTTCCTGTGTTGCCACATGATCCAAAATGGTGGTTGTAACTCCAGCATGATATTCACAAGAAGGAAAAAGAGGGAACCAGCACAAGGGTGAGCCTCCCAAGTAGGTCAGCCACTTTTAAAGAGCTTTCCTGCCAGCCCAGTGAAGCAACTCTGCTTACATCTCATTGGCCAATCTCTGCAAGGCAGCAGGGAACAGTCATCTCTATGGTTGGTACATTATCACTTTCAACAATAAGGGATTCTGTCTCACAAAGTGGTGGAAGAATATTGGGTATCTGAAGAGGTAGCCACCCCGGCCAGAAGGTGCTAAACACTAAACATACATCATCTCATTTTAATCCTGGTAATTACTTATGAGGTAGGTTTAGAGAACTTATACCTTGTTCCATGTCTCTCCAACTCCAAAGCACAAGTTTTTAATCACTGCACTGCACTGCATCCCCAATAACTAGCCGTAGGAAAGTGTTTTAAAAGGCATCACTTGGCGGGGTGCAGTGGCTCACACCTGTAATCCCACCACTTTGGGAGGCCGAGGCAGGCAGATCACCTGAGGTCAGGAGTTTGAGACCAGCCTGGCCAACATGGTGAAACCCCCGTCTCAACTAAAAATACAAAAATTAGCCAGGCATAGTGGCATGTACCTGTAATCCCAGCTACTCAGGCGGCTGAGGCAGGAGAATCACTTGAACCTGGGAGGCGGAGGTTACAGTGAGATGAGATCACACCATTGTACTCCAGCCTTGTCTAAAAAAAAACAAACAAAAAAAGTTTCAGTCATTGTCAAGGATGCCTTAAGGTGAGCATAGCCTGAGATAAGAAGTAACAGAGGCTGCAGGCTGAGATAAGAAGGAACAGAGGCAGTGAAGGCAGGACCCTAGGCCCAGAAGTAATGGTCTATCATGCTGAGAAAAAAGCCAGGGCTTAGAATAGGGGTGATAAGTAAAAGGCCTAGTTTTAAAATCTAAGTGCTGGTAAAGGTTGGGTCACTAGGTGAAAAAATAAAATTCCCACTTACTAGAGCTGACATAAACAGCATATGATCCTCTTTAAGGTCGCAGTGGAGAGGCATGTCCAGGGACTCTCAAGTTAGAGACAGGTGTGTTTAGTGCTAGAATTGGAAAGACATTCAAGCAGACTGGCATGTTGCCTCTTCACAGACATAGTCGTGCTGGCTTGCAGGATACTCCAGCCTAGAATGTATATAGGACTGTGGAGAACAGCAAAATCAGCATTGCTTGGGATTCAGCCTGAGCTCAAGTGGCCCACCCCTGGAGGCATCCAGTGTTCACACTTCCCAAGAGAGAAAACCTGATTGGATGGGTGTTTCAGCAGTCTATTGCTGCTTAAACACCTCAAAACTTAGCAGCTTAAAACAACAACACTCAATTTATTTTTCACACAAATCTGCAATTTGCATGAGGCTCAGTGCAAATGGTTCAACTCTCTCCCACACGGCATTGGCTGGGCAGTTCAACTGGATCTGGGGGTCCCACTTTCAGATGACTCACATGGCTGGCAAGTTTGTGCTGGCTGTCGGATAGGAGCCCAGCCAAGCCTGAGGTCCAGCGGCCTTGGCTTTTACGATGTGGGCCTCTCCATAGACTCCTTGGGCTTCTTCACAGCATGGCAGCTGAGTTCCAAGAGCAAGTGTCCCAAGAGAGCAAAGTAGAAATGCATAGTATTTTTATAATCTAGACTCAGAAATCACATCACATCACTTCTGCCATACTTTATTGTTTGAGACAGTTACAAAGTCTACCTAGGTTCAAGGTGGAAAGGACATAAACCCCACCTGTCCTTGGAGGCGTGTCAAAGCCACATTATGAGAAGAGCAAGTGGGATAAGGGATTTGTTGCAGGCAGCGTTGGAAAATGTGATCTGCCCAAATTGGTGTGTCTTCATGCAATATCGAGGAAATATATTAGGTAGTTTCGTGTCAAGGAACATTGTGGATATTTGACCTCCCTGAATCCCAGTGCCTATATGCTCTTTGGCTTGGACATAGACCCCTGGTCCAGTAGTCTGTAGTAGGTGGTAGAACTAGTTTTACCAACTACATGAGTCATGAGCCATGGGACTGAATGGGTTGTAGGTGGATCAGACATGTAGAAATGTATGACTACTCTCAAAGCATGAGGTTAAAATGGGAGCAGATTAGACTGAGCACCTTGAGGATAGGGATCAGTCTTACTCATCTCTGTATCCTGAAAAGTGCTTGGTGCTACTGCACGCTCAATAATAACGGAAAAACCAATTATTTAATGAGCTAGGAGTTACATATCATCTTTCCTTAAGTACCTAATCAGTCTTTATCATCAGTGAGTGCAGAACTCAAATATGGTATTGTTCATCTTCCATGACCATTTTCTCCCAAGTTTCCTGGTTTAATTGCATTTTCCTCACTTTCCATCTATTGGATCCTGATGTCATTCTTTATCTTTATTTCCTATTGTCCTATTGTGTGTATTGTATTGTATTTTTAGCTACATTAAATCCAATATGGAAGGAAGCAGAGAACGATCATAATTGAACTAACAAGCAAGTGGAGGTGGAGAGAAAGTGGCCCCAATTTGGAAGGTGAGGGAAAACTGGGGATGGAGCCTAACTGATCATTAAAATGCTCGAAGCAGCTCTTTCCAACCCAGATCTGAGCTTCTCTTCTTTGCCCTCTGGAGGGTCCACAGAGAAAGGAAATACAAGTTTTATTAAGAAAAAGAGGAAAGCATCTATTTTAGGTGATAATACAGGCACAAGAGAAGGATTGTTTCTTCTCTGGGCAGGAAGACAGATTCACAAAATAAGAGGCACTGTAAATCCTCCCTGAGATGTTCCCCAGCACCTCCGAATGTCACTGAGACCAACTAAGCCAGTTAATGGGCTAAGACCCACTTACCTCTTAACTCCATGAAATCCATGCAGAAATACCTCCATCTTGTTACAAGTGCCAATTGATTGCTTTTTACCTGGCATGAAGGTGCCTTTCTGTTCATAACCCACCCCGTCCCATTCCTAAGGGAACCCCATCCTTCCTCTTGGCTTGTACTGTCAGACCTCCGGCAACTGAGATGAAGATTCTAAGGAAGCAGCCACATGAATTCACGTCAGGATCAGTGTTCCAGGGGCGTCCAGAGCATGAGCAAGAGAAGCAGGGTGGGAGGATGTGGGTTAAACAGGAAAAACTAAGATTCGTTGTTAAAACCAAGATTCGTTGTTAAAACCAAAGGGGCAGGGGAGGGGTCAAAATCTGGAATATAAATTAGAGGTGACAGGGAAACAGAGGCAGACTGGAAAGGGGCAGGAATGAGGTGAGGAGAGGCGGTTTCCACAACGGAGCTGAGCTATGCAGTCTGCCTTTATTGGCCGCTGGCTGCACAGTGAACAGGGGTCAGTGTGGCCTGAGAGTTCAAGGCTGGGAAGGACACTAGATAGCCAATACCTTCTTTTTGTCAGCATTGCCCAGTTTCCCTGTTAGGTTAGAAAGCCCAGTTCCAGAGAGACAGTGTGAATCACAGACCCTAAACTTGGACCCACGCTCCCACAGCATCAGGGCACACATGCTGACTCCCATAAGAGCCGTGAAAATGCTAGGAGCTAACTGGGTCAACCGCGGGAGGGGGCAGCTCCACCCATACATTTGGCCTTATCCAGAGCCAGTGACGTGAGGCCCAACACTTTTCTTTGCATTAAAAAAAAAAAATATATATATATATATATATATATATATACACACACACACATACATATAGTGTTATATATACACTAAATAAATACACTTCTAATTGTCTCTCTGTAAGTGTAATAGTGGTGTGTTTGTTTAAACAAGACTCTTGGTTCCAGTGAGAAAATGTCCAACTCAAACTAGCCCAGACCAAAAGGAAACTTATTGGCTCATGTCATCATGCTTGGAAAGGGCAAGAAGTTGCCAATTCCAGGGACAACCAGAACCAGGTAAAACTGACATGAGTAACAATGAGACCAGGAACTCAAACCCCATCAGGCTTCTCCAGTATTTTGTCTTTCATTCATTCTCTGGCACCAGCTTTCTCTACAGGGCTGTAATTATTGCAGCTGGGAGCTCCAGGAGTCTTCTGTCTTTACCACCAGAGTAGAAGGGAAACTCCTTCCCTGGGTCTAATATTTAAAAGCTCCCCCCCAACCACCAGAGGAATTTGATTAGACTATCTGGGTTTTATGCCTAACCCAGTAAAAATGCGTACAGGGATGGAGTGGGCCTGACACTTTTCTCTACTCCTGCAGGTGGGTGAGTGGATGGGTGGGTGGTGGGTGGTTGGGTGGTTGGCAGTGGGGAGGAGATACAGGGGAAAGCAGTTTCTAAAGGGAATCAGAGTGCTAGGAACAGATGCCGGGCACTCGGGGGCAGCCAAATGCAGAGGTATCCACCATGCACGTGTTTCTTTCCCTCTGTACTTACTTATCCACATCTAGAGAGTCAGAAGTTGAGAATGAGCCAGGTTCTCTGGATGGTGGATTTACTAATGCTTTTCATTTGCTTCTTTGTGCATTTTTAATATTTTCCAAATGTTCTACAACACATACATATTGCCTTGTACTATATGTTTTTTTAAAAAAAAAATAGGGTGAATACGTTTTTATTAACCAAAGGAGAAATATTAAGAACCAAAACAGAAAAATCCTAATTTTAGGTCTAATATTCTTACAGCATAAATGTTGCTTGAAAATCGTTTGCAAAACTGAACAAATATATTGAGGTGTATGTGACCAGCACCATTTTTTGTAGGAAAGAGAAAGGATCCTGAAAGTGGAGGTAGAAAACCCTCAAAGATTTGCTTCTTGGTATGGAAGGTACAGGTTTTTTCTGCATGCATTCCTTTAATCCAGGCTGAACACTCTGCCCATTTCCCTTTCGAAACTATGGGAGAATCAGGGAACTTTCTGGGCCTCTGTATTCACCTTGTGGCTCAATTCACCAGTTAGGGCAGGAGAGGAGGATGTTAAGGCAGTTGTCAAGACCCTGAGAAGCTAAATGGGAACAAGGCAGAACTGGAAACATTTTTTCTTCCCATAATGCATAATGTCTAATCACTTAGATTCTTTTCATGTTTTTGCTGTAAGGATCATTTAACATGAAAGAATATTTTGAGTAAAGAGCAAAACTAACCTCCATTTTAAATTCCTTTCCTTGTATACTTCTGTAGTTGCTATAATTTCTACAATTAACATATACATATTTCACAGAGTAAAAAAATGTATATTGCAAATAAAATCCAGTTAAATTTTTTAAAAAATCATTTTGAATTCCACCAGCCTAGCAAAGCAATTTTCATTTTGAGGAGTGTGTTGGAGTCTCCACCTATCTCTTTCTAAGAAAGAGAAAGTGAGAAGGGTCTGGAAGTGGACCACAGCGTGGAGTTACACAGGATGACTTCCTCCAGCAGCCCAGAGGGAGCATGCAGTGGTTTCCTGAAAAAAGAGGGAGCATTTATCAGCTGCAGTGGAAGGGTCAGTGGGAGAGGAAGCTAGTCAGAAATCCTGGACAGAGAAAATACTAGAAGCTTCCCTCAAGATGCCACTGGGATTCACTTATTCAGCAAACATTTTCCTGAGTGCCTACTATGCACCAGGCACAGAGGAGGTGAGATATTGCAGAAAAGCCGATGGCCCCTGGAGCCAGACTGTCTGGGTTTAAAGCTGCTTCTGTGCCTCTGGACAGGTTACCTAACCTCTTGGTGCCCCAGGTCCCCCACAAGACTTTTGGAAAAACGACTTGAGTTAAAAGATACGAATGCTCGTATCTATTGAGAGTGCCTAGAGTGTGGTTAGGATTCTGTCATGCTGGTTGTTACTATTGCAGTCTCTGCACTTGAGGAGTTCACAGTCCAGTAGCTGAAAAAGCACAAACTGGAAGTCTGTGGGACAAGACGGAGGACGTGACAGGTGCATTTTTTTAAGATAGAGAGTTGCTGGGTGGCTCCCTCCTAGACGGTTGATAGTTCATGCTGCCCCGAAGTCTGAGCCCAAGTGTTATTTTGTAGGTCACTGGGTCACAGCAGGCATTCTCCCACAGTGAGAGTCATTCTAAGCAGGAATGATGAGATGATGATGAAGACTTTTATTGAGTACTCGCTCCGTGACTGGCACTTTTCTAAGTGCCTCATGTGAATTAATTTGCTTAACTCCCCAGGACACTGGTAAACTATTGCCCCCATTTTACAGATAGGGAAACTGGGGCACAGAGAAATGAGGCAACTTGTCCATGGTCACACAGGTAGCTTGTGGACAAGCTGAGAGTTGAACACAGGTAGTCTGTGTCCCACATCAGCCTGCATGTTACCAGCATCATGTTGAAGATATATCGTGGACATCAACTGCAAAAGAATTGTGCCAAGTGTGACCCTGGATACTATTCACCCACTTATTTGAGTGTCATTCATTTGTTGCTTCAGTTGACATTTCCTAAGCCCCTTGTCTAAGTAGGGCACAGTGAGCCCTCTTGGGTACAAAAAGGAAGCCAGGATCCTCCTGTCAACAAGTTGATTCGGGAGATAAGGCTTGTGCCCAAACACAGAGTAGCAGGTTCCCCACGAGGAGCATTTACAGTGCTCAGACTGTAAGAAGAAGGGATGGATGGCTCTGGGTTGGAAAGAGCAGTTGAGTTTGAGCTGGGTCTTAAAGGACAAAAGGCCCTTCAAGAAAATGGCATTCCCGCCCTGGGGAGAGTGTGAGGAAGGTGTGAGTCGGAAAGCACAGGACTGCACGGCTTGGCTGCAGCACTTAGGGTGCATAGGGGGAGTGGCAGGCAATGAAGGCTGCACCGGTGGCTAGGGTCTCTTTGAAGAGCCCTTGAACTCTGGTTTGGCAAGTTGGATTGCATTTAGTAGGAAGTGAGGAGCTTGTGGAGGCTTTTAAGAATGGATCCTCTTCCCCTTATGTAGTCTGGAGGCAGTGCACAGAAATGGTCCTTCCAAGAGGAAGAAGAAAAAGGAAGAACAGGTCATCAGCCTCGGACCTCAGGTGGTTGAAGGAGAGAATGTATTTGGTGCCTGCCACATCTTTGTCTCCTTCAATGACACCTTTGTCCATGTCACTGATGTTTCTGGCAAGGGAACTACCTGCCATGTGGCTGCCAGGATGAAGATGAAAGCTGACAGGATGAATCCTCACCACACACTGCCATGTTGGCTGCCCAGGAGGTGGCCCAGCAGTGCAAGGAGCTGGGGCATTACTGCCCTACACATTTTCAAACTCCAGGCCACAGCAGGAAATAGGACCAAGCACCCTGGACCTAGGGCCCAGTCGGCCCTCAGAACCCTTGCCTGCTTGGGGATGAAGATCGGGGCAGATAGAGGATGTCACTCCCATTCCCCTCCGACAGCACTAGAGGAAGGAGGATTGCCATGGTCACCGCCTGGGAGCAGGAGTCCTCAAAATATTGTCTGTTAATAAATTGCCTTCATGTGTAAACAACAACAACAACAAAACAAATAATGGGAGTCAAATGATCAACACTGGGATTTGAAGAATGATCCCCAGCCTGTGGAGGGGGAGTTCAGGAAGAGAAGGCAGGGGAGAGAAAATGAGCGCAGCAGCAGGGGGAATCAAGAAAAGAGGAGGAAAGAAAGAGGAAGGGCAGTGCAGAGTGATCAGGTCACTGCCAGCCCTCCCTTTGCTGCTTAAAACCTTTCAAATGGCTTCCCATTGGTTTGAAAGGAAGCTCAAAGTCAGCACAGTCTGCATCATGCCTTTGCCTCTTTGGCTCCTAGAGCTTCAGCCAACAGCCTTCTTTTCACTCATGGAGTGTATCAGCCCTTTCCTTCTCACCTGCTGTTTACTCTGCCAGAAGTGTGACTGCCTTCCCTACTCTCTACCACGTTAGGTTCCATTCATCCTTCAGATTTTAGCTCAGTGTGTATTCTCAGTACCTTTTCTTTGTAGCACTTGACCCAGTGGCAATTTTACAATTGTTTGCATGATTATTTAAGTAATGCCTGTCTTGATTGTAAGCTTCCTGACAAGGGGTAAATGTCTGTTTGGCTTATTCTTGTATCCTCAGCATCAATCATCTCTTGAGATAATATGCTCTTAAAATGTTAGATTAATGAACGGAGAATCTGAAAGATTTGGTAACTGAATGAATAAGAGGATGAAAGATAACACCGGGTTTTTAATCACTAGTGACAGGTAAAGTGGTGTTGCCATTTACAGCAACAGGGAACACAGGGGAAACAGTTTCCCAGGGGTGATTATGAATCCGGCACTGTACATATTGACTTGGAGGTGCCAGCAGGTTATCAATTTGTCCAGCAGGCCATAACAAATTTACCACCACAGTTTAAGGGAAATATTACAGCCAGAAAAATAAAGAATGAAGAGTTTGAAGATGAATCCATAAGAATTAGTTTGCCTTCATGTAGAAAAAAAAAATCCAAAAGGATAAAGGCCTAATATCTAAGGGTTTATTTTTCTCCCACATGAAAGCAGTTTGGGGCTGAGCTCAGCGGCTCATACCTGTAATCTCAACACCCTGGGAGGCTGACGAGTGAGGATCACTTGATCCCAGGAGTTCAAGACTACCCTGGGCAACATAGTAAAATCCTCACCCCCACTCCTCCTCTCTACAGTTTTTTTTTTTTTAATTAGCTGGGCATGGTCACATGTGCCTGTAGTCCCAGCTACTCTGGAGGCTGAGGTGGGAGGATTGCTTGAGCTCAAGAAGCAAGTCTGCAGTGAGCCCTGATTATGCCACTATACTCCAGCCTGGGCAACACAGTGAGACCCTATCTCAGAAACAAAACAAAAGAAAACCAGCAGTTCAAAGATAGAAAGTCCAGGGCGGTTAGGCCAGCTCCGCGGTCATCTGAGAATCATGCTCCCTCTCTCTGTGCTGCCGTTGTTAGCATGTGGGTTCCATCTTCAAATTCTCCTTTGGTAGTCATCAAAACTTCCTTCCTGGCAGCAGGAAGGAAGAAGGGGGAAGGTGAAATGAACTCTCCGAAAACTCTGATCCACTTGCAACTCACTGGCCAAAATTTAGAAAAGGGTGCATTTACTTCCAGGAAAGCTGGAAAATGTGGCCTTTTAGGAGGTACGTTGCTACCTTAAAGTCAGGGATTCTGTTACTAAAGAATAATGGACCGGGCGCCGTGGCTCTCCCCTATAATCCCAGCACTTTGGGAGGCCGAGATGGGCAGATCACTTGAGGCCAGGAGTTTGAGACCAGCCTGGCTAACACGGTGAAACCCCATTTCTACTAACAAATGCAAAAACTAGCTGGGCATGGTGGCGCGGGTCTGTAGTCCCAGCTACCTGGGAGGCTGAGGCAGGAGAAAATGCTTGAACCTGGGAGGCGGAGGTTGCAGTGAGCCGAGATCACGCCATTGCACTCTGGCCTGGCTGATAGAGCAAGACTCTGTCTCAAAAAAAAAAAAAAAAAAAAAAAAGAGAAGGAGAACTACTGGGTGGGCAATGGCTTATTTTACTACTACAGGAGACAGCCAAGGTCTAGAGAGAATGTGCTCCTGACTGAGATGAATGACAGTAGCCAGTAATAGACATACAGAATTTTAGAGGAGCAAGGAATCTCAGCAATCGGCTAGTCCAGTCCCCGCCTTGGCCAAGACCACACAGCACATGTGTGGCAGAGCTGGGGCCAGAATTAGCTCCCCATGAGGAAGTAAGTGACGGAAAAGACCATGGGGGAGTTTGCAGAAGCTCCACCTGAGCATGCCTGAGTTAAGGGCTGACTTTAGGCGACACTACAGCAACTCAGAGGAGAGTCTGGGATGGAGGAGAGTCTAGGATGGAGCAGGCTTGGGGTTGAATTGCACCTCTGTGACTTTGGGTGAGTTACCCAGCTTCCCTGAGCCTCGGTCCTCATCTGTGTAATGGGGTAATGGCATAAAATAGGCACGCTATAAATGACAGTCATTCTTATCACTATTTTTAGAAAGCAACAAATATTTTTGGAATAATTGAATCTGAACAAATGAAACACTAATGAATGAAATTAGAACAGAAAGCTATTTATCTTAGATGGTTTGGTGATTTGCTCAGTGACAGATATAAAGCTGGATAGGTGGTTTCTTATATACCCCAGCTTTAAATTTCATTACTCTAGCTTCCCGTATTTGCCCTACAAGCATTGATGTTTCCTTGGACTTCCTGTGGCCTTCCTGCCAAACCATGCCACTCTCCTCTGTGACATTTGATCCCCTTCTAAATACACCAGTCCCATAAACGAGAGTTAGACACAGGCTTCCTCCACTCCTTGATTTAATTTTCCTTTTCTCACCCTCACATATCCTCATATACCCCCTTTCTCACTATTCCATCTTTATCAGCTTCTTCTCCCGCTCATGCAACACATTTTGAGTGTTTACAGAAGACCGAACTTAGTGTTGAGGGACAGCCTAAAGAAGGCAGAAGCCATAGAATCTGGCCTCGAGCTACTTGCAATATGAAGAAAAATGCATGGCCTCAGTGCCTCTTTATCAGACATCATGAATTTGGGGTCAGATATACAGATGTCTGCTCTGTAGCTGTACGTTTCCCATCTTCCCCCTTTACCTCTGCCATTTTCCCATCTCTCTATCATTTGCTACTTTACCTAGTTTTGTGTTATAATTAGTAACTATTTTGAAATTTAAAAGGCTAGGAAATAGTTATATTTATGGTCTTTTCTTTATTGTCTTAAAAGCCACTTCATCAACTTAATATCAACACTCAAGGTAAAATAGTATTAAATTACCAAATGAAACATGCAAAAATCTGTAAACACTATAAGTGAGATTCTCATTAAAATTAATTTATTTTCATTGGGCATAAACTAGGTTCTAATTTTATTTGGAAATGCAGGATTTATGTCTGTTGTAAAATATGGCAATAAGTCCCACATTGCTGTAGCCAGGACTATATGCCAGCTGGAGAGGAAATGGAACTCAATATTTGCTTGTCTGTGAAGGTTTCACATCCAGAAAGCCTTAAGCCCTCTCTGCAATAAGAACATTCCTGCATTTCCTCTCCTATGGGCTTTTGCTTCTGCCACTAACTAGCTGGGTGGCTTTGGGAAAGCAGTTTCATTTCTCTGGGCCTCAGTTTCCCCATTGGCAAAATAAGCTAAATTACTTCCACATCAACCGTTCTCATGCTAAAGTGTGCATAAAAAGCATCTATGAAACTTCTTAAAAATGCGGAGTCCCAGTGCACCCCCTGCCCCAGAGTCTAATTCAGTAGCCCAGGGTTTGGCCCAGGAATCAGCAGTTTTAATGAACACTCCAGATAATTCTCAAGCAGGGAGTCTGACGACCACACTTCGAGAAAAGTCACTTTAAGCTCTTATCCAGCCTCAATATTCTGAGTTTTTCTCTGAAACATATGGCAAATAAATTCTAGAAGAAAGAGGAGGAGGAGAAGAAAATAAGAGAAAACCTTATTATCCCTGAGAAAGAGGTCTGAAGGGCAAATGTTGAGATTAGCGGGGCTGAGCTGTTTGCACTGACCTCTCTCTCTCCTGAGCACCTGAGCACCCCGCTCTCAACCACACATTGGGGAAGCTTGATCAGAGGCTGCCTTCTATATTATCTGACTGCTCCCTGTGAATGAATGTCTTATCTCCTTTAAAGTGTGAGTCTTCCAGCCGCAGGATCTGCTTTGACCTATCGGGCATTTTTAGCAGTCCCTGAACAGTGCCAGCTGAGCCCCCAAAGGCCTGATGAGATAACAACACAAGTGGGGTGATGGCCAACTTTGAGTCCTGGAAGAGGAGCACTTTTCAATTTCCCACCAGAGGGAAAACATCCCTCAAGCATTTCTCCCCTAGTATCCAAGGACAATTACTTTATTTATTTACTTATTTTTAATTTTTAATTTTAATTTAATTTAATTTTTTTTTTTTTTTGAGATAGAGTCTCGTTCTGTTGCCCAGGCTGGAGTGCAGTGGCACGATCTCGGCTCACTGCAACCTCCACTTCCCGAGCTCAAGAGATTCTCCTATCTCAGTCTCCTGAGCAGCTGGGACTACAGGCACGCACCATCATGCCCAGCTAATTTTTGTTTTTGTTTTTGTTTTTGTTTGAGACGAAGTCTCACTCTATCGCCCAGGCTGGAGTGCAGTGGCGCCATCTCGGTTCACTGCAACCTCCGCCTCCTGGGTTCAAGCAATTCTCTGCCTCAGTCTCCTGAGTAGCTGGGATTACAGGCGCCCGCCACCATGTCGGGCTAATTTTTTTGTATTTTTAGTAGAGACGGGGTTTCACCATCTTGGCCAGGCTGGTCTTGAACTCCTGGCCTTGTGATCTGCCTGTCTCGGCCTCCCAAAGTGCTGGGAGTTTTGTATTTTTAGTAGAGACAGGGTTTCACCATGTTGGCCAGGCTGGTCTTGAACTCCTGACCTCAGGTGATTCGCCCACCTCTGCATCCCAAAGTGGTGGGATTACAGGCACAAGCCTGGCCAAGGACAATTACTTTAAAAGTCCAGCTCTCTTCATTATGGATCTGAGAGGGTGAGACAGGGATGCTTAATTTTCCCTGATGGGGGTCTTCTTACTGCTGGTGAAGTTTAGGGTGATAAGTACAAGTGGGCATTTCTTGGTGTTTAAATCAGGAACTGCCTGATAGGGGAAGCTGAGATAATAACAGTAGGTAAAACTTTGTGCCATTTGTCTTAGTCAGCCTGGGCTGCTATAACAAAATACCATAGACCAGGTGGCTTGTAAATGACAGAAATTTATTTCTCACAGTTCTGGTGGCTGGGAAGTCCAAGATCAAAGTGCCTGCAGATTTGGTATTTGGTGAGGGCCTGTTTCCTTGGCCACAGATGATACCTTCTTGCTGTGTCCTTATATGGTGGAAGGGGCTAGCTAGCCCTCTGGAGTCTTTTTATTTTTATTTTTAGAGATAGGGTCTTGCTGTGTTGCCCAGGTAGTGTAGAGGTGCAATTATGGCTCACTGCAACCTGAACCTCCCAGCTTCAAGCAATCTTCCCACCTCAGCCTCTGAAGTAGCTGGAACTACAGGCATGTGCCACCACACCCAGCTAACTTTTTTTTTTTTTTGAGACAGAGTGTCACTCTGTTGCCCAGGCTGGAGTGCAGTGGCACCATCTCAGCTTACTGCAATCTCCACCTCCAGGGTTCAAGCAATTCTCCTGCCTCAGCCTCCTGTGTAGCTGGGATTACAGGCATGCACCACCACGTCTGGCTAATTTTTGCATTTTTAATAGAGATGGGATTTCACCATGTTGGCCAGGCTGGTCTAGGACTCCTGACCTCAAGTGATCCACCCACCTCAGCCTCCCAAAGTGCGGGGATTACAGGCATGAACCACCTTGCCTGGCCTAACTTTTTTATTTTTTGTAGAGACCGGGTCTCACTATGTTACCCAGGCTGGGCAAACTCCTGGACTCAAGCAATCCTCCGGCCTCAGCCTCTCAAAGTACTGGGATTACAGGCGTGAGTCACTGTGCCCAGCCTGGGGTCTTCTTTCAAAGGGCACTAATCCCATTCATGATGGCCCTGTCCTTATGACCTAATCACCTCCCAAAGATCCCTGCTTCGGGATCATATGGTGATTAGATTTCAACATATGAATTTTGGGGAAACACAAACACTCAGACCATAACACCAGGTAACGTTCTAAGTAATTTACCTGCATTAACTCATTTAAACCTCACAACAAGCCTATAAGAGAAATACTATTATTCTATTCATCTCCCAGAAACCGAGGCACAAAGAGGTGAAGCAACTTGCTGAGGGTCACACATCTAGTCAGCAGAGACCCAGGATTCCAGGCAAGGCAGTTTGCCTCCGCAGCTGAAGTTCTTAACCACTTTGCTCGACTGCCTCTCATCTGTTTGAGGAGTCTCAGCTCTCCTGCAGCTGTGGCCTGTGAGCCCAAAGAGCTCCTTAACCATCCCTTTTCCGGTGTTCCCATTGGCATCTGTGTTCCACAGGACGACTATGCGGAGGCAGAGCCAAGCAGAGAGGAAGAAATGTTCTGGGGGATAACCAGGGGCAGACCCAGTGCCCTCCTGCTGAAGTGCTGGTAAACACTGACACTCTGGGAAAGCGAATAGCCTGGTGGGCAGACAAAACACAGAAACTGCTTAACAGTGTTGATCAGACCCTTCAGGGCTCTGCTGTAAACATAGGGGCAGCTGCGAGAAAAGCTGGAGCAATTGACAGCCTCTCTCCATCCTGCCCCGGTGACTTTGAAGACAAAGGTCTGATGCATTTTTCTTTGAGGGTTGTACCTCAAATGAGAGTATGCTCCTCTCGTTCTTCAGTTGATTAGATGAAAGAGATAAAACGCCTTGTGCATATTAAGTTCCCCCTGCAGGAGGTGAGCAGGCAGATCTTCACTGTAACCATGCGTCACTGCCTGGATTTGAAACAAACACACCTACGAAGACACACTGGGCGTAGACTCAGTAAATAACCAGCTGACTGGCACCCAATTTCTGCCACTGAGTTGTTTTCCTCATCTGTTTTTCTCCTCATTTTTCACTGCTTTGGAGCTGTCCTGGGTGGCAGCCTCCTCCCCATTAGCATGCAGTGCCATCCTTCCTCTTCCACCTTCAGAGTCCTGGGACCCAGACTTAGTACGGAGGGGAGAAATGAGGGCAGGGCTAAAGAGGAATGCATAAAAAATAAATGAGCCATTCATAAAACTGAATATTATTACCAAAAGGAACCGTCTGCCAGCATCTCCATGTATATATTAACTCAGCTGCTATCTCTGTAACAACAAGGAATTAAGCCAATGCCTCATCTTTTTAGTGGCTGCTCAGTTGATTTAGTATTAACTTTAAACAACCAATTGTGAAATGAGCACTTCACTTTGCCATAATGATGATGAGGTTTCGCCTGTACTATTTTTTATAACGTAAGCCTGAAAATTGGTAAAATAAATTCAGCTGTGCTTAGAACGTTCTTACAGCTCTCCCAAGGAGCCAGAAATTCAGGTGGGGGGAAATTGCTTAATTTAACCAGCTTCATGAAGTCATTTCCACAAATTCTAAAAACTGGCTTTATTTTTCTTTAACTTGGCATATCTTTCCCTGAAAATCTGAAATGCCAAGATGTTGGACTTTTTGCTGTCTACATGAGTAACCACAGATTGCTTCTTTTTTTTTTTATCCCTTCACACTGAAAGGCACACATCTTGGATGCCTCTCTTTTCCTCTGAGGCCTGCAAGTCTGTCTATGAAAGAAGCCTGCGAAGAGCCCTCGTGTTGACAGCCCTGTCCCAGAGACCATCTGAGCACCTGTTTCTTATTTCTTGCCTGGCGTTCTGCTGGGTCGCATGCATCTTTTCATTCTTTGCCTCTCCCAGTTGATGTTGTGTTCTGCCCCCTCATGAAAACTGTGACTATACAGAAAAGGCGACTGACTTCCCCATGTGGCTCATGGAATCAGTGTCATCACTTTGCAGTCACCCCTTGTAAATCTCTACAGGCTACAAGCCTGTGTCTGTCCCCTGCGGTTCCGAGAACAATCTGCAGCAAACACTGACAGGAAGGGCCATTATGGTCACTGATGTTCTCACCATCTGGAATGGTTACAGTTGTCAGGCTCTGAGATGACTCACTGTGCTGAGGAATCATTTCTCTAATGGCAGCACTAATCAGGAGGGATGAAGCCGTTGCTAAGTGCTGCTGCGTGAAGAAAATACCCTGCCAGATGAAAAGGAAGGGCCGTTGCTTTGCTTTTGCCCATTTGAAAATGAAGTGGCTCCGAATGTCATCTTTGCATCCATCTAGTGATGGGCCATCCTTCATGTTGGAAGCTGGCACCTATGTTTTCATGGACAGAGGACCTGCGCCGGGCTCTCTGTCCTTCCTCTCTGTGGCCAGCTAGGTAATTCTCTTATAGAGGCTTAAAGTTTGGCGTGGAGAGGGCAGCAGAAACAGATGGGGATGCAGTTTTTTATGCAATCCCCTCCCTCAAGCGTCTGCCCCAGAGCTGGTCTGTGCAAACCGTAATCTCACCACAGGAGTCCTCCACCCTACTGTTGGAGTTGGCTCCTGTGGAAATTCTCATTGGCACCTGGAGAAAAGGGCTCCACAGGTGCGCCCTGAACCTGAACTGTGTGCTGGGTGCCTGGAGAGCCCTGGAGACAGGGCAGAGCATAGGGCAGGGTTCCTGCCATCAAGGTGCTTACCAAACTGCATTGCAGGGGCCCTCCCCTCAGGAAGGTAGGCTTCCCAGCCTTCTCTGACTACAGGAGAAACCATTTCATAGGTGTTTCTAGGAAGCCCACTGAAAGGCAGTTTGGGGGAGAGATGGGTATTTGCTTAGAGCAGAAATAATGACTGCAACCCAGATCCAGAAGGGCAAGCTGCTCCCTTTCCTTGATAGGAAACCTGTCGTGTCAAGAGGCCTATCTGCGCCAGAACTTTCCATTAGTAGAGTCTTCTGCAAATAGTAGGGAGCAGCCAGAAACAAGCCAGAATCGCTAGGCAGCAGCTTCTCCCATGGGCTGTTTGCCTGGCAGGAGTTAGAAAGGAATGTCTATATCCCGAGGGCTTTCCCACTCAGGATTCCCGGAGTGTAACAGGAGTGGATTCAAATAAACCAACCCTCCCTGTGGAATGAAAACTTTCTGTATTTCACAATAGAGTGACCTTAAACCCAGACTCTAAAGCAGCAGTCCATAGCCTTTTTGGTATCAGGGACTGGTTTCATGGAAGGCAATTTTTCCACGAGGCAGAGGGGCATGGATAGTTTTGGGATGAAATTGTTCCACCTCAGATCATCAGGCATTAGATTCTCATAGGGAGTGCTCAACCTAGATCTCTCGCATGTGCAATTCGCAGTAGGGGTCATGCTCTTATGAGACTCTATTACCGCTCTGATCTGGCAGGAGGCAGAGCTCAGGTGGTAATGCTCACTCCCCCACCGCTCCTACTGTGAGGCCCAGTTCCCTGCAGGCCACAGACTGGTACCTGGCGAGGGTTTGGGACCCCTGCTCTAAAGGATATCTGGTGTGGCAACTCCCAAAGGAACTGATGAAAACCCTTAGTTATCAGGGGAGTCTGGTTCTCATCTGTGCTTTTCATGTGACATACAAGGTCTGCTGGGCCCCTACTCTGTCAGTTTCCTAGGGCTGCCATCACAAATTACCCACCAACTGGGCACCATTAAAAAAATACATATATTCTCTCCCAGTTCTGGAGGCTGAAGTCCAAAATCCACACATCGGTAGGGGTTTCCTCTCTGTTCCAGGCCTCCCTCCCAGCCTCTAGCAGCTGCAGGCAATCTTGGCATTCCTTGGCTTGTGCCTGCATCACTCCAGTCTCCACATCCATCTCCACAGGGTCTTCTCTCTGTATCTCTGTGTCTTCTCCTCTTCTTACAAAGACACTTGCCTTTGGATTTAGGGTCCACCTGGTTAATGAGGTAAGAATAATCTCACCTCAAGATCCTTAATTGAATTATATCTGCAAAGACCATTTTTCCAAATAAGGTCATACGTACAGGTACCATGGCTGAGCACTTGGACGTATTTGTAGGGGGCCATAGTTCAACCCACTACACTTACTATCTGGGTGTTCTTTTTCCAAGCCAGGCTTTGCTGGGACGCCTCATGGACCTTGAAATTATGTAAATTGTATTACTTGAAAGAGATGCTTCCTGTGACATGCTGGGGAAATTGCCTGCTGCTAGTTGTTCTCACTCTAGGAACAGAGTCTCCATTTCTACAGGCTTGACCCTCCAACCTTGGCACTCTTGCTCAACCCCTCTGGGCTTCTTTTTGTGGCAAAGGAGAAGAGTTATCCTCTGCTCTGTTTAGTGGGAATACTGCAGTCCAAGCTGAAAGCCCACCCTGCCCTTTTCCCCACTGGGCAGAAACAAGGATGCCATGACATTTCCCCCGGAGGTGGCAGCTTAGGGTGTCCTTTTTATTTATTTATTTATTTATGTTTGTTTGTTTGTTTGTTTGTTTATTTATTTATTTTTGAGACAGAGTCTCACTCTGTTGCCAGGCTGGAGTACAGTGGTGCAATCTTGGCTCACTGCAACCTCTGCCTCCCAGGTTCAAGCGTGATTCTCCTGCCTTAGCCTCCCAAGTAGCTGGGACTACAGTCACGCGCCACCACGCCCAGCTAATTTTTTTGTATTTGTAGTAGAGACGGGGTTTCACCATGTTGGCCAGGATGATCTTGATCTTCTGACCTCATGATCCACCTGCCTCGGCTTCCCAAAGTGCTGGGATTACAGGTGTGGGCCACCGCACCCTGCCAGGGTGTCCTTTTTAACCTTTTCCCACCCATTGCCATGGGCAGCCACATCTTCCTTTTCTCTGATCTTCTTCCCACCCTTCCTCTTCTTTGCTTTGCTTTCACAGCTGCTCACCCTTCACCAGTGTTCCTGCGAATCCTATTGTAAGGAAATCACCAGCATTCTTCATCTTAAAATACAAGCCAACACTACACAGCAGTATAGGTTACCAAATAAACTCCTTTAATTCTCACAATCGACCTGTTACTTATTATGCCACTTTCACAGACAATAAAATGGAGGCCCAGAGAGGCTGTATAACCTGCCCAAGGTCAGTAAGTCGTAGGTAAGGGGAATGAGACATAAATCTACAAAGTCTGGCTCAAGTGTCCCATGCCCACCTGCTCTGCAAACTGTCTCAAGGTTATCAACAGAGGGAAAAGCCAGATGCCTCCCCTCTGCTCCCTGATGTTCACCATCCCTTGAGACGGTCCCACTTGAGACTGAAGCTCACCCTCGTAACACACTGAACCTGGTGAAGACACACAACTCTACCTTTAATTCTTCACAGCACAACCGTAACTGAGCTGAAATCCTTAAAGCAAGACTGAATGGAAACTCAGAGTAACAACAGGTCACCACCTCCTCTGGCTCTCAGAGAGAGGTTCCCTGACATCTTGCTCCTGGGCTGCCTCTGCAATGGAGTCTGTCTTATTCCCTTCCCCAGAGGGATGGGGTCAAAAAAATTACTTCTAAATCCTGGCCTGAAGAGTACGGGAAGGGTATGAGAAGAAGGGGCTGCTGGTGCTGTTCGCCTGCCTGCCCTCGAATTTCTGGTCCTCTACTGAAGGCCAGCCTTTTCCCTGGGATGATCCCCCCAATACACAAACACACACACACACACACCCCATTGAGAAAATTCCTCTCTCTGACCTCAAGAGTGTAGTCTCACCACATGCTCTCAACAGGAGCCCAATCGTGATCCAACACAATAAACCTGGCATCACCCCTGAGACCCTCAGGCCCATCCTTCCTATCTACCATGGAGGAAGCAGTCTCTTAGCATCTCATCAGCAAGGTGGTGCTCATCACCTTTCATCCTGTTTTTTGTTTGTTTGTTTGTTTTTTGAGACAGAGTCTTGCTCTGTCACCCAGGCTGGAATGCAGTGGCATGATCTCGGCTCACTATAACCTCCACCTCCTGGGTTCAAGCCATTCTCCTGCCTCAGCCTCCTGAGTAGCTGGGATTACAGGCATGCTAACTACGCACCTGGCTAATTTTCGTATTTTTAGTAGAGACAAGGTTTCAACATGTTGTCCAGGCTGGTCTCAAACTCCTGACCTCTAGTGATCTGCCAACCTCAGCTTCCCAAAGTGCTGGGATTTACCAGGTTCAGTGTGTTAAGAGGCATGAGCCACTGTGCCTGGCCCCGTTCATCCTCTTGTAGGGATTTGTCAGCGTAGGCTTGTTCATATCTCAATGAGCCATTTCCTCACTGCTATAATGAAAAAGATGTTTCTTTAAAAAGGTGACTAGAGAACAAAAGGAACTAAAATTATTGAGGAGTATTAGGAATGTCCAATTCTTTTTTCATGTATTCATTGCGGTGTGAAGACGTAAGGCGTCAGTGGGCTCACGGTGCTATCCAATTAGCCCAAAACACTCAGAAAGTGGACTTGACAATGACACTGGCAGGAAAAAGCTAACACCTGGCTTCCAGGAAGCTGTCCTGAGCGTACATGCTTTATTTTATCTTGTCTTCACAGCCAAAAATGTTAGGGCTTGGTGGCACTGCCTTCTAGTTCCTGCCAGTGCCAGTGGCTCCAACAGTTAATGCTAGGGTGTGGCATGTCAAAATTATTTCAAATTTAGTTACATATCAGTGCTGGTCAAAGGCTGCACAAGCTGCAGAAGTGAAAGTATGTTTTTGTATTTGGGACAACCTGCAATTCACCTTCTTAAACCAGTGCCTATGAGCAACAGAAGTTTTCTGGGGTTTTTTATCCCCCCAGTAGAAACGAATTTCTAATTTTTATTTTCTTTATTTTTAATTTTAATTTTTATTTTTTTGGGGGATCAGTCTTGCTCTGTTGCCCAGGCTGGAGCACAGTGATGCAATCTCGGCTGACTGCAGCCTCTGCCCCCAGGGTTCAAGTGATTCTCTTGCCTCAGCCTCCCAAGTTGCTGGGGCTACAGGCACACGCCACCACACCTGGCTAATTTTTTAATTTTTAGTAGAGATGGAGTTTCACTATCTTGGCCAGGCTGTTCTCCAACTCCTGACTTCAAGTAATCCACCTGACTTAGCCTCCCAAAGTGCTGGGATTACAGGTGCGAGCCACCTTGCTGGCCCTATTTCTGATTTTTAAAGTAAACACAAGTTACATGTTATGTGCTGAAAATAAATTTTTTTTTTTTTTTTTTGAGACAGGGTCTTTTTCCGTCACTCAGGCTGGAGTACGGTGGCACAAAAATGGCTCACTGCAGCCTCCATCTCCTGGGCTCAAGTGATCCTCCTGCCTCAGCCTCTCCAGTAGCTGGGACCACAGGAATACACCACCATACCAGGCTAATTTTTAAAACAATTTTTTGTAGAGATGGGGTCTCACCATGCTGTCCAGGCTGGCCTCAAACTCCTGGGCTCAAGCCATCCTCCCACCTTGGCCTCCAAAAAGTGCTGGGATTACAGACGTGAGCCACTGCACCTGGCACATTTATCTCTCTTAACCACTTCTGGTTAAAAACAGCAACTTGCTATAGTGATTATGATAGTGTTTTAGGATCGAGTTCTTCAAATGATAAATATAATATTCCCAAATATGATTACATTTAAATATTACATTTAAAACTCAATTTACCGACAGTTCATAGTCTGAGTTATTATGAAAGCAATTTTGTTAACTATAAGGCAGCCTCTTGCAGACTCAAAAAAGATGCTTAGAAAATGAAGGTTATTGGTCTTTTAAGTTAAGAAGCAGCCAGGAAACTTAGTGATTCTGGGCCATGCACTGGTGGCTCACACCTGTAATCCCAGCACTTTGGGAAACTGAGACAGGAGAAGCACTTGAGCCCAGGAGTTCGAGACCAGCCTGGGCAACATAATGAGACCCGCCCCCCGCCACAACTCCATCTCATTAAAAAAAAAAAGGGAAAAGAAACTTAGTAATTCAACTTCTTATATTATAAATGAGAGGACAAAAGAGGTTTGTTAAGTTTGGAACGATTCATCAAGCCGCAGAAGGGACACTTTTTAGCCCTGTGAATAATTCACATCTGGCCTTGGAGCAACCCAGATTGCATCTAGAGCCATGGCTTATTTCTAGTGGCTGTCCTGAACTGAATGAATGCCACAGTGAATCAGACAAGGGCCTCTTGGCCGTTTTTAACACCTCCCATCCAGTTCACTTAAGGTTAGAGATATTTAACATTTTTTGCTTTTTTTTTTTTTTTTGGAGGCAGGGTCTCTTACCCTGTCACCCTGTCCGGAGTGCAGTGGCATGATCTCAGCTCAGTGCAACCTCTGCCTCCCGGGTTCAAGTGATCCTCGTGCCTCAGCCTCCCTAGTAGTTGGGACTACAGGCATGTACCACCATGCCCGCTTAATTTTTGTATTTTTTGTGGAGACAGAGTTTTGTCATGTTGCCCAGGCTGGTCTTGAACTCCTGAACTCAGGCAATCTGTCCACCTAGGTCTCCCAAAGTGCTGGGATTACAGGCATGAGCCACTGCACCTGATCTGCAATATTTTTTAAAAACCTCAGGACTCAGTGGTTGCATTAACCATGGCAACCACACTCCTGCTCTGTCTAGCCAGTGATGCGGCAAGGCCAGTATTTACAGCATCAGTTCTTGTTTGCTTGCTTCCTCTCCCTTTTTGCTGTTGATGTATTTTATTGCCAATTAAATTCCCCTTAACCTCCTGACTGGCTTTGTTTTGGCCTATGTACTATGCTAGGAACCAGGAGGCTTCGATTTGAGCTTAATCCTGCTGTAATATCACTTTTTGAACTTGGAGTTGGCATTTAAACGCCTTTGCACCTCATTTCCTCATTTGCAATATACAAATCATGAACCAAGAATTTTTAATTTGATAAGATCTTGGATGCTTTTTTGTACAGCAAAATATTTTCTGTCTGTCTCTCTTTTTTGAAGATGAAGAAATTGAAGATCAGTGAAGTTAAATGAATTACTCAAATCTACCACCTCCCAGGGTTGATAATGAAAATGAAGTAATAAGCAAACAATTATGTAATACTCTGAATTAAGTTGCCTCTGGCAAAATATTGAGGTAAATAAAGCCTGTTTTTTTATATCGCCTTTCAGCTCCCCACTCATCTCTGAATACTATTCAAATTTGCAGCCAGTTTGCCAGAAAGGAATGGAAATGCTATCTAGTGTGGCTTTTGACATTCTACTTCAGGACAGCTGTATTTGTACACCTTGGGAGATATGCACAAGAAGTATTGTTAGTTAAGCAACCTTTAGAAGTATGTAGGTTGCATGCTGGTATCTCCTCAGACTTAGCACTTTACTGCTACCATAGAATCGTAATCATAAAAAATCTGGTACACAGTAAGACGGTGCCTAGAGAACAATGGACAAGATTTTGGCAGCTTAGAAGACAATCTCCAGGTATGAAAGTAATTCTCTGTTCTTCCTAACAGCTTGATCATTTTGAAGACAACCCCATATGAAACAAAGTGAACTTAGAATGTGCATGTGAATAAAGTGTGATTAATTTTCAAATACTTTCACCTTGACTATTTTAGTTCAGAAATACTGGCCTAAATTCCTCTTTTATATTTTAATTAATTAATTAATTAATTAATTTTGTATTTTTAGTAGAGATGAAGTTCCACCATGTTGGCCAGGCTGGCCTTGAACTCCTGACCTCAAGTGATCTGCTTGCCTCGGCCTCCCAAAGTGCTGGGATTACAGGCGTGAGCCACTGCAGCCGGGCATTTTCATTTTTTAATTTTAGATTCAGGAGGCACATGTGCAGGTTTGTTACATGGGGATGCTGAAGTTTGGGCTTCTAATGATCCCATTGCTCAAGCAGTGAATGTGGTAACCGATAGGTGGTTTTTTAACTCTTATCCCTCTCACTCCCTCCTGGCTTTTGGAATCTCCAGTGTTTATTGTTTCCATCTTCGTGTCCATGTTTAGCTCCCACTTATAAGCAAAAACATGGGGTATTTGGTTTTCTGTTTCTGCATTAATTCACTTAGGATAATTGGCCTAAGTTCTTAAAATAGACCTAGAACTACGTCTCAGGTCAGGGCTGCAACAAGAGTTGAAATGGCAGGGACTCATGTTAGACCTTCCCAGCATTAGAATCTCTGAGAAACATCTTTATAATGAAAATTTTCCAGGTTGTAGCACTAGATATTTTGAATCAATGGCAGTGGAAAGAGGCCTGAGCATCAGTATTATTTTGAAGTTCCAGATGTTTGTCAGGATCTACTGATGGGATGCATTGGCCATATACTCAGGTACATCTTGAGAGGTCTAAAGTGAAGACAGTTTACAGCAAAATTTCTGTGAAAGTCAGAATCCTGGCAGAGAATAGATGGCATACTCAAACTGGGTAATTTGAAGAAATTAATAGAGAAGACGTACAAAGTCATGGATAGGGTGTAGAGAAACCCACAAGGGAAGATGCCATCTTCCAGGATTAGAAACAGTAGGGGGCCACCACCGCTTTAGGCCCAAAGGGCCAAGGAAAAGGAGCAGTTATTGGAACAAACACAGGGTAGCTGAATGGACAGGACCACCTGGCAGGATTTCTGGCCTCGTAAAAGGATGCAGGCATTGTACATCAACATTTATAGCAGCATCATTCACAATAGCCAAAAGGTGGAAACAACCCAAATCCATCAATAGATGAATGGAGAAACAAAATGTGGCATATATACATACAATAATATATTATTCAGCCTTAAAAAGGAAGGAAATCCTCCTGTATACGACAACATGGTTAAACCTTGAAAACATTATGCTAAATGAAATAAGCCAGACATAAAAGGACAAATGTTATATGATTCCCCACTTATATGAGGTACACAGAAAAGTCAAATTCATAGACACAGAAAATAGAATAAAGGTTACTGGGAGCTGGGAGGAGGGTGATAACGGGCAGTTATTGTTTAGTGGGTATGGATTTCTGTTGGCGATGACGAAAGGTTTGGGAAATGGGTAGTAGTGATGGTTGCTTGACATTGTGATTTGTACATCTAAAAACGGTTAAGATGTTAAATATTATGTATATTTCACGACACCAAAAAAATGCAGATAAGAAAAGAAAAAGATGCAGACAACCCACAACAATTCTTCAGGGAGCACCTGAGGAATAAAGTCCCTTTTTCTTCATCCTCCCACCCTCCAATCCACAGCCAGAGTCTCCCGTTGGTTGAACCTGACTGAGATGCATCAGCAAAGGGAGCCTGTTAATGTATTTCACAAAGATCAGCATCCAGGGCACAGAACAGGGTAGAGATGAGAGGAAGAAGATCAGAAGGAACAAGAGGAAGCTGGACAGCATGGGTCCCTTCATCCCATCATCTCCCCTCTAGAGAAAGCATCAAACCAGCTACCTTAGTGTTAAGAAGAGTTGGTATGAGGAAAGCTGATGGCAGTGTTTTTTCTCACCCAGAAACAGCGGTATACAACCAGTAAGCCCAGCAGTGTGTTTTCCAATGAACCCAGAAAATCTTCGTTTAAATGCTACACTGTTTATTTATTTATTTACGTCTTTTGATCTAGAAATCCTACCTCCTGAAATGTGCCTTAAAGAAATAATCAGAGATATAGACTAAGCATTGCATAGAAGAATATTCACTGGAACATTATTTATAATCACAAAAAGGAGCAACAAAATGTCCAGCATGTACAAGATAATTTTACATAAGAAAGCAGAAGGGCAAACTGATTTCATGTTGTAATGCTAATAGTGTAAAAAAAAAATGGTACAAAGTACACTACAATGTTAGAATGGTTATCTGAATGACTGAATTAAGAATGATTTTTTTTCAAGATTTCTTATTTTTCAACATTTCTTTCTTGAACATGATTTACTTCAATAATCAAGAAAAACCAACACATATGTTTTAAAACCTTATGGCTGCCTCACATGATAAATATTCCTAATATAGAGATCTCCAGAATCTACTCTGCCATCCTGTGTAAAATGCATTGATTTACCTGCTGGCTGCCTATTAATTAGAAGGGAAGCAGCCAGGGGAAGGGCAGCCAACTCCCCTGAAATAGACAGTGTGTGTGGCTGAGGGTGCAGCTTCCTTTGATGGAATATTGCTAAACGACGAAATTCTATCTCCCACAAGAAATTATTTCTGCTGGCTGTGCAAACGTCAGGCTGCAGCCTGCCCTCGGAGAGGCGGCTGCATTACTATGTATTTGTAAAATCAGCAAAGCCTATGCATGAACGGTCACAGTGGCTGACTTTACAAGCTACTCACGACAGACATCTGCACATAGAAAACCACAGCTCAGAGTATATTCAACCTATTGTGATTCCTTCTTATTTCATGTTTTTCCATTTTGAAAGGGTGTTGATTTACATAAGGGAGAATGATCTTTTTGTGTAAAATGGCTTTGTGGACATATGAAAATATCTGTTAACCTAAGCTTGGTACAATCTTGCCTACCTTTTGTGCCTTGTTTAACCATTTCTCACCCTTGCACAGCTCACACTCTAGGACAGTAACCTATCTCATCAGCAATGCTGGGTGTGTATGGAAATGTGCCTCCAGAAGGAATTGAGCACTGGTTGGGAATGACAGCTCTGGAAGGCCCTCTCCATTGATACTCAGTCCAATTCTTCCCAAGGCTTGGAGGTCCCACCCAGGAAAGGGAACATCTGCATGGCTCAGAGGCCATGCTGGGTCTCAGTGCTGGGCCACTATGCTTAAAACTGCCTGTTAATGACAATGGCCAAGTCAATACATGGTGGCACAGAGGCACCTGTCTGCTGCTAGCTTGACACCAAGTCATTTCATCAAGTCAGCAGATGGTAAGAGGTTTTAACCCGCACACACTGTACTTCTTTCAAATTGAAACTTGGTGAAGTCCCCAAACTTTCTATCTTTTTCCCCAAGGATCATTTGCTGTCAATTTTACCCTTCAAATCATCTTCTGGAGTTATTATTATTACTATTTTTTGAGACAGAGTCTCGATTTTTTGCCCAGGCTGGAGTGCAATGGCGGGATCTCGGTTCACTGCAACCTCTGCCTCCCAGGTTCAAGCGATTCTCCTGCCTCAGCCTCCCAAGTAGCTAGGACTACAGGCGCACACCACCATGCCCAGCTAATTTTTGTATTTTTAGTACAGACAGGGTTTCACCATGTTGGCCAGGATGGTCTTGACCTCTTGATGTCGTTATCCACCCGCCTTGGCTTCCCAAAGTGCTGGGATTACAGGCATGAGCCACCGTGCCTAGCCTGAAGTTGTGATGTTTTAACCAGGAAAATTAATTTTGGCATCAGTGGAATCAAGAAAACGTTACAAAAAGTTACAAAAATGCTTTAGGGTTTTTTTTTTTTAAACTAGGATATCAAAGAATGAACCATTGAGAGCAGTTGTTCTTTGCCAATTAGGGTAGGCACAGCAGAAAACCTTTACACACACTGCTTGGTACACATCCCAATAGATTCTGACCTAGGTGGTCTTGGGTGGAGACTGAACATCTGTGTATTGAAAGTATTCCATTTACGGCAATTATATTAGAAAACTGCTGGAAGAAATGAGGCAATTCTAATAGCATTTATGGTCCGTAGACTAAATTTTAAGGGACAGTATATATTTTCTTTTGTACTTGGCTGCATCTACTTAAGAAGGCGTTTACTTGCTGCTCATTCCTGCCCCAGACTATGACATCAAGATTTGAGTGAGATCCAAGAAAATAGCCATCTGAACATAAAGCAGAATTCTCTTCCTTTGTTAATAATGTCTTTCATAAATGAGCAGCTCACTTTCCCCACAATAATGCCATACCTGTGAATTCTCTCTCGAGAATTCCTATTTCTTAATGACTGGAATGGCATTATTTCTAGAGAGAAATTAAGTGTGAGCATAAATAACTTGGCCAAGTTTACAAAAGACAAAGGCAGACATATCTGATGATGGCCAGAGATGTGAACATAATACTGTGGTTGCCATTTGACTGTCAATATAATGCATCTATTCACGCAGAGGAAGGGAGGATTTTTTAAAAATCAGTAATGGGCAAAAAATGTGATTATTTCCTTTTTTCCTTCTATCCTGCATAAATGTATCACACTATCAAAGTTATCAAAACACCATCAGACCAGGTCAGAAAGGGAGGCAAGTCTATGTCAATTTTCTCTCTTTTTTTTTTTTGACGTGGAGTCTCGCTCTGTCGCCCAGGCTGGAGTTCAGTGGCACAATCTCAGCTCACTTCAAGCTCCACCTCCTGAGTTCTCGCCATTCTCCTGCCTCAGCCTCCCGAGTAGCTGGGACTACAGGCGCCCACCACCACATTCAGCTAATTTTTTGTATTTTTGGTAGAGACGGGGTTTCACCGTGTTAGCCAGGGTGGCCTCGATTTCCTGACCTCGTGATCCGCCCGCCTCGGCCTCTCAAAGTGCTGGGATTACAGGCGTGAGCCACTGCAACCAGCCAATGTCGATTTGTTTATGCATGTGACTGAAGTTATAAAAAAGTTATTAAATGAGTAATATCTTCCTAGGATATTAGGAGATATTACTCCTAATATCACAGTGGGTGTACACCTTGTAATATTATTCATAATATCCTAGGGAGATATTACCCCTACTATCACAGTGGGTGTACACTCTGTGTTATTATTCATAGTATCCCAGGGAGATGATATTACTCCTAATATCACAGTGAATGTACACCCTGTGATATTATTCGTAATATCCTAGGGAGATGATATTACTCCTAGGGAGATAATATCACAGTGGGTGTATACCAGGTAAGTACACCCACTGTGATATTATTCGTTATATCTTAGGGAGATGATATTACTTCTAATATCACAGTTTGTGTGCACCCTGTGATTTTATTTGTAATATCCTAGGGAGATGATATCACAGTGGGTATATACCATATGATATTATTCATAGTATCCTATGGAGATATTACTCCTCATATCACAGTGGGTGTATACCCTGTGATATTATACGTAATATCCTATGGAGATATTATTCATAATATCATAGGAAGATACTACTCCTAATATCACAGTGGGTGTATACCTTGTGATATCATTCGTAATATACTAGGAATATATTACTCCTAATATCACAGTGGGTGTACACTCTGTGTTATTATTCATAATATTCTAGGGAGATATTCCTCCTAATATCACAGTGGCTGTACACCCCGTGATACAAGGAGTAATATCCTAGGGAGATATTACTCATAATATCATAGACAGTGTACATCCTGTGATATTATTTATACTGTCCTAGGGAGGTATTACTCCTAATATCACAGTGGGTGTACACCCTGTGATATTATTCTTACTATCCTAGGGAGATATTACTGCTAATATACAGTTGGTGTACACCTCGTGATATTATTTGTAATATCCTAGGGAGATATTACTTCTAATATCACAGTGGGTGTACACCATGTGTGTATCACAGGTGTGCACCCACTGTGATATTATCTATAATATTGTAGGGAGATATTATTCCTAATATCACAGTGGGTGTATACCATGTGTGTACACCCTGTGATGTAATTCATAAAACTTTAGGAAGATATAACTCCAAATATCACAGTGGCTGTACACCCTGTGATACTATTTGTAATATCCTAGGGAGATAGTACCCCTAATATCACAGTGGGTGTACACCCTGTGATATTATTTGTAATATCCTAAGGAGATATTACTTCTAATATCACAGTGAGTGTATGATATCATAATATACTAGGGAGATATTACTCCTAATATTACAGTGGATGTACAGCCTGTGGTATTATTCATAATATCTTAGGGAGATATTACTCCTAATATCACCGTGGGTGTACGCCATGTGTAAGAGTTCAGTTAACACAAAGGAAAGTGTTGCAATTGAAGAATTATTTATTTATTAACTTAAAAATACAGAGCAGTAATTGTAAGTTAGTATTACTTCATGGCCACTTACTCCATCTGTCTGGTTTGAGCCCTCAGAAAAGGTCTGGTAGCGCCTGCTGCGAGGGAAGGGACACAGATTTATTTTCAAGAGGCAATGCTTTCAAAAACAATGACGCTTTGTGGGCTCTCTGCAAATACAAAGTGATCCATACAGAAGAAGTTGGAGATTTATACTCCAGAAAAAAAGAGATATTACCAACTTGCATGAGCCCTTCCAAATTTCTCAGGTGGTTTAAGTGTCCTATCCCCTGTCTTACTAGGGATAGGTTAGAAGGACAGGCTTCCAAACAATATCCAGGGATGAAATAATAGTGATAGCGAAAACTCCCTTGAAGATGAGACTAACTGAGATTAATCGGAACTGCTGCAGCTCTGATTCTGAGGGCTTCCCAGTAAACCCACCTCTGCTCTTTGGAAGTCGATGTTTAAAGCTCTGCGGTGTCTGCCCTAGATCTTTCCAGAGAAAGGATTGCTAAGCAGGAGCAGAAAGATCACATCATTCGCACTTGAACTCAATGCGATGAGCACATTTGTTTGTCCTCATTACGCGCGGTGTTGCAGGCGCTAACTGACGTGCAGAGGCAGCATGCTGGGGCGGGGCCAGGGAGCCAGAATCTGGTGGAGCGTCAGGGGAGCTGGGCTTTGCCGGCAGCTCTGCCCCTGCTGAGCTCTGCAGCCTTGAGAACTCCTCGGGTAACTCATCAATAAGAAGAGACATTCAGGTGGAGGTTTCCCAGTTGTGATTTCCAGAAGCCTCTGGTGTCCGAGGAAATGCCCAAGGCCACCGCAGGGGTTCAGCAGGAAGGCCATACAGGCGCAATGCCTGCAGGTCCTTACCCCCATTTCAAACAAGACATCTCTGATCGGATCCTTTATATATACTGAGTTCCAAGTAAGACTGATTAAAGATGTGAACGCCACAGGACCATCTAACTTTCACATCTTTACTTAGTAAAAGGCAAAGTAAAATGTCTGACCATCTTTCTTCATTGTGGAGCACGTAGAGTGGTTACAAGCATGGACTCTGGAGCCAGATTGCCTGGGTTCAACCCTCTTCTCGTCTTCCTGGAGCTGGGTGACCCTGGGCAAATTTCTTAACTTCTCTGTGCCTCAGTTTCCTTATCTGTAACGTGGGATAATAGCAGTACTGATCTCAAAGGATTGTCATGAGGATGAAATGAGTTAATATATATGAAACCCTTAGAACAGTACCTGGCACATAAACAAGTGTTTCTTATTATTATTGGCCCAAGCTAGCAGTGAGCTTCTGGGCCAGCAGGGTTTAATAAAGCCACAAAAGGCAAGGCAGAAGAGCTCACTCATTCTGTGTAAAGGTGCTTGGGGGCATAATTGGATTTGCTGAAAGTGCCTTTTTAAACAGTGCTGTTGGTTTCTGATTCACATTTGGGAAGAAAAGCAGAACAGAAGGTGATAAATTCCTTTATGGGAGAGCTTGGCAGGAAAGGCAGATGCAACTGTAAAGTTAATTGGTGAATGGGAGGTGGAACTCCTGGGCAAAGGCAGACTGACGGCATGAGCATGTTCTCCTGCTCCCGAGCTGGTTTATGATGATTAATTCATTAGGGATTCTTTAAGGCCATTCCTGGGTGGCTGCTGGTCCTGTCTATGCCCAGACAGGGATGATGTCAGCATATGGTTTATGGAGTTCTGCAGTCCTCTGGAGGATTCCAGGAGCTTATAGAGCTGTTTCCAGGCTGCTTGCCAGCACTCTGAAAACTGAATCCCACTTGAATCTTGTGTAACCCAATTTGTTTTTCTCTGGCATGATTTTTTTGTTGTTGTCTTCTGTACAAGCACCAGGGCATGAGAAGTAACCTCAAAAGTTTCTAAAGCAAAGCTCCCTTTTTCAGCTCCCCTTACTTGAGTCAGAATTCTGCTTCATTTCACAACGCTTCTCTGATGCATGAAGAGCATAGACTGAGATAACACACCAGGGATATACTGAGTTTAAGATGCAGAATGGAAGATCGTAAAATATATCATTATTTTTTGTATCACTAAGAAAGAGAACAGATACCTGCTAATTAAACTCTAACATAAGCTTTTTTTCTTTATAATCAGTTTGAAAATGCTCCTTCAGACTTCTTTAAACAGGTTATTTTTAGATTGCATATCACTCTTGTGCATACATTAACAGGAAAATATAAGGCCAGGGTATTCCTGAAATTCCTACACTTTGACATTGTGTAGAAAGTCAATGTCAAATCGTAGTATACACTTTCTGAAGACATTGCCAGCGGCCTAGGAGCTCACATGGGTGGTAACAACCAGGCACACATCTCAATTAAAATGCCCTATGAAGAGCTACAATAGGCTCGTGCTCCTGTGAGCAATGGCAGCTCCTTGACTATCACCAGGCCAGCAGCAACTGCAAGATGCATCCCAATTTGAGGAACATTTATGTGTGAAAAACTGTGCATCTTAGAATGCATGAAATTGGTGATAAAGATTTATAGTTGTTTCTTAAAGAGGATGGGTTTACCTCTCAGGAAACTTTTCAAGAGTTATTTTTTTAAAAAACTCGGCCTCATCCTATTAGCGAGAAGGTACATAGTGAACTTTGGCCTTTTCCAAGAGCTTGACAATTTCTCCAAGCAGGGTATGCTGGAGGATTGGGAGGAGCAGAAGATGCCAGAAGCAAGAGTCAGCCTTAGGAGGGAACAACTTGGTCCCATGATGTATTTCACATTTGCCCAAAGTGTCTTCCTATTAAATAAGAATCATTTATTTGTGCGATGTTGTTGTTATTCTCTGATAAATACAAATATCCTTTAAAAGGTCATTCAGTGTTCCTCCTGCCTGATTAATGATTTCTCCCTTCTGGGAAGGATTTTGCCAGAGGTTTATTTAAAGGAGCCAACCTTTCAAAAAGAAAAATTTCTGAATGTTTCAATAGCATAAAACTTAGATCATAAAAGACCACATCTTGTATGATTCTATTTATATGTCCAGTATAGGCAAATCTGTAGAGACAGAAAGTAGATGAGTGGTTGTCAGGAGCGGGGTGATAGGTGGAAATGGAGAGTGACTACTAATGGGTACGGGGTTTCTTTTTGGAGAGACAAAGAGATTCTAAAATTGGATTGTGGTAATGGTTGTGCAACCCTGTGAATATACTAAAAACATTGAATTGTACACTTTACGTAGTGAATTCTTTGGTACGTAAATTATATCTCAGTAAAGGCATTTAAAAAACACTTAGAATATGTCATGTGTGTATTCAATAACCTAACAGAAATTTTCTACACATATCCCAATGATATTTATTTAATAAAAACTTAGTGAGAATTATTTTGTTCAAAGCAATTATTTTGTCCAACAGATTCAACAAAGCAAAATGCTAGGGGCTGTGGCAAAGGAGGTTTGACCCCTTCTTTGAGGAATCCATAATCAAGCAGGAGCAGGAGAAAGAGACATTGACATAAATCACCCTGGAGGACAAAGGAAAGATTCTGAGAGACTCTGGGGATGTTTCTTGGGGAAATCAGGATTTGACTTGGCCTGGAAGGCATTGGAATGATAGATAAGTAAGGGGGATTGGGAGAAGGGATGGAAGTAGAGAAATGTCTTAGATCCTTTGCAAGCTGACAGAGGCTTTCTTGGAAAGAGGCCCCAGCCCAGGTGAGCTTATGGGTCCCGCCCATGGAGAGCTTCTCCAGGCAGAGTTAAATAGAGTGGGAGTAGGCAGAGCCAAGCTAGAGAGGGCCCTGGGACTGATGAGGGGAGAGTGCTGTCAGCAGAACTAGACTATGAAATGACATGGAAAAAATCAGAAGACTTGAATAGGGTCATTCCAGCTAGTTGCTAGTACAGATCATGAACTCATATCTGTTTTTCTAAATCTCAGCTCACTCATCACTGCCTTGGAGTGAAGGTGATAACACATTGCACACCATCCCCAGCAAGGGCTGCCAGTGGTCTTGGTAGATCGCAGCCTGGCTTTTAGGGACACATACAGGTGTTCCTTGATTTATGTACGATGGGGTTATATCCTGATAAACCCATCCTAAATTGAAAATATCTTAAGTCTGTTGACAGGATATGCATTGTTATGCATTTAATACACCTAACCTACGGAACAACATAGCTTAGTCTAACCTACCTTAAATGCACTCAGAACACTTACATTAGTCTGCAGTTGGGCAAAATAATCTAACAAAAAGTCTATATCTTTCTTACCAGTGTAAACTAAAAAAAAAAAAAAGGTACGGTTTCTACTAAACACAGTTCCCTTTCACACCATCATAAAGCCAGAATATCGTACATCAAACCACTGTAAATTGAGGACCATCTATACTTTGAAAAGGTGAAAGACAAAAGTCGAAAAGGTGAAAGACAAAAGTCAAAAAGATGACGTGTTAGTGCATTTTGCATTGCCATAAAGGAATACCTGAGGCCGGGCAATTGATAAAGAAAAAAATATTTGGCTTACAGTTCTGCAGGCTGTAAAAGCATGGAGCCAGTATTGCTTGTGGCAAGAGCCTCCGGAAATGTCCTCTCATGGCAGAAGGCAAAGGGGGAGCAGGTGCATCACATGGCAAAAAGGAGCAACAGGAAGTAGAGTCTCTCTGTGAGGCTCTGCCCCTATGGCAGGCTTCTGCTTGGGCACTCAGGTTTTCCCATACATGCTCTGAAATCTAGGTAGAAACTGCCGAGCCTCCTTCACTGTTACATTCTGTGCACCTGCTGGCTTAACACTGCATGGAAGTTGCCAAGGCTTACAGTGACTTGCACTCTTCAAATAACAGCCCAAGCTGTGCCTGGGATCCTTTGAGCCCCAGTGGGGATGGGGGGAGCAGTGTCCCAAGGTTGCACAGGGCAAGGGGCCATGGACCTGGCCCCTGGAGCCATTCTTTCCTCCTAGGCCTCCAGGTCTGTGATGGGAGGGACTACCTCAGAGATTTCCGAAATGCCCTCTAGGCCTCTTAGCTATAAGCACTTGACTCCCTTTTAATCATGCAAATCTCTCTAGCAAGTGGTTGCTCCTTACCCTACTTGTATTTCTGTCCTGAAATGGTTTTTCCTTCTCCACTATATGGCCAGGTTGTGATTTTTCCAAACATTATGCTCTGCTTCCCTTTTAAACATAAATTCCAACTTTAAGTCATTTCTTTGCTTCCATATCTGATGGTAGGTTGTTAGAAGCAGCCACTCAGCATGTTCAATGTTTTGCTGCTGAGAAATTTCCTGCACCAGATACCCTAGGTCATCACTCTCAAGTTCAACCTTCCACAGAGCCCTAGAACATAGGCACAATGCAGCCAAGTTCTTTGCTAGGGTGTAACAAGGGTGACCTTTGCTCCATTTCCCAATAACTTCCTCATTTCCATCTGAGACCTGCTCAGCCTGGCTTTCATCGTCCGTGTTTCTATCAGTATTTTGGTCACAATCATTTAACTAGTCTCTAAGAAGTTCCAAACTTTCCTGTCTTCTTCTGAGCCCTCAAAAATTTTCCAACCTCTGCCCATTACCCAGTTTCAAAGCTGCTTCCACATCTTCATATGTCTTTACAGCAACACCCCATTCCTCAGTACAAATGTTCTGTTAGTCCATTTTGCATTGCTATAAACGTATACCTGAGGCTGGGTAATTTGTAAAGAAAAGAGTTTTATTTGGCTATGGTTCAGCAGTCTGTACAAGCATGGCACCAGCATTGCTTCTGGTGAGGGCCTCAGGAAGCTTCCACTCATGGTGGAAGGTGAAGGGGGAGCAGGTGTGTCACATGGCAAAAGAAGGTGAGAAGTAGGAGGGACCCCAGACTCTTTAACAACATCACATGGCAAAAGGAGGCAAAAAGTAGGAGGGACCCCAGACTCTTTAACAACGTCACATGGCAAAAGGAGGCCAGAAGTAGGAGGGACCCCAGACTCTTTAACAATATCACATGGCAAAAGGAGGCAATAAGTAGGAGGGACCCTAGACTCTTTAACAATCAGATCTTGCAGGAACTCACTTATTACTGTGAGGAGGACACCAAGACATTCATGAGGGATCCTCACCCATGCTCCAAAAACTTCCCTCTAGGCCCAACTTCAGCACTGGGGATCACATTTCAACTTGAGATCCAGAGCGGACAAACATCCAAACTATGGCAGATGGTAAAGTAAGAACCTTCTATTAGTCCTTTTCCTTATTTCTTCAACCTCTCACTGTACAATCAGAAGCTGTCACGTTCATTAACCTCAATTCTTATAAGTATGAAGTGAAACAAGTATGAGCAGGCAGGAATAAACCTCCTCATATCCCTGTTCCTGAAGAGGTGCTGCTTACCTGGTTTTACCACTCTCTAGGGTGGTCTGTCCACTCTGGAGTCTGGATTGCAGTTGGCAGTGGGGTTCATGAAGGACAGCTTTCTTTCTTTAACAGAGCCTCTAAATTTTTTTTGACTCAGAGCTTTATATACAGCTCAAAAATAAGTTCAGACTGATTGAATCCATACTCTGACAACTAACAATATAGAGTTAACCAAATAGTTAACCCAGTCAAAATGTATATCTACTAAAAATATAAAAAATGTATAGAGCAGTCCTGGTGTTAACCTTTAATCTGTCCTCACTGAGGATTTAATTTGATTCTTAGCCAGATTTCACAGGGGTCACTGTGTCTGTGCTGGGCTCTCAGGATCTACTTTCCCTAGACATTTTTCATTCAGAGTCCTCTTCTAGGCTCCATGCTGTTCTTCATCCATGCCTGTCACCATCAAAATGGTCATTTCCTTGCATGAAGGCTCTTGATTAATTTTCTTTCCCCATCTGCAGTTGCCCAAAGCACTCCCTTTAAGAACAGAAACTTTGTCAACTGTGTTTCTGTCGTAAGCCAGATATGTATGAGTGTGGAGCAGAAGGCAAGTGTTCCCTCTGTCAATACACATGCAGCAAGTGCCTGCAGCGGCCACCTGTTACCCAGGAAATTCTTTCTCTCTCTCTCAGTTGATCCTTTGCTCTGTGTTGAGCTGTCCCCACAAGCTCTCATAGAAGTAGAGAGGATGTTTATAGCATCTAGTTTTAGTACAATCTTAAAAAAAAATCTCCTATCTTGCCCGGAAGTCATGGCTAATATAAACACCCTGGTTTTGCTATTCAACCCTTCTCAGTGTCAGCTCTCCTCAGTTTCTGTTTTTAATACGGGTGTATTTGCTCCCTTGGGTTGGTAACTTTGCATCTTAACAAGTCCCTGTCTCCCCACCACCCCACACACTCAGGCAAAAATGCCACTTCTGCTGTGGGGATTATTCCATTTAAAAGAAAAACTGAGGGCCTCTGGGAGGGCCTGCCTGGTCACTCAGCCCAGCTCTCCTTAGACCTGATTATATATTTGAGCTATTTCCTTTTTGATCAATTGAAACATGCTGATACAATGTGTGATGGTTAATACTAAGTGTCACCTTGATCGGATTGAGGATGCAAAGTATTGTTCCTGGTTATGTCTGTGAGGGTGTTGCCAAAGGAGATTAACATTTGAGTCAGTAGACTGGGAGAGGCAGACCCACCCTCAATGTGGGTGGGCACCATCCAATTAGCTGCCAGCACGGCTAGAATAAAGCAGGCAGAAGAAGGTGGGAGAGGTTGACTTGCTGAGTCTTCCGGCTTTCATCTTTCTTCTGTACTGGGTGCTTCCTGCCCTTGAACATCAGACTCCAAGTTCTTCAGCTTTTGGACTCTCGGACTTAGACCAGTGGTTTGCCGGGGCTCTTGGGCCTTTGGCCACAGACTGAAGGCTGCACTGTTGGTATCCCTACAGTGAGGTTTTGGGATTCAGACTGGCTTCCTTACTCCTCAGCTTGCAGATGGTCTATTGTGGGACTTCACCTTGTGATTGTGTGAGTCAATACTCCTTAATAAACTCCCCTTCATATATACATCTATTCTATTAATTCTGTCCCTCTAGAGAACCCTTATACATAATGCTGCAGCCAAAGATATACATGTAATTAATTAAATCAATACATATTTCTAGGCCAGGCACAGTGGCTCAAGCCTGTAATCCCAGCACTTTGGGAGGCCCAGGTGGGTGGATCACCTGAGGCCAGGAGTTCAAGACCAGCCTGGCCAACATGGTGGAATCCCATCTCTACTACAAATACAAAAATTAGCTGGGCATGGTGGCACACACCTGTAATCCCAGCTACTCAGGAGGCTGAGGCAGGAGAATTGCTGGAACCTGAGAGGTGGAAGTTGCAGTGAGCTGAGATTGTGCCACTGAATTTAAGCCTGGGCGACAGAGTCAGATTTTGGCTCAAAAAAAAAAAAAAAAAAAAAAGTCTGTTCATCTTTGCCATTATGGTAGATAATAAAGAATTTGCATACGTTTTATATAGTTAAAAAAAGTAATAAATATCTAAAGGAATATTATAAAATTATCTTGCTTTCTAGTTCTATAATGTCACTCACTGCACACTCCTTCCCTTCTGAAACATTTGAATAGACTGGCTAATTCACACTATTTGATATTTTGAACTGCCTACCAAATTAACAAAATGGAAGGAATTCAAGCCAGGTATTTTCTAAAAATGCATTTTTCATAAACCAGGAAGGGATCTCCAACTCTGAGAGAATCCCAGATGTTTGAACATTTTATCAGAACCCGTTTCATGATGATAAACCCCTTTTGTCACTCATTTTGTCAGATCAAATGACTTCTTTATTTTTGCTGATAATTCAACAAGAGCAGCCTTGTTTAACACAGTTATTGACATTATCTCTTCCCATAAATACTGGCAGAGGGAAGTTCTGAATTCTTAAAGATGGCCTTGCTCTATGATGCTTCTGTGATTATTTCCACCAGCATCTTCCACCTTCAGTAAAACAAGGGAAATGGCAGGTAGGCAGTTTGATAAGTAGGGGTAGTGTGAATATGTGGGGTATATGATCCTAGAGAGGAGGGTGGGGCAGTAATTAAAATGAGGAGAATAGATGAACTGCCCTAGGGAGAGGATATTGTGAGAGAATAAATGAGGGCCCTGGATTGGAGCCCGGAAAATCCCAACATTTAAAGACCGTGTTGCGGAGGAGAAGCCAGAAAAGAGCCTGAGAAGGAATGGCTGAAGAAGCAGGAAGGGCGCCAGGGGAACGTGAGGTCAGGAAAGCAGGCAGGAGAGTGTCTGGAGAAGGTGGAGAGGGATCGTCTCTCATCGCAAGAGGAGAAACTGTAATGGAGTGGTCAAAGCTGATGCCATATGAAAGCCAGGGAGAAACTGAAAGGCACTGTGGTTTTATTTATTATGTTTGTTTGTTCTTTCCAACTTTTGTTTACATTCGGGGTACATGTACAGGTTTGTTATATAGGTAACTTTGGCGTCACAGGGGCTTGGTGTACAGATTTGTTCATCTCCCAGGTCGTAAGCATAGCACCCAACACGTAGTTGTTCGATCCTCACCCTCCTCCCACCCTCCATCCTCAAGTAGATTCCAGTGTCTATTGTTCCTTTCTTTGTGTCCAAGTGCACTCAGTGTTTAACTTCCACTGACAGGTGAGAACATGTAGTATTTGGTTTTCTCTTCCCGCGTTAATTCACTTAGGTTAATGATCTCCAGCTCCATCCATGTTGCTGCAAAGGATATGATCTTGTTCTCTTTTCTGGCTGCGTAGTATTCCATGGTGTATATGTACCAAATTTCCTTTATCTACTCCACCCTTGATGGGCATTTAGCTTGATTCCATATCTTTGCTATTGTGAATTCACTGTGGTTGTAAATGCTCTGTTTGGTTCAATTGTGTATAAAGTTTAGTTTACAAGTAAAATCCCCCTCACAGCACAAGTCTGAAAGTTAAGCAAAATGTCTAATATCCTGTAGGAGCCTTCATTCCTGGAAAGAATAAGAGTAAATGAACTTATGGAGAATTTGTAAATTAAAGGATCTGGCAATGTATATAGTAAATTTTAATAAACAGAAGTACAGATTTTTGTTCAAGTGGGTGGATTTATTTACTGTTAAATATTTCTGCACAAAATGTATGTACACTACAAATAAAACGATATTTGAACCATGCATGTGGGAGGTAACAAGCAAAAATGAAGAAATTTTGTTAGTTACAATATTTACATGTTTTTTTTTTTAAAAATCATGATGTTTATATTGCCACTGTATTATCTTTTTCGAAAAAGAATGCAAAGAAAAATTTATTTTACATGACATGGAAAAAAAGGAACTCGGGTTTTTGTAGTTTCTGCTTAACATATGTATATATATTTTTTTGCCTATGTGAAATCACCAGACCAGATAGATAAGAAATGACCCCAGGTCAGAGTGAGTCAGTGTGGGAAGACCAGTAACAGGTCTCCCTCATTATGTTGTATAATCCTTTTCCCACCATTCCTTAGCATTGCAAAATAATAAATTCCAGTAGCCCTAAAATCTATTTATCACCCCGTTTCCTAACTGCTTCTTCATAGAAGATCAGAGTTGGCCACCAAAGGATCAATCACTATCTGCATAATTTCCCTCTTTGATTTTTATACCTAAACATGATTCCATGGGTTTGCTCCTACTGGTGGCTGGACCACCATGGCATCCTCAACAGCTGTCCAAGCCCTAGTTGTGCTAGCTGGAAGAGGAAATTAAGGGGACCGTTGCTTTAATGCTATCAGCTAATTCTTCATTAGTTATTGGCACCTTTCCATTGTGGACAAGCAGATAGAATGTCAGTGTAGTTCCTAAGGTCAGAGGTGGGGTTGGACAAGGGAAGAGAAGGAGTGGAAGGAAAGTGGAAGAACCAACAGCCGACCTTCACTGATATCTAGGTATTGGCAAAGGCAGCTTTAGCCTGGTCCTTAAAGGTCTGTCTCAATATCCGATCTTTTTTTTTTTTTTTTTTTAGATGGAGCCTCACTCTGTCACCCAGGCTGGAGTGCAGTGGTGTGATCTCAGCTCACTGTAACCTCAACCTCCCAGGTACAAGTGATTCTCCTGCCTCAGCCTCACAAGTGCTGGGACTACAGGCATGCGTCACCACACTCGGCTAATTTTTGCATTTTTAGTAGAGACAGGGTTTCACCATGTTGGCCAGGCTGGTCTCAAACTCCTGACCTAAGTGATCCACCCGCCTTGGCCTCCCAAAGTGCTGGGATTACAGGCGTGAGCCACTGCGCCCGGCCAGAATAATTTGATTTTAAAGTCATTCCTCTCCATGCCATTTCTTAATGCTCCCTTTGCACAAAAGATTCTCAGAATAGGGAGATTTTTTTTTTTTTTTAGGATAACAAGATATTTCAAAAAGGGCAGTATAAAGTCAAAATGGCATTGCCTTAAGGGATAGAGATTAAACCTTTCTGGGCCTCAATTTCCTCTTCTGCGAAATGGAGGATAATAATAGGACCCACTTCCTGGAGTTATTGTGAAGTTTGCAATAGATGGCAGCTATCATAATTAGAAAGTGACAATTGAAGCTTGGGTCCAATTGGGATTCTAAAGATAACCCAAACTTGTAGGCCCCTACGTGCATTTTTAGATACAATGTCAAATCCACATTCATTATTCTAGCTTATAAGGCATGAAAGTTTAAAGCCTTTGTGGGGAAAAAAATAGCTTACAGATGTCTTCTTAAAGGGAATTCTTTATTCATTCCACAAATAATTATTGAAAACTACTGTGTACCAAGCAGTGTGCTAGTTGATGGGGAGTGAATGAAATAATCTCTGTTCTCATTGAACTCCTCTAGCAGAGGACACTGTGACTAATCAAATACCACAAATAAATAACACAATCTATAATAAAAGCTATGAAGACAAATTCTGACTTGGTTTTAATCTCAGATAATAGAATAGACATTGAAAAATATTATACTAGGGAAGTGTAATTTTGCCATTTCTCAATCTCAATCTTTTTCATAATTGATATGGTGTTAGTACTTGAGTCCCCTTGTTGTGTGTGGTGTTATTGGTTAAGATAAACTGTGCCAAATACATCTTGAATGTTCAAAATTGGATTAAAACATGGACTCGTTAAAATGGCAAACTGTTGAGTCTCTGAAGCTACAATTTCATATCACAGCACACATACATTTCCACAGGGCAAGAAAGCCTGGGGTAAAGCCGGGGAGCAGAGGCCTAAGGACGGCAAGGATAAAGTCGGAAAGCCACCATCCAGCCCCCTCTGTCACAGAATGTTTTGTCAAGTCATGGTCCTGACAAAAGGAGTGAGATAAGACCAGAGGACCAGGTCATGGCATGCAGGAAAGCGAGCTCACTTTAATAAAGCAGCTCACTTTAATAAGTTTTCATTTGTACAAATAATTTATCCCGTTCTTCACATTTTCCCCATGGAGCAGTAATTTTCAAGCTGTAGGTCATGGCCCATCCACAGATCATGACATAAATTTAGTGAGTACCCACATGCATTTAAAAAGTAAAATAAAATAGAAAAAAAATAAACTAGAAAATGTCAGTGTGGCCAGGCACGGTGGCTCACACCTGTAATCCCGGCACTTTGGGAGGCTGAGGCAGGCAGATCACCTGAGATCAGGAGTTTGAGACCAGCCTGGCCAACATGGTGAAAATTCGTCTCTACTAAAAATATAAAAATTAGCCTGGTGTGGTGGCACATGCCTGTAATCTCAGCTACTTACGAGGCTGAGGCAGGAAAATCGTTTGAGCCTGGGAGGCAGAGATTGCAGTGACAGATTGCACCACCGCACTCCAGCCTGGGCGACAGAGACAGACTCTGTCTCCAAAAAGAAAAGAAAAGAAAATGTCAGTGTGCAGTATGTAATAGGGGTGAGGGCATATGTGCTTTGGTGTGTATATGTATACTAAGTGACCCTCTGGGCCCTGTTCAGTGCTGGGAATTCCCTAAAGGACATCCTGTCCCTACTTTTATCTGGATAGGATCCTTCTAAAGTTAAAACTCTCTCCCAAGCAGATTGCACAAGGACAGGGGCCAAAGAGCGGAGTATCTGCACAGGCTGAAGCTCAGGGGTCAATCTGAGCTAAGATGATGTCTGGATGTGGGGGTTGGCACTGCAAACGGACAATCCACATGCAGACATGCAGTGTGCAGTGTGAATGAGGCAAAGCGACGGAGGCGGAGACCTAGTAAAATACAAAAGTGCACATCCCACCTCCTATCATGGGGAGGAAAGGTACAGATTGGTGTTCCTGATATTCGGCCGTTTTTGAGCTATAAAAATGTCAATCCATATATTGGGTTGGGGGGGGCCTTGAAGAGGCTGGATGCAGCCTCCTTCAGGGCTTCACCTATGAGTGAGAAAGGAGCTGATAAGAGATAATTGATAGTGAGATTAAGCCAAGGGTTTGCATCCATATTTTCTTTGCTGGGCTCTTTGCCCTTGAGCAACTGCTCTCAGCACCTGTCAGCTGTCTGTAACTGAAACCATTGTGTTTTAAAGAAGGTACGCTTGCAGGTAGCTTCCTTCTCAGCTTAGCATCCTGATGATTACGACTGCTTTCCAAATACCAGAGATGTTTTCACTTTTATTTCCTCACTTGATAAGATACTTCTTTTGGTCTAGTTATTTAAAAAAACAAACAAACAAAAAACAACAATAACAACAAACACTTAGTGTATGTAAAAACTTCTTTTCTTGCAAGGATCGGAGGGTCAGTCATTTTATTTTCAGAAATAATTTCTAACTTCAGATCTCCCACATTGTTTTGGGATGACACAGAGAGTTATCAAAGAAAAGGAAGGAATAGCTGGTTTTCCTCTGAGTTCTTAAGAGCATCCTAAAGGGGACTCCTTGATGATAAAAGGGGAGGGAAGATTGGGGGTGATGTTTTGCCTTGACAAATAGCGTGGTCACTATCTGTTGAAAGTTAACAGTTGGTGGAGAGGGCAGTGAGAGGGCAGGCTCCTAGCTAGGTATACAAACAGATAAGTTGTCGGGGAGGAAAAAGCCACTGCAGGAAGGAAAGAAGCCAGCTTTTGCCCTGGCAGGAGTGGTGATCTGCAGAGGCGAGGAAGAGCCTCAATCCAGAGACCCTGGGAGCTGGCATCAGCTGTTAAGATGAGATGACAGATATCTAGGGCAGCCACTTATTTCTTTGAAATGACCCTCCCTGTAGTTACTTCTCCAGCCTAAGTCTCTGACTGACTCTTCAAGAATTTGAGTTCCTCCAAAAGCGTTTCTTGGTCAAGTCCAAAGGGCTCTTTATTTCCTATGTAGAGAGAGAGAGAGGGATGTTTCTTTAAAACTCTTACATAAAACTTTTATGTTGTAGAAAAAACATGTGCTTAGAAAAGAGACAGACCTCCGTAGCGTTTTTTTAAATGCTCACCACAGTCTAGCTGTGAGCCCTTCAGTAATAGCAAGTTAGGAAACTCAAAGAACTGCAGTTTCTTAACCTGCAAATAGGGGAACTAATACATCTGTAGGGTTGTTGTGAGGATTACATAACGTAAGGTTTATGAAGTGCAAGGCTATTGCTGGGCTCTCAAGAAACAAAATTAATATGTGTATTATTACCTTTCCTATAAGTGCCACCATTCCAATAAGCAGCTAAAGGGCAACCACAATGGACTTTACAACTCTTTTAGAACACCAGTGATGATCATAATATAAACATTTGGGACATATTTACAGAATTTATAATTCAAGATGAGGATTTTTTTAAAGGCTTTTATGAAAGTGTTCCATGAAGTTGCTTAGACAATTGCATGAAAATCCTATGTAAGGAAAAAGGTATTCAGTTTTAATTCTTCTTTCTTTTTTTTTTTTTTTGAGATGGAATATTGCTCTGTCGCCCAGTCCAGAGTGCAGTAGTGCGATCTTGGCTCACTGCAACCTCCGCCTCCCGGGCTCAAGCGATTCTCCCACCTCAGCCTCCTGAGTAGCTGGGACTACAGGCACACGCCACCATGCCTGGCTAATTTTTGTATTGTTACTAGAGACCGTATTTCACTATGTTGCCCAGGTTGGGCTCAAACTCCTGACCTCAGGTGACCTGCCCAACTCGGCCTCCCAAAGTGCTGGGATTACAGGTGTGAGCTGCCATGCCTGGCCCAGTTTTAATTCTTGAGTGATTTTCAAGTCGAAGAATTTTCCAAGCACTTGGCTTTTCTTTCTTTCTACTTCTACTGTTTAACATTCATCTGTTTTATTTAATTATGGCTTCTCTAGTGAGATTAATTGAGTAAAGTTTGGAAGAAAGGCGTTAAAACTTATAGACACTTTAGACTTAAAGCTAAAATATACTTTAGGGATTAGCTTGTCTAGTGTCTCCCAAATATCACTCATTAGAAAATAATGTGTCACTTTTTGTCATCCTTATATCATTTATTTAAAATTTTCCCTTAAAAACTAAATATCCACTTTACTACTAAACAATAATATTCAGAAATGTCGGGCCGGGCACAGTGGTGCATGCCTGTAATCCCAGCACTTTGGGAGGCCGAGACAGGTGGGTCACCTGAGGTTGGGAGTTCGATACCAGCCTGGCCAACATGGTGAAACCCTGTGTCTACTAAAAATACAAAATTAGCTGGGCATGGTGACGTATGCCTGTAATCCCAGCTACTCAGGAGGCTGAGGCAGGAGAATTGCTTGAACCTGGGAGGAGGAGGTTGCGGTGAGTGGAGATCACGCCATTTCATTCCACCCTGGGCAACAAGAGCAAAACTCCATCTCAAAAAAAACAAAACATATATATATACAAAAATTAGCCGGTGGGCTCCTGTAATCCTAGCTACTTGGGAGGCTGAGGCTGGAGAATCACTCGGAAGGTGGAGGTTGCAGTGAGCCAAGACTGGGCCACTGCACTCCAGTCTGGGAGACAGAGCAAGATTCTGGCTCAAAAAACCAAACAAAACAAACTGGAAATGTCACAGGTTTAATAGTAGTAAAATAAATACATAAAGCAATTGTCCATTATCACCTACAGTCATCTTCTATACTACCAGTGGCATGGGTAACAGACTGGGATAGCACTGATCACATATACCCCTCATCATGTAAGTGAGGACACTGAGACCCAGGCAAGTGAAGTAATTAGCCCTGCTGGAGTCTATGTTTGCAACTCCAGTAAAAGGCTTGATGTATTGAAGAATTTGATAATTAAAAACCATCTAGGTATTTCAGTTGTACTAATCCTTCCTTTTCATATTAGCCATATACTCCCTAAGATCCAAGGGAGTAATCAAAATAAGGACTGGCCTTAGAGAAAGAGAAGAAAGCACTGCTTATTATATACATAGGCCCCTAAAAAAAAAACAAAAAATAAATTAAAAAAACAAAAAAGCATTGAGATGGGTCAAAGGACAAAGAACTAGATTTGATAATTTGTTCTCTCTTAAAATAATTTTTATAATCATATGAACACATCTAAGAACTAAAGCACATTTACTTGTTTGATTATCCAGTTTCTTGAGTTTGTTCATGCTGACCTGACTAAGGTCAGCAGTATTGGCCGTCTCCTGACCCTGAGTGCCTTGTGCATTGAAACCTGAGTGTTAGTTCCTGTTTGCACCATTGTACCTTGTTAGAGAAGGTATTTCTATTCTCCAGAGAGTGAACAATAAGCTACTGTATGTTTGGTCTCTAGAGTTCATTTCTTCATGTTTTCATTAGTTTTATTCATAAGATTCTATTAGAGTCAATTGTTAAATTGCTGGAAATGTCCCCAACAAAGGACAAAAAGGTTCTTCTATAAAACAACAGCCCATCCCCTGTCCAGACTTGAAGGACCATAAATTAGTGTAATAAATTGCAGAATATAAGTGAGTAACTTTTCTTCCTACTCTCCTAGGGACCTGGAGTTTGCAAGTCCATGTCTGAAAGTAGGTCAGAAACATGGTAAAAAAAAAATCCTACTAAATACAAGTTGGAGTTCACTGCTTTGAAAAATTATAGTCTCATCTAGTTAATTCAGAGCCCAATTCATACCTTTTAATAGATTCAAGTTACCATGCATAACCCGGGATAATTGAAATAATTGTTAAAATTGCTAATAACATCTCATTTGAGATATTCCTCTTTTAAAAGAATTCTTCCAATTCTGGAGTTTATGGTAAGAAGAACATTCCTCAGTTGGTCCTGGAGATTTCATTAGACACAATTCCATTACAGAGTCACATTTCCCTAGTGCTTTCAAGATCCTGGAATTCCTTTCTCTCTACTTTGAATTGAAGAAAGCATTTGACAATAAATCTATTTTGATTCATTATTACAAAAAGTGCATTAGCCATAATGGTACAAAATTTCAAAGTATGGCCAGTCATGCAGTTTCTAGCCAAGGACATGAAAGCAAATACATAACTTAGTATTTATTAAGAGCTAAGTACCCAGAGGGGGCTAGTCACTAACAAAGACAGGAGCACACACAGTTCTGCGTCAAATGAGAAATTTGACCATATTTATTAGAGTAATTCCTAATCTGTTATGAACTGTACAATTTTAAATAGAGCAACATGGAGGGACTTGCAATACAGTGAAGAAAAAAGCAATTTTTTAGAATTATAATGCATTGAAAACACATGCCAAATACTTCCCTCAATACTAACAAATGGGATAAAACCATTATCTATCTGAGTTTCACATCGTTTTTCAATACTACACTCTAATAAAGTCTGAAAACACCAATGTAAGGAGGTCGGAATGAAAATGCTGCCAAAAATGTTTGTTTGTTTGTTTGTTTGTTTACAGCACAATGAATGTTTATCTTATTTTAAATTAAATGTTCCTTAACAGACAGCTGCTTAATAGCCCTCATACATTTCTCCTCCCCCTCTTCTCTAATGTTTGCCCACAGCTATTCCCCTGAAACTGCTAGGGTGGCTTTTGCTCTTCTTTTAATTCTTTAAAGTAAATGGCCAACCATCTCTAACACACTGGAATAGTGTTCCCAGAACAGTTATAAACCTCTCTATTACACAGTAATGCCTCGTTCATTCCATAAATGTTAAGACAATTTCCCGACTACTTATTTGCTCTTAGTACTTTTTCCTGCAAACTCAGAAACCAGCTGCCATTCCCTCTGTACCCTTAAAATTAGGTTGGGGTGTGTAAAACAATGAATGATATAAGGAAAGGACTTCTTCATTGCCCATTATAACTGTGGAAATACTCAAATTTTAAGGGCCGTGTGACCCTCCAGAGGACATTGCAGTCCCAGACAATGGTACATGGCGAGTTCTGTCTTGCTGTGGACAAAAACATGCCTGCCAGACTATGTCAGCCCTCTTCATTTGCATTTAAAAACAAGACAGAAGGATGAGACTTTGAACCAAGAGTCAGGCTCTTGGTGAATTGTCAATTACACAATTTTAATAAAGCAACATGGAGACATTACAATAGAGTGAAGAAAAAGGTCAATTTTTTGGCACTGTAATGTATTGAAAACACTGTCAAATACTTCCCACAATATATGGGATCAAATCTTTTTGGCTATCTGTCTGGTCCATTGGCTGGACCAGGTTTATTTACCCTTTTGACCCCCCATTTGGACACCTGGACTCCATGCCTACTTTTGCCTCCTTGCCCAGTCAGGACCCTTAGTTTCAGTAGCTAGTTATCCTGCTCAGAGGCCATACTTTGTCATTTCCTCTAGGTTAGTTGGATGCCTCCCATCTTTTCAACTGGCTGTCATCTCACTTCCTATCTGCCTTCACGTGGCCTCTTTCAGGGTCTCCAACCCATGTCATCCTGGACAGCATTGACCTGGGAAATCCTTGGACTTGCTTCTCTCTACTCTTCCTCCCACTTCCTGTGATCTTGTACTGACTCCTGTCCAATTCCCAAATTCATGAGCTAGGGAATCCCAGGGTAGATTAAAATTCTGGACCTGACTGAAAAAGAGCCATGTACTTTTGTGAAAAAAACGTAAAGTACTTAGGTGATCAATATTCTTGAAAGTTATCATTTACTCAGAGAAATTAATAGCTCATGCTGATGAGTATTTCTTAGTATTGTACTCTGAAGGGGACGTTTTCAGATCCTCAGTCTGAGGGGAGAAATTAGAAAGAGGACGGCAAAGACCAGAAAAGTGCTTACAAGGATTGAAAAATGGGACCAATAAGAAAATGAGAGGGTGTGGGTTATTTATTTGTGAGAAGAAATTAATCTGTGACTTATAATTCCCTTAAAGTGTGATGCTACTACATGAGCATTGGATTGGATTGCCCTGTCATTTCATCTGTTCAACAAACATTACTGAGGGAACCAAAAAAAAAAAAATTGAAGAACGCATATTCATTCTAGTACTTACTGAGACTGGAAGAGGCAGTGATTTAAAAGGTGAATCATGGAGATAAGGAAGAGTTTTCTGAGTTGCCAGACCAGTATTTCCTAACTTCCTTATTTCCTCTCATGTCATCAACACAGCCCGGCTGGCATAGGGAGTAAGTCATGAAACTGTTCCAATTCTGAGACCCTGTAATTCCACCTCGATGAATGTACTCCAAGGACAAAGAAAAAAAGTAGCTTTTGCAAATTCGTTTATAGTAACATAATTCAAAATATAGAGACATCTTTTAGGGGTCAGCCCAGCCCATTAGCCATACTGTCTTCCCTAGAACTCCTCCCACTCCCATTCGAGAGGGTGAATCCCTAGCAGCCATGTTTGTCTTGGGTAATCCCATCTCCTGATCTACAATTCAACCAGAAATCAGTCTAACACGAGCTGGAATGTGGAACTAGAACACAGAATTGCAGGTTAGTCTTTGCATGTGGTCAGGGTGGTAAAATAATCTCAGGCTATGAGGTAACCCTACTGCCCTACAAAGAGGTAATTAGGGTAAAGGAAAGAAGAACAAAACAGATTTACCAAGAGAAACAAGTAAGAAACAAAGAAAAGGCCGACACCTTTCTGTCTCCTTCCAGATGCCCAACTGCTTTCCTATTCTTTGACCCCATGGCATACCCTTCTACCTTTACAATAAATCACCTTTTTCAAGTTAAAATAACTTAAATCACATGTTGTTGCTTATAACTGAGTCTTAACTAAGACATAATAATTAAAAATTGGAAGCAACTCAAATACCCCCAAATAATTAAATTATTGTATGTTGAATATTTTTATTGTATATTGAGTACTCTTTAAAGCAATATTTTAAATTGTCTACATGGAAAAATGCAGACCATTAGACTGCGTGAACATATTGCTTGCAACTGCTAAATTGCAGATTTAGTTAACAAAGGCTGCAAGAGTAGACAAAGTAATATAAACAGTTACAAAGTATGTGGGATTTTTGGAAACAGTATTTGTACGATATATTTAAAATAAAATTAAGCCACCAGGATTTTGAAATAGGGATTTAATATTCCACTTCACATCTATCCCAGAAGAGTCATTATTCTGATAATGATATGCTCCATCTGTCTTCCCCCAAAAACTTGAAAGTTGTCCTCAAGTTTTTCTATTCTTTCATTTCCCCACATCTAACCCAATAGCAAGTTCATTGGCCATGACATGAATACATATTTCAAATCAGCCCATTTCACTCTAATTCCTTTGACAATAACTCAGTCCAGATTGCCATTGTCTCTCACTGGCGGTAACACACACTGCCTCCTAACCAGTTTCTCCAATTCCACTCAGATCTCTTTTATCCCATTCTTCACATAAAAGCAAGGATTATTTTAAAATAACATCCAGAATTGTGACTTCTAAATACAATTTTCCAATAAAAGAAATTAGGGCAACTTGGAGAATAAGCTGACTACAGGTCTGGGGCAAGAAATGTGAAAGACTAGCCTGGAATATCTTGTCATACCAGTTAGCAGTGAAGCAATTCAAGGCTACTGAGGTCATGTCAAAAGGACTCAGGAGGCCACTTAAAGAGAATACCACTGGCCCAAGAAAGGATAATTTAAGTATTGATAAAAACAATAATTATAAGAGATTGAACCAGATCAAAATGTTTAAATTCATGAGTTAATAATGATGTACTAAAAAAAAACTTTGAAGGATATTAAATGACTGTCTGTGTAGAAAACCCCAAAGAATCATTAAAAAAGAAACTCATTAGTGATTACTGCAAAGTTGGACTTTGTTAGTGATTATAGCAAGGTTGCATGATAAGCAAAACTAAAAAACTCTGATAACAGATATCAAGGATACAACTAAATGGAGAGATAGAGATATTCAATATTCATAGATAGGAATATGCAATATTGTCAAGATGTCAGCTTTTCCCAACTTGATCTATAGATTCTGTAAAATTCCAATCAAAATCCCACCCAGTTATTTTATGGATATTGACAAACTCATTATAAAGTTTATATGGAAATGATCCTTAGGAACACATTCATTTATTTTGAGAACTGATAAGTAAAGGAAAAGAGTAAAACAAAACTAAAAGTAAATTATATATATTGTTTTTCAGATTAAAGCTTTTCCATTGCTTCAAATTTCACTTTAAATAAAAGCCAACCTCCTTACCAGGACCTATAAGGCCATGCTTGATCTGGCATCTTCCAACTACACTCATCTTTTTTCATGCCACTTAGCTCCTTGCTTATGATACTCCAGCTATATAAGCCTTCAAATAAGCTGTGGTTTTTCCTGCCCCAGGCTGTCCCTCCTCATGCTTCAGATCTCAGCTTACCTTTTCAGAGGACCTTCCCTAATCATCCTCACAGGCAATCCTATTTGTTTCCTTCCTACAACTTGCCAAAATTTGTATTTATTTTGTTTGTTCACTTGGTTTTGCTTCGTTCTTCTAGTAAACTACAGGCTCTAAGAAAAGAGGCATCCCTTGTTAATGGCTAGAATCTATGATACTTAGGCACTCAGTAACTGTTTATAGAAAAAGTAAATGATGTTATCCATCAAGGTGAGACTAGGTAGTTGAAAAACATGTGAAACTCAAATAAACCAGAGAGGGTGATTTTGGGATCTCTGAGAGGCTCAAGGTCCATGTGTATGACAGGGTTAGAAGAGGGCCTGGAAAGAGAGAAATGTGATTTCCAGGAAGTAGAAGATAACTAAGGAGTTGAAGAAACAGATGTGAGCACCTTAGGCTGGGAAAACTTTTATGGAGTGTCTTAGTTCATTCTTGATGCTATAACAGAGTAGCACAGACTGGGTAATGTATAAATAGTAGAAATTTATTTCTCACAGTTCTGGAGGCTAAGTCCCAGAACAAGGCACTGACAGATTCAGTGTCTGGTAAGCACTTGCTTTCCACCTCCAAGATGGCGCCTTGTTGCTGTGTCCTCAGGAGCAGATGAATGCTGTGTCTTCACATGGCAGAAGAATGAGTAGAGATGAATTTACTCCCACAAGACCTTTTATATGGGCATGAATTCCATCCATGATGGTAGAGCCCTCATGGCCTAATCACTTTTCAAAGAACTCACCGCTTAATACTGCTACATTGGGGATTCAGATTCAACATAAATTTTTGAGACACACAAACCTTCAAACCATAGCATGGAGTGTTAAATTAAAAAAGTGAATACCACTGAAATTATAAAAATTGCAAAACATATAGACCCTAGGCCTTTTATGCTCAATTAACTACTGGGCTGCAGACTCTGTTCATCATGCACTTGGCTGTGGCATTGGGCCAGATAATTCTTTTTTTTTTTTTTTTTTTTTGATACAGAGTCTCACTCTATCGCTCAGGCTGGAGCGCAGTGGCCTGATCTCGACTCACTGTAAACTCCGCCTCCCGGGTTCACGCCATTCTCCTGCCTCAGCCTCCCGAGTAGCTGGGACTACAGGCCCCCGCCACCACGCCTGGCTAATTTTTTTTTCTGTGTTTTTAGTAGAGACGCGGTTTCACCGTGTTAGCCAGGATGGTCTCGATCTCCTGACCTCAAGATCCGCCCGCCTCGGCCTCCCAAAGTGCTGGGATTACAGGCGTGAGCCACCGCGCCCGGCCTGGGCCAGATAATTCTAAGAACCTTTATTGTCGTAGCTGATCTTTGATAGGTCTTGATGTGTGCTGATGTTTATGTATAGAAGCCCACCACAGTTACATTTTGTGCTTCGGGAGCTTTAACAAATGATCCAATGCGAATGTTATCCTTAGTGATTAGGAGCACTCTAATGAACCACCATACCAATGTTCCTTTTCAGTTCTTTTTGCTTTATTCTGTTTCTTCCCCCTTCTTTTTTAACCAAGAGATTTTTGTGAGGGTGGTTGTTGGCAAAACCTGTTGCTACAGTTTCAGAAAATTAAGACTGAAATTCTTTACTAAAATGCCAGGAAGTTTAGTGGATTCTGAAAAGCATATGATTTTTTTCTATCTGTGTTTTAATTAATCACCAAGCAGTATAAACACATCACAGGAAATTTGGATAATAAAAAAAAAAGATGAAGGGAATTAAGACACAATCCATCTGCATCACCCCAATGTTATAAATATATGTATTTTCTTTTAATCTTTTCTCAAATGCTTATTGTTCCCTTGCTATATTCTTCGTGTACATAGGAGTTTTTATCCTAAATGTTTCCTTCATTCTAAAACAGAAGGCAGATAATAAACAAGCAAATAAGTAAGATAATTTATAATAGAAATAAGTAAGGGGAAATAAATAAAGGGGGGTAATGTGGAGTGAGTAGTCAGGCAAGACCTCACAGAAAGGTCATTTGAGATGAGACCTGCTGGACAAGAAAGAATCTGTTGGGTGCAGTGGCTCACACCTGTAATCCCAGCACTTTGGGAGGCTGAGGCAGGAGGATCACCTGAGGTCAGGAGTTCAAGACCAGCCTGGCCCAACATGGCAAAACCCCATCTCTATAAAAATACAAAAATTAGCTGGGTGTAGTGGCGGGCGCCTGTAGTCCCAGCTACTCAGGAGGCTGAGGCACAAGAATCGCTTGAACCTGGGAGGTGGAGGTTGCAGTGAGCCAAGATCACGTCACTGCACTCCAGCCTGGGTGAAAGAGTGATACTTCATCTAAAAAAAAAAAGTTAGCCAGGTGTGGTGGCACACACCTGTAGTCCCAGCTACTCAAGAGGCTGAGGCAGGAGAATTACTGTACTCTAGCCTAGGTGACAGAGCAAGACTCCATTTCCACAAAAAAAAAAAAAAAAAAAAAAGAAAGAATCAGACTTATGAAGGTTTGGGCCAGCATTTTTCACACTTGGGACAGCAAGTGCAGAGACCCAGGATAGGAATAAACTTTGAGGAACAGAAAGTTGGCCAATATAGACAGAGCAAATGAGACAGAGGAGCGTGGAAGGAAAAGAGGGAGGGAGAGGGCTGTGTATGTGTGTGTGTGTGTGTGTGTGTGTGTGAGAGAGAGAGAGAGAGACAGTGAGAGAGAGAGAGAGAAGGGGACATCACTGGACACATTAAGGAGATTATCTCTTGGTCTAAGAGCAATGTGAAGCTATTGTAAGATTTTTAAACATGGCAATGACATGTCTGATCTAAATTTTTACGTGTACTCTGGTCACCAAAAATAGTGTACAGAAATTGTTTCCGCATGATTGTGTACACAAATATTAAAGACTGAATTCTAACTCATATCTGCTTAAACATGTCAAACCATGTGTCAGAAATGCTCATGTAAGTGGGAAATATACAGGCTTTAGGTAGGGCTATATCCAGAAGTCCAGAGAATGTCCTCAGATCTGTCTTTTTTCTTCATTAATTCTGCTTCTTTTTCTATGTTGCCTCCATCCTCTCCTCCAGCACTTCTGAACCTAACAAGCAGGGGGTACAGCCACCAATAGCCCGAGGTCATCCAAAAGGAAGAGAGAGCTTCTGTCTACCTTAGTTTGGAGAATTCTGGGAAAAGACTCAAATTGGTCAGTCACAGACAATGTATCCCTCCTTTGGCCAATTACCATGTACAGGGCAGCACCGTATTGTCACTAGTCAACCTGGGCCATAAGCTCACCTGTTGGGAGAGATGAGGCTAGGCCACAATGACCTACATCCCCACCAGGATTACACAAAATTGGAAATAAATTCTCCAACACAAGGGATGCTGTTATCAGAAGGAGATTGGTAAGCATGCTGTGCAGTGGAGGAACCCCCTGACTTACCAAACAATAGCTACACTGTTTGGTCATTCAAATGTACATACTAAATTCTTTTTCATGGAATAATATTCTATGATATGTCAGTTTCAATCATTCATTCTTTTGTTGTTGTTGTTCCAAAGGACCATTCGTCTAGTTCTATGCTTTACTGAATTAATTCTCAATTGTTATGTAATTTTTTTTTTCTTTTTAGAAGGAGTCTCACTCTATTGCCCAGACTGGAGTGCAGTGACACAATCTCGGTTCACTGCAACCTCTGCCTCCTGGGTTCAAGTGATTCTCCTTCCTCAGCCTCCCAAGTGGCTAGGATTACGCATGAACCACCACACCCAGCTCATAATTTGATTGTTTCATAGTCATAAATAATATTCAATGACCGTCCTAGAGCATGTGGCTTTTTACATACCTTTTATTTTCTTCATTTCCAGAAAAAGAACCCCTGGATTGAAGGTATACCATTTATTTCTCTTTATTGACATATTTTGTCAAATTTATTGCTTTCTAAAATGTTGTTTACCTGTGAAATGCCACTAGAAACGCATAATATATCAATTTCTCCATACCTGCTATATTATTATCATCACTTTTTAATTCTGTCAATTTAATAGGTAAAAATGATGCATCTTTGTTTTATTTGTTGCTTTTTAAAATCACAGCTTTAGGTAATTTTTTTTTAAACTAGGGCACACGCCCTTTGCTCACTCATCTGTTAGAGTCTTAATCATTTTTTATCTATTTATCTGATTCATTTAGATTTCTTAGTCCCTTCCCATAAGTGACTGTATTTTCTAGTTTACTGTTTGCCTTTTTATTTTATTTTTGTTGTTGTTGTTATTTATTTATTTATTTTTTATTTTTTAGAGGCAGGGTTTCGCTTTGTTGCCCAGGCTGGTCTCAAACTCCTGGCCTTAAGCGATCCTCCCGCCTGGGCTTCCCAAAGTGCTGGGATCACAGGCGTTGCCTTTTCACTTTACCTTTGAAAATTATGTTGCTGTTACGTTGTCAAGTTTTTATATCTTCTATTGTTTCCAAACTTGGAAATTCATACTTTTCCAGAGGCTTGAAAAATATTTAATTATATTTTCTTTCAGTTCATCTAAAGCTTTTTTTTTCTTTTTCATCTCTTTAAATATTCTAAAATTTAGTTTCTATTTATGGTGTGAAGTGAAGATATGAGTTGATTTTTTTTCCAATTGTTGGCTATTCAGCTCATTACAATTTATGGGATGATCTTTTCTTTCCAATTGATTTGTGATACAACTTTTAACTGTGTTTTATACATACTAGAATTCATGTATAGGTTATTATGTTTCATTGAGAGCTTTGTCAGCTCAATTCATATACCAGTGCCACCAAGTTTTAATTAGTATTGCTTTATATACAGGGGTGTCCAATCTTTTGGCTTCCCTGGGCCACATTGGAAGAAGAATTGTCTTGGGCCACACATAAAATATACTAACAACAGCTGATGAGCTAAAAGAAAAAAATAGCAAGAAAAACCTCATAATGTTTTAAGAAAGTTTACAAATTTGTGCTGGGCTGCATTCAAAGCCATCCTGAGCCACATGCGGCCCGCAGGCCATGGGTTAGACAAGCTTGCTTTATAATATGTTTTAGTGCCTGGTAGAGCTAACTCCCTATTTTATTTCGCTCTTGAATGTTCATGTTATTTTAATGTGTTTATTCTTCCAGATAAAGATTGGGATAACTTTCAAGTTAAAAAAAAAATCCCTTTGAGTTGTTGATTGGAACTGCATATACTTTAGGAGCGAAAACTTCTGGAAAATGTCCAAATTTGTCTAGGCCCAAAGTTGCCCGCCCTCAAGTAGATGAGGCTCTGGTATCACAGTCTCCTCTTTTTGAGGGCAAAATTCATTTGCATGAGGAAGAAACTTTGTGTTATTTTCTCTTAGAACATTATTTAAAAATTGCATTTTAGGAGACATTTCTGTTGTGGCTGATATCAGAATTGGAGGTAGGACTTAATATATTTTTAGCACTTTCTTTGTAGTAAAATAAGATTGGATACCTTTCCAAATAAGTGGGATTTTTTTTTAGCTAAAATTCCTCCACTTTTTGTTGTCTTTTTAGTTTTAGTATTTGTATATATCTTTTATCACTTTAAAAAAAGGCTCAGTTGGCTGGGCGCGGTGGCTCATGCTTGTAATCCCAGCACTTTGGGAGACCGAGGCGGGTGGATCACCTGAGGTCAGGAGTTCGAAACCAGCCTGACCAACATGGTGAAACCTCGTCTCCACTAAAAATACAAAAATTAGCTGGGCATGGTGGTGGGCGCCTGTAATCCTAGCTACTCGGGAGGCTGAGGCACAAGAATTGCTTGAACCCGGGAGGCAGGGGTTGCAGTGAGCTGAGATCGCGCCACTGCACTCTAGCCTGGATGACAGAGTGAGATTTTGTCTCAAATAAATAAATAAATAAATAAATAAATAAATAAATAAATAAATAATAATAACAAGGGCTTAGCTTAATCTCCAGAATAGAGATCCTTTTTGTTCACTGAATTTTCTATACGTCTCAAGTTTATTTGAAATATGAGGGCCATGTGCCAATTGTTTGGATAGCTAGCTATCTGGCTTGCTTAACCACTTATGCGTTTATTACGGAAAGTGGGATCTGAAATCTTCACCTACTAAACCTTAGTTTTCAGCTATGGGTCCTGAATTACATGAATGGTGTCCCCTGGAGCTGTGCAGTGCATAACCAGCATGTCGAAATGCTGCAGCTTTGGTGATAACAATCTGCTGAAATTGAAAGCAAAGCTACATATTTCCAGTTTTTCAAGGTTTCACCGAGGGTTGAATTATACCCTAAAAATATGTAGGCACTTCCCTGGGTATCTATTGGGGAATCTGTATTTTTCCAGGGAGAGAAGGAATAATGATCACAGTGATGATGATGATGATGATGATAGATACTTTTGCTTTATTTATCTCATTTTATCTTTGTTATAACTGTCTGTTGTAAAGCATAAGTGTTATTAAAACCCTTATATTAGAGATGATGACAATGAGATTCAGACACTCTGTGTGACTTTCCTGGCTGGTAAGTAGCAGAACTGAGCCTTCAACTATAAAGCATTAACTCTATATTACTTCCTCATTAGGGATATTCAAAAAATGCCCCGAATCTATTATAATTCAACTCTTTAAGAAGGTTTTCCCAATGCCTGGAATCTTGGGGATTGTGTGTGGGTTGTTGGTTTTTGTGGGTTTTTTGTTGTTGTTGTTTTCTTTTGTTTTAATCTATCTTGAGGGCTGGGTGTGTTGGTTCACACCTATAGTACCAGCACTTTGGGAGGTCAAGGTAGGAGGATCACCTGAGACCAGGTGTTTGGGACCAGCCTGGCCAACACAGCAAGACCTCATCTCTAAAAAAAAAAATTTTTTTTTAATTGGCTGGGCACGGTGGCTCGCACCTGTAATCCCAACACTTTGGGAGGCTGAGGCAGGTGGATCACTTCAGGCCAGGAGTTCGAGACTAGCCTGGCCAACATGGCTAAACCCCATCTCTACTAAAAATACAAAAAATTAGCCAGGCATGGTGGTGCACATCTGTAGTCTCAGCTACTCAGAGGCTGAGGTGGGAGGACTGCTTGAACCCGGGAGGTGGAGATCACAGTGAGCCGAGATCACGCCACTGGACTCCAGCCTGGGTGACAGAGCAAGACTCTGTCAAAAACAAAAACAAAAACAAAACACCTCGGTTCAAGTTTGGCCTGTCCTTGTGTGGGGTGGGATTTAGGGAAATTGTATTGTTTTCATTTTGTCACCTTCTTTACCACTTGATGTATTGCAATTGGTGTAGAGATAAAACCAGCTTACGTTATACACCCAGCCAGATTTGAAGAATAAAGGAAGTTACAAAAGGTCAGCCAAAGGAGTGGGTGTGGAACTAGGAAGAAGCAGAACTACCTGTGCCTTTTTCATGATGAGAAAGATGTCTTAATTGTATACACCTGTGTTTTGCTTTGTTTCATTTTAAACACCAGATGGGACATCTCCTTTTCCCATGCCAGTTTCCTCTGGTGGCTGCGTTGAACTGTCTATAACTTAGAGATCTTTAAAAACAATACAGTTTTTGTGTGTTTGTGTGTGCACATGTGTATGCATGCATGTATGTGTGCATGTGTATGTTGGAGGTGGGCCCAAGGCAAGCAGGCAAAGGGGTTGATTTTGTTCCATCCTTTGTCCATTTCCAGGTGATTATAGTGTGTCACAGATGACTTACAAAATCATACATACATAAACTTTCTGACTGTTTTAAGAGATCCTAATTCTGATATTCATTTATATGCACCTTCAGTTTTATTGAGATGCTTTCCCTGTCTTCTTACATTTAATCTTGAGCCTTTGTTTTTGACCCAATCACTTTTACTTAAATTCATACTAGTCATACTCCCTAAAGTGTTTCTTTCTTCTTTGGCAGTAAATATTTTCCATCTTGAAGAATCTTGTGGTCAAGAGAATAAAACAGCTCTTTTATTTGTTTGAGAAAACAAATAAATAAATCTGAGAACAATTAGAAGTTCTCAGATAAGGAGCAGTTTATTTTCTTTCTATACCACACATTGACTAGCAGTCCTGTAGTTGGCACTCAATAGTTACTTACTCAAAAGAAAATAGATGCTAACGAGGGCCAGGCGTGGTGGCTCACGCCTGTAATCCCAGCACTTTGGGAAGCCGAGGCGGGCAGATCACGAGGTCAGGAGATTGAGACCATCCTGGATAATATGGTGAAATCCCGTTTCTACTAAAAACACAAAAAATTAGCCGGCGTGGCACGCGCCTGTAATCCCAGCTACTCGGGAGGCTGAGGCAGGAGAATCGCTTGAACCCAAGACGCGGAGGTTGCAGTGAGCCAAGATCACAAGACTGCACTCCAGCCTGGGTGACAGAGCGAGATTCCATCTCAAAACAAAACACAACAAAAAACAAAATAGATGCTAATGAATATTACCTTGGATATTACATTCATTTATTCGCCCAGTTTCTGATAGCTCCTTTTATATCATCCTAGAATGAAAGTCAGGGGCACAAGGCCGGGCGCGGTGGCTCACGCCTGTAATCCCAGCACTTTGGGAGGCCAAGGTGGGCGGATCTCGAGGTCAGGAGCTCGAGACCATCCTGGCTAATACGGTGAAACCCCGTCTCTATTAAAAATACAAAAAAAATTAGCCAGGCGTGGTTATTTGCTAGGAATGAAGATCTAATTATTCTTTAGGTTAAAAAACAAAAACAAAACACAACATAACTAGAGACCACCTTTTTGGGGGCAGTTGGCTGTAGTCCCAGCTACTCGGGAGGCTGAGGCAGGAGAATGGCGTGAACCCAGGAGGCGGAGCTTGCAGTGAGCCGAAATCACACCACTGCACTCCAGCCTGGACGACAGAGCGAGACTCCATCTCAAAAAAAAAAAAAAAAAAAAAAAAGTCAGGGGCACAATAAAGCTTCATAGACTTTTTAAAAAAAATTAATAGGCTTTACTTTTTAGAACAGTTTTAGGTTTACAGAAAAATGAACAGGAAAGTACGGGGAGTTCCCATATACCTTCTTCCCCTACCACAGCTGCCCTTATTATTAATATCTTGCATTAGTGCAGTACATATGTTATTTATAACTGATGAGCCAATATTGATACATTATTATTAACTAAAGTCCATAGTTTAGGACTCAAATTTGAACCTCATTAGGGTTCAATTTTGGTATTGTACATTTTATGGATTTTGACATATATATAATGACATGTATCTAATATTAAAGATTATACAGAATTGTTTCATTGCCCTAAAAATCCCCTGCCCTGCTCTCCACCGATTTATCCTTCTTTCCCTCCCTGTCAGCCCCTGGCAATCATTGATCTCTGTAGTTTTGCCTTTTCCAGAATGTATGTAGTTAGAATCATATGTATCTATTGCAAACTGGCTTCTTTCACTCAGTTATATGTTGTTGTTTCCGCCACATATCTTCATGATTATAGACTTTAAACACTTCGTCATCTCTATTAAACACCTACTATGTACCATACATGGTGATGGGTGCTGAGTAGACAAGACAAACAAGATTACTGTTCTTGATCTAAGCTTTGAAATTGTCCAATATTCAGTGTCCAGCAACAATGAATTTTCCAAGGCAACAAGCACTGTTCCTGGTATGCTGAAGCTCTTCTCTTCATTCCCTGAGGAAATCACTTGCTTACATCATCATCTATGAGGAGATCAATGTTACCCATAATCCCATAACTGATTTACCATTTTCCAGACTAACCAGTACCAGCTCCTTCATGTAACAGGAATGAGCCCTCCTGGTTTAGTTTACAATGCAGATCCTCTTCTAATTTTCTTTTTTTTTTTTAAGAGACAGTGCCTTGCTCTGTCACCCAGGCTGGAGTATAGTGGTATAATCATGACTCCCTGCAGCCTTGAACTCCTGGGCTCAAACCATCCTCCCACCTCAGCCTCCCAAGTAGCTGGGAGCACAGCTGCATGCCACCATGCCCAGCTAATTTTATTTATTTATTTATTTTTTTGTGGAGACAGGGCCTTGCTATGTTGCCCAGGCTGGTCTTGAACTCCTGGCCTCAAGTGACCCTCCTGCCTCAGACTCCCAAAGCGTTGGGATTCGACACTGAGTCACGGCACCTGGCCCTATTCTAATTCTTGACTACAAAACTTGATGAAGGAAGAGAAAGGCAACTGCCCCCAAAAAGGTGGTCTCTAGCTGTGTTGTTGTTTTGTTTTTGTATTTTAACCTAAAGAATAATTAGATCTTCCTTCCTAGCAAATAACTAACATACATCAATTCATTTCTGCCTATTGTCAGCAATAAAATCTAAAATTATAATTAAACTTTCAAAAGACAATTTATGAATCACCAATAATATTGATGAAAAAATACATAAGGCATCCTCCAAGCCTTTGGCTGGTTTTTCCCCCCAAGGTAGGCAAGATACTCTTATATATGGTAGGTTTCATTGGATTAACAAATGGAGGAATCTAGTTCTAGGTTCTAATCAGTTTTGTTTCATTTGAAAACATTTCATGTTTCATGCTTCTTATCCTTGTTCATTACTATTCACTCTTAAGATGGAACTAAATTGATGGATCTCCATGATAGTTAATGGCAGTTTTAAGTTTTCAGTGAATGTGGGGCATAGTTTACCGTAATTTAAGGAGCAAGAATTTATCCTTTTACACAGAGAGTACTTAAGCCATTTGAATTCTGCTGTGTTTATCTCCTGATAAGACTAGATAATGGTAAAAATTGAATATATTACCAAACAAAGCAGTCTAATTGTACATATAATATTAGAAACAATAGTCCTAAGAACATGAAAATATACAGCAGACCAGTAAGTTATTTTAGTTTTGTTTCCCCTTTAAGCACTGAGGTTTTCTATACTACCCGTGTATTACAGAGTCATGAGAACCAAACCGGTTTTAGCCAGATTAGAAAACAGACTACAAAGGATGATATCATGATGCTCGAAGAGATGAATTAAATAATTAAATCTCTGATTAATACAGGAACACAATGGTGATACTGAGATACCCTATTTGTCATTGAATCTTTTCCTAGATTTTATTTTAAAGTCTTAGGCCTACAAAAGAGGACTGTCAAAATGGTTATTAAATCACAAAGAATGTGAACGCCCACAAACAGACAACTCTTTTCATCCCTGCTGCAAGAAAGAAATCTATAACTGAAAGATAAGAAAATCTGGAAATGGGGCTATATGTAATATATTAAATTTTATATCAAGAATTGTGCATCTGTTTATGACCAGAAAAAAATTTCTATACCAAAGATAAGAAGGGGATGTGATGATTTCAGTTATTCAGGATGATTACTATTGGTAATAAAAAAGAGCATTTTAAAATGAAAAATATTTAGAATAATAGCTTTTTTCCCCTTGTGGTCTATCTTCACTTGTAGGATGTAGCTGAAATTCTTTGCCTTAGAGATAATTCTTATTTTCTTTGAATACAAGCCTGTTACATATTTTTTCCTTCATGAATCTGTCCTTAGATGACTTAATCACTGCTGCTGTTTTATTTGCTTCTTTTAATGAGGGAAGTAATACATGGAAGGAGCAGAAAATTGTTGTCAGACAAATGGGTGCCTGTGACTTGCCAGGCCCTAGGACAGGTGTGGCAGGGCATACAAGATGAGTGAGTCCTTGTATCCCAGCAGTTTGTAAAGGAGCCAGTGCTGGCTGGAGCCATGTTGGAACCCAAGGCTCAGGAAGAATCAGTAATACTGATCCTGTCTTTATTTTAAATTCTGATATTTTGTTCAACATCAATTTCTTGCATTATTTTGATTTGCTAAAACATTTATTTAAAATACTGTATTATACACAATTAGGAAATGGAGTTATTCAATATGTACTGAATATGGTACATTCTGCAAGGTATATTTTATAAAGGTGGGGGAATGTTCTAGATGAAAAGGGTCTAAAGAGACATAACTGAATGTAATGAGTGAAACTTGATTAGATACTGATTTGAAAATACTGGGTTACTGAGTTATTTGGCATCCCCTTAAAATTTGCAACTCAAGTAACTGCCTCACTTTGCCTCCCCCTGGTCCCAGCCCTGGAAAGAACACCAGGGGCAGGATGAACCGTGGGTGGAGGTGCCTGTGGGAATGAACACACATCTGGTTAGGGTGAGAGTAATCAGCAAAGCTTCCAGAAGAAGCTTTACAGGATGAGTAGGATTTCTGCCTGTCAGAGATAGCTGAAGGGAGAAGGAGGCCCATGTGGAAAGAGGGCCTCTCAAGCAGAAAGAACATGGACAAAGGCATCAGCAGCACAGGCTTCAGTCAATCTGGGATGGGATGTACATAAGGTAGTGATGGGAGAAAAGGCAGAAAAGAAAGTTTAGACCCTTCTGTGAGCTCCCTCTTTAATTCAGTGGGCAATTAATGAGCAGCCACTGAATTTTTTTTCTTTTGATTTTAAATGAAAGTGCATTTTCAAATGTTTTCTGAAATTGTTTTCAGGCACTTTCATAAAATGTAGTTTAAAACTTAAAGTGTATTGTTGCTATTGTTTAAGATCGATGCCTCTTCAAATCCCTTGTAAAGTGCGGTAAGTGGAAGTAGGATATCAGAAATTTAGAAGCAAGTACATTCTGTCCCCTCCAGCTTTTTAGAGTATTGAATTATAATTGATATACAGTAAATTGCACATATTAAAAATGTACAACTTAGTAGTTTTGATGTATGTACAGAACTGTGGACCATCATCACAATCAAATAACGTACATATCACCCCAAAAATTTCCTCAGAGCAATCCACTTTTCCTTCCTTTCCCACTCTACCTCTTCCCCAGATAACCATTGATCTGCTTTCTGTCACTATAGATTAATTTGCATTTTCCAAAGTGTTATATATATGGAATTATGCAATATGTACTGTCTATGCTACAGTCTAGAAGATGCTTATTTTTTAAAAAGGTGGAGGAATGTTCCAGATTAAAAGACTAAAGAAATAAAAGAAAAAAAAATGCAATGGGCGCAACTTGATTGAATGCTGGTTTGAAAACACTGTAGATACCACTAGGGAAAATTTGAATAGGATTGAATACAAAATGACAATAAGGAATCATTGTTAATTTCCTTGGGTGTAAAAATTGTATTACTTTTTATGTAGAAGCCTAGCCTAATGTTGCATTTTGAAGCATTTAGGGGTAAAGTGTCACAGTTGCTATAATTTATGTTTAAATGGTTCTGGAAAATATCTAAATAAAGCAATATGGAAACACTTTAACAACTGTTGAATCTATATAGTAGGAATATGGGTTTCCTACATAGTAGGACTATTTCAACTTCTCTGTATGTTTGAACTATTTAATAATAAAAGTTGGGAGGAAAATAGGACAGAAAATTAAAAATTGGGACTGTCCTGGAAAATGTAGGCTGTAATCAAACACCAAGTCCTTTTCCTATCAGTGTCTAACTTCTCACTGGTATCTTCTCTATATTCAATCTCAGCACTTCACACCTGATTTAGAGTAAGCATATACCCTAAACAAAAGTAATAAACTTTGACTTTCACCTCACATCATATACAAAAAGTAACTTAAATTTGATCATAGGGCCTACATAGGGCCTACATGCAAAAGCTAAAAATACAAAAAATTAGCTGGGCATGGTGGCTCGTGCCTGTAATCCCAGCTACTCATGAGGCTGAGCCAGGAGAATCCCTTGAACTTGAGAGGCAGAGGTTGCAGTGAGCTGACATCGCGCCACTGCACTCCAGCGTGGGCGACAGAGCAAGACTCTGTCTCAAAACAAACACACAAACAAACAAAAAAACCTATAAAATTTCTAGAAGAAAACAGAGGGAAAAATCTCAGTGACTGTGGGTTTGGCAAAGATTTCTTAAATATAACACAAAAATCTTGGACCATAAAAGAAAGAAAATCAATCAATTGGGCTTCATAAAATTAAAATGCAAATTAAAACCACAGGGAGATCCCATCACACACCTGATAGAATGGATAATAGTAAAAAGACTGACCAAACTAAGCATTGATGAGAATGTGGAATTCTCATGTACTGCTGGTGGGCATGTAAAATGATACTCTGAAGAACGGTTGAACCATTTCTTTACAAATTACATACATATCTGCCAAATGTAAATGTATATGAATACTTATGCAGTCATTCAACCCTTAGGTTTTTCTCTCAAGAAAAACGAAAGCAAAAGTCGAAACAAACATGAGTCCACAAATGTTCCTAGTAGCTTTATTTGTAATAGCCCCAAACTGGAAACAACTCAAATATCCATCAACAGGTGAACAGAAAAACAAATTGTGATATACCCACACAATGGAACTCAGCAATTAAAAAAAAAAATCGTTGATACAGGAGGGAAAGAAACCAACTCAAAATAATTATGCTAAGTGAAAAAATCCAGACCAAAAAGATTTGTCTAATTATTTCCTTGTGATGATGTTTAACTTAACACCTCTATGTTTTGGAAGTTAGGCCTAAAGGCTTGATTTATTTTTGGCAAGAATACTTCCTAGATCATGCTGGGTCCTTCATATTGTATCACATGAGGAGGTAAATAGGCTGTTTCACTGTGTGATGCTAAATTTGATCGTGTGTTTAAGGTGGTGATTGCTAGATCTCTTTTCTATGAAGGTATATTTTTTCCTTAGCAATTAGCAAGCAATCTGTGTGCTGTACTTTAACCACAAGTGAATATCTTGTTTGGCATTTACTTTTTCCTAACGGTTTTAGTGTCCATTGGTAATCCTTGCCTAAATTGATTATTCCATTGTTTATTTGTTTGTTTTTTTAAAAAAAGGATGGATTTTAAACATTCTGTTATTTCTTCTGGATGCATTAGCTGTTTTCTTCTTAGTCCATTGAAACCGAAAAGTTTTTGAATGGAACAACTTTTTCATGTTTGATTCCCTTGACAAATTCATATTCGCTTCTTATGGCTCCACTCAATTAACCTCTCTTCTCAAACTCTAATAATTTCCTTCTCCTTCCTAACTTCCTAGTCACAGAGGCTGTTTTCAAACTATATTGCAAATATCACTTTTTTTCATTCACTCATTCGTTCTAAATTTTTTTTGTGTCCATACTATGTCTTAGGCACTGTTCTGGGTATAAGGATGTATTATAGTGGCGAATAAATCAGATGAAGTCCCTGGCCTATATTCTAGTGGAAGTGGAGAGACAGATAAGAAAACAAATATAAATATTGGCTAGGCGCGGTGGCTCATGCCTATAATCCCAGCGCTTTGGGAGGCCAAGGCAAGTGGATTACTTGAGGTCAGGAGTTTGAGACCAGCCTGGGCAACATGGTGAAACCTTGTCTCTACCAAAAATACAAAAAATTAGCCAGGCATGGTGGTGCGCACCTGTGGTTCCAGCTACTCAGGAGGCTGAGGTGGGAGGACTGCTTGAGCTCAGGAAGCAGAGGTTGCAGTAAGCCAAGATCACACCACTGCACTGCGCTCCAGCCTGGGCAACAGCGCCAGACCCTGTCTCAAAAAAAAAAAAAAAAAAAAAAGAAAGAAAGAAAGACAAAGAAAAGAAATAGAAATATAATAGAATGTCAGGTAGAAGTAAAAGAAAGCAGCTGAAGAGGAAGGGCAATGATGAGGAAAGGTGATGAAGCTATTTTAGACAGGAAGTCATTGGAACATGTATAGCTGACAACCATCAGTGCCCTGCCCACATCCCCCAGGTCCTTTGGGATGATCTAGTATAAGCCAGTGTTACTGGAAGCATCTGTGACTCTCTGCATGTGGCCCAAGGGCTTCTCTCTGTCTCTGTGGCAGGTCCATGCTGGGGGAACAGCTCTTACCCAAGGGCAAATGGGAGTTGAAAGACAAACACCCCAGCTTTCCTGCCCCCGCTGGGTGGGAAAATTTTGATGTGTATTCCACATCTCCCAGAGGTTTTTGGTGGGATTGAGCCCCAATTGTTCTCAGTGGGTAACTTGGCGATTAAATATTCTGCTGGCCTCTTTCCTTTGCTGGCTCAAATCTTCACTACTCTACTAGTTCTTCCTGGTACATTTTACACTTCAAACATACCACTTGTACTCAAATCCTTAGTTTTGGAGGAACCTAGCCTAAGTCAGTAAGTCTTAGGAATGGCCCAAGGCAGAAGACCCTCAGAATGAGATTCTAGCATTGGATCACTTGCTGGCCAACAAAGAGCAGGTCAACAAAAACCCCATCACTGTTAGTAAGTGGGGCAGTGATGATCTCTGGAGTGCTATAGCATCACTATTACTAAGAGTCTTGCCTGTGATTAACTGCGGTAGTGTGTAGGTGGCAGGGAAATGCACTGGCTGATAGAGTAGCTCTTGAACTGAAAGATACAGGGACAATGATAATTATGAGAACTGTGGAGCTGGTTGCTTGTTGTTAACTGCTAGAGAAGCCACAAAGGAAGGAAATAGCAGGCTCAGGTGAGGTAATCATTGACTTAGAGCATGGGTTAAAAGCCAGAAATCTTTCATGGCATCATTTAAAGGGAGTCTCATCTGTAGACAGAGGGTAGAATGAGCTGAAGAATAAGACCCCAAGTTTGATCTTAAATACAACAGAGCTAAAAAGGAGGCTGAGTTCACAGCCCACCAACTCTTTCTTTCTCTTTCTTTTCTTCTTTCTTTCTTTCTTTCTTTCTTTCTTTTTTTTCAGGGTCTCACTTTGCCACCTAGGCTGGAGAGCAGTGGTGCGAACATGCCTCACTGCAGCCTCAACCTCCTGGGCTCAAGTGATCTATCTACTTTCACCTCAGGCCTCCAAGTAGCTGGGACTATAGGCATGCACCACCATGCTCAGCTAATTTTTTTTTTTTTTCATAGAGACGAGGTTTCACCATGTTTCCCAAGCTAGTCTCCAACTCCTGGCTCAAGCAGTCCACCCACCTCAGCCTCCTAAAGTGTTTGGATTATAGGTATGAGCCACTGTGCCCAGCCCCCAAATTTCTAATGCTAAAGCAAGGGACCTGAAAAAGAAGGAGAGGGGCCCTGAGAGTTCCGATGGAGATATTTGGGTAGATGGGCTCAAGGACCTTAAAACCCCAGATTCCGCTTAAAACTGAGAGTGAGAATACTCTGGAGCCTTTCTCCTTGCTAGGAGAAATCAGACTTCTGGTGCTCGGAGACTATGCCAAGGCCTCACGTAGCAAGGGCAAATGCCTTGCAGGATGATGCTTGTCTCTAAGATCTATCCCTACCTCTCTTCATTTCTTCTAGACCAATAATGAGAAATCTTATTATGAGCCAAGCGAGGAAATACTGTTATGTGAAGAAAGGGGTTATTCACCAAAAGCATTGCAAAACCCGGCAAATAGGTACTAGCAGGAAGTGGGAGAACTCTCCTGGAAATGAATCTTAAAGGTGCCAAATCAGGGAGGGCAGAATATAAGACTGAATAGCGGACAGTTTGTTAATACAGGTGTATTATTCAGTGACACGGGACTCACTATCCTGGTAGAATGCCCAGAACTGTACCTAATACATTGCAGAAACAGCTCCTTAAAACTTGAAAATAATGATCAGATGGAGATGCTGGAACTTCTTAGAAGAGAGATGAAGAAGAGGTCAGCAAGTTCAAAGAGATTAGAAGTAAGAATGCATTTTTTTTTTTTGAGACAGGGTTTCACTCTGTCACCCAGGCTGGAGTGCAGTGGCACAATCTCAGCTCACTGCAGTCTTGACTTCCCGGGCTCAAGCGATCCTCCCACCTCAGCCCTCTGAGTAGTTGGGACTATAGGCATGCACTACCATGCCCAGCTAAGTTTTGTATTTTTTGTAGAAATGGGGTTTTGCCATGTTGCTCAGACTGGTCTTGAACTTCTGGGCTCAAGCGATCTACCCACCTCAGCCTCCCAAAGTGCTGGGATTACAGGTGTGAGCCACGGCACCTGGCCAAGAATGCATTTACTATGTAATACCAGAGAACCCACCAGCCAACAATGTTCCCTGGGAGGTCCTAGAGGACACTCCCTTACTAAAGTGATAAGCAATATGCTAGTATATTCTGAGAAGCTCAGAACTGCTTGTCCTCTAGATCAAGACTGATGGTAAGAAATGCCCCAGAGTAAATGGGAATAACAGAGTTCTAGCGGCCAGGTTGGTGGTACTAGACCGTCAGAGGCCCTGGCGATATAATTATGGTTACGTGTATCAGCCTGAATAAGTTAGGAACCTAATATTGAGTAGGAAACAAGTGAATCCCAGTAGAACACATGAGTCATTCAGATTTTGAAAATATGCAAAATGCCTTTTGGCTCTCTGAGCAGCAAGAACAAGTGCCTCATGAAAGGCAGCAAAAGGGGAACCAAGAAGAAAGTGGTTGATCTATTTTCTTTTTTTTTATTTTTGAGACGCAGTCTTGCTCTGTCACCAGGCTGGAGTACAGTGGCGTGATCTTGGCACACTGCAACCTCTGCCCTCCGGGTTCAAGCAATTCTACTGCTTCAGCCTCCCGAGTAGCTGAGACTACAGGTGAGTGCCACCATGCCCAGCTAATTTTTGTATTTTTAGTAGAGATGGAGTTTCACCATGTTGGCCTAGATGGTCTCAATCTCTTGACCTCGTGATCCACCCACCTTGGCCTCCCAAAGTGCTGGGATTACAGGCATGAGCCACCACGCCCGGCCTAGTTGATCTATTTTCTAAGAAAGACTGGTATGATGTGAAAGCACCTGCTATGTTCAACATAAGAAATATTGGAAAGACACTAGTCACCAGCATTGAAGGAACCAAAATTGCATCAGATGGCCTCAAGGGTTGTGTGTTTGAAATGAGTCTTGCTGATCTGCAAAATTATGAAGTTGCATTTAGAAAATTCAAGCTGATTACCAAAGGTGTCCAGGAAAAACTGCCTAACTTCCATAGCATGGATCTTACCTGTGGCAGAATGTGTTCCATGGTCAAAAAATGGCAGACATGATTGACGCTCATGTTGATGTCAAGACTACTGACGGTTACTTGCTTTGTCTATTCTGTACTGCTTTTACTAAAAAACGTAACAATCAGATGTGGAAGACCTCTTACGCTCAGCACAAACAGGTCTGCCAAATCTGGAAGAAGATGATGGAAATCATGACCCGCGAGGTACAGAGAAATGACTTGAAAGAAGTGGTCAATAAATTGATTCCAGACAGCATTGGAAAAGACATAGATAAGGCTTACCAATCTATTTATTCTCTCAATGATGTCTTCATTAGAAAAGTAAAAATGCTGAAGAAGACCAAGTTTGAATTGGGAAATCTCATGGAGCTTCATGGTGAAGGTAGCAGTTCTGGAAAAGCTACTGGAGAAGAGACAGGTTCTAAAGTTAAATGAGCTGATGGATATGAACCACCAGTCCAAGAGTCTGTTTAACACTCAGACATTTAAAATGGCAAACAAAAAGTCCTATTTGTGAAAAAAAACATGGAAAATGAAAATTTATGTGTGTGTGTGTATGTGTGTGTATTACAGGTGGGTGAGCACAAAACTAGAATAATGGTTACTTCTGGGAAAAAAAGGGAAGAAAATGGGGCTAGAGAGATGTATGCAGGGACTGCTAAGGTACTGGCAATATTCTCTTTCTCAAGCCAGCTGGTGAGTACACAGGTGTTCAGTTTATTATTATTCTCCACACACATGAATAATGGTTTTTTGAACATACTTAATATTTAACAAAAAATAATGTAAGAAATAGAGCCTAACCATAGTTCTCTATGTTTTTGACTCACAGTAGAGAGTAGTAAAAGGAACATGAATTCCTTTGGCATTAAGTAGATCCAAATTCAAGCCACAAAGCTGTATAACCTCTGGTATGTTACAGTCTCTTAGTAATAGGTTTCTCACCAGTAAAATGGTTTTGGTAATAGTTACCCAGCAGGGTCATAGTAAGGATTAAATGAGACAATTTACATAAGTTTTATAGTCAGTGCCTGGCACCTATCAGGCGCTTAAAAATAATAGTTGCTATTCTATAACTTTGTCCATGCTTCCCATTTTTCCCCCTTTTAGAAAGCTTTCATTTTCGTCATTTAACTTCATTCAATTTAATGATTTCCTGCAAGCAAAGCATTATGTGGGTGGGCTATACTTTAATATGTGGGTTTTTTTTTTTTTTGGTATTTTAAGTCAGTTTTCAAAATGTCATTATCTCATCTGATTCTCAATTTCAATCCTCAGTGCCTAGCACAGGTTGGAAAATGGAAGGAGACCAATAAATCTAAGCAAATTAGTGAATGTAATAGGTAGGTGTTAGGGGCTGAATTGAATTCTCCTAAAATTAATATGTTGAAGTGCTAACCCCCAGTTGTTCAAAATGTAACTGTATATAGTGATAAGGTCTGTAAAGAGGTGATTAAGTTAAAATGAGGCCGTGGGGTGGGGCTAATCCAAGATGACTGATACCTTTATAAGGGGAAGAAACAGGAATGCACACACATATACACTAAGGGCCATTTCAAGACAGGGAGAAGGTGGACATCTGCAAGCCAAGGAGAGAGACCTCAGAGAAACCAAACCTGCCAGCACCTTGATCTTGGACTTTCAGCCTCCAGAACTGTAAGACAATAAATTTCTGTTGTTTTAAACCACTTAGCCCATGGTATTTTGTTACAGCAGCCCTGGGAAGCTAATACAGTAGGGCAAGTATAATTATCCCCAATTTACAAATGTCTAAACTGAATCTCAAGGGTTGTTGTACAGTTACATGAACAGTAAATGGGCAGAATTGGTATTTGAATCTAGGTGCCAAATTCTCGTTGTTTCCACTACAGTCTCCTTCTTGTCAAACTGTGCTATATCAAGATGCATCAATCTGTATGAACTTGATTTTTTAAATTAAATTATTTTTATCAAAGTAATACAGGGGAAAATAAGAGTTTCTTACAGTAGAGAAAACCAAGTATCACCTGTCTTTCCCCTCATTTGCCATGGCTTCCTTAGAGCAACCATTTTCCACTCTTTTAGGTGTTTTTTCCTTTAGTATTTGCATCTAACTAACATGCTTATACATATGTGTCATAATTTTTGAAATCAAGACATCACCTATTAATTTCCTAAAATTAAAGATGAGTCTTTAATGATCTTAAAACTCATGCATACCCCCATCGTCCCCCTCCCTTCATTTTAATATACTTTTATCACAATATTGATAACTTTTACTTCCATTTTGTCTTAGTTTTCTCCAGGTTAATTTTCTTTTTAACTTTTATGTTAGACTTTCCTCAAACATGTGGTGATCCTTAGTTGCTCATTCATGCTTAAGAGAAAGCCTGCTTTCTGCTTTACCCTGTGTCTTGAGAGGCAATTAGTGACTTCAATTTCTGACATTTTCTGGGGTTATGCATCAAGGATCAGCCTGTTAGTGCTGGACACTGGTGCAGGAACATAGGTTTTAGCTTTTTTTTCTCTAAGTCAGTCATTCCTTGTCCAAGTACTTTCTATCTTCTAGAATTTCCTGACAATTCTTTTCTGCTGCCATCACCTCTTCTGTTCTCTTTGTATTTTTTTGTACCATTTTCATTCCTTTACTGTTATCTTAGGGGGTTTTAGGAAGAAGTGGAAATACAGGTTTATAGCCAAGAGTTTACATTTAAAATTTTGACTTCTCTTTTTATTATTAGTCACTAAATATTGGTTAGTATCAACTCAATTTAAATGAATAAAAATATCATTGGATAACTATTTTTCCAGTTGCCTCTGCCAAACTTTCTTTTACACTGAAAACCTCAGTTTGTATTATTAGTAATGAGTAATATAATAGTTCAAACTTAAGTGTGACTTAAATAAAATTTTTGTGCTTAAAGCAAGGTAAGGAGGGTGTCCATGGCATCACTTTAGTGATGTTCCTGCTAAATACAAACACACTGATATTGAGGGATATCCCACTGGGGAAGGATCTGGGTGGTGTGAGTTCCATAGCAGGACAAGGAGGGCTTATGAGTGGAGGACAGACTGCTGTATGGTGGCAGAGCCTGAGCAGGGGAGTAGAGATCCATGCAGTAGGGTGACCTGACCCAGGGTACCAGATCTCAAGCAAGGTAAAGAGGGCATCCACACTGTGGGGTGTCCTGGGTGAGCTACCAGAGCACAAGTCGAGTGAAGGGGGTGTCTACATGTGGGGATGGCCTGGCACAAGGGTCAGGGCACAGACTGAGGAGGACAGCGACACTGGGGAGGGAGCAGTGGCAGTAATGCGAGTTTGGTTAATGTACCAGGGGATGGATCAAACAAATAAATATATTAAGGCTCATGGGAGTCCAGTTTCTCACTTTGAAAGGAGTCATAAATATGGAAAGGGAGAAAGTTGGAATAATCCCTGAGGTATTGAATTAGAATTAGAATATCGGTGTGAACTCATAGAATGCAATGTTTCTGTATCCATATTACATCAACGTCAATGTTGTCATGTATAGAGGTAAATGTGTATGTGAGTGTGTGTGTGTTCCCTAGTGCTGTCCACTGAGAGAGCCTGAGAGCTGTCCACTGAGAGAGCCTGAGAGTCCACTGAGAGAGCCTGAGAAACAAAAGTGGAATCAACAGACCTGCTCTGGTTGTGGGTTTTTTTTTTTTTTTTTTGAGATAGAGTCTCACTCCCATCACCTAGGCTGGAGTGCAGTGGCACGATCACGGCTCACTGCAGCCTCCATCCTCCGGGCTTAGGTGTTCTACCAACCTCAGCCTTCTGAGTAGCTGGGAATACAGGCACGTGCCACCATGCCCAGCTGATCGCTGTATTTTTTTGTAGAGATGGGGGTTTTGCCATGTTGTTCAGGCTGGTCTCGAACTCCTGGGCTCAAGCAATCCATCTGCCTTGGCCTCCCAAAGTGTTGGGATTACAGGCGTGAGCCATCACTCCTGGCCAGATTGTGGCATCTAAATACCATTTACCACTTAAAGGAATCAGGGCTCCTTGGTAGGGTGCCAGATTTGGCAAATGAAAATACAGTAAATATTTAGCAAAGAAGATATTATTGCATGGGACATACATGCAATATATATTTGCCTGAAATTCAAATTTAACTGACTACCCTGTATTTTATTTAGCAACTTTACCCCTTGGAGAAATAACTGATTCCAATACTGGGTCAGGAAAGGTATAAGATGAGCCAGAACACTTTTTTGTGCAAGAAAAAAAGTAAATAATCAAGGAATGATGGGACAAAATGACACAGACACCAATTTAAAGGGACTCCCATTAGCCAAATATGGGAACAATTTAAGCATCAAAATAAATAAATAATAATAGTAACAGGTTATAATCCATTTAACAAAATAGGAAGCCATGAGCCTAATAGAAATAAAACAATAAAATGGAAGTTTGATGAGGAATTGAATATTTATCTAGATCTTATCTCCACACAAAATATTTATTAATTCCATATGGACAAAATAGTAACTTCATTGTGGAGAAGCCTGGCAGATACCATTTTAATCAAGTGATTAAAGTGAATGTCATGAGTAACAGAAGGAATTAAAATTGAGCGTCATCTGATGAGACGCAGTAAGAACATAAAGTGATGAATATCATCAATTTAGTGATGCTCCTGCTAAAAGCAAACATGTTGAAACTGAGTGATATTCCACAATAATTAGCTGTAATCTTCAAAAGTACTGAGGTCATGGAAATAAAAGAAAAGCTGAGGAAATATTTCAGAGAAAGGACACCAAAGACATGTGACAATTAAATGCAACACATATTCTAAACTGGATCCATTATTTTTGCTATAAGGAATGTTACTGGGATAATTGATCAAATGATGGGATTTCAGGATTAGACATTATTAATTGTCAAGGTCAACTGATAATTAAAAATGGATTAAAATTTAAATCAATTTAAATGGATTACAAAATCAATTTTTACTTTTTTTTTTTTTTTTTTTGAGACAGACTGTAGCTCTGTCTCCCAGGCTACAGTGCAGTGGCGTGATCTCAGCTCACTGCAACCTCTGCCTCCCAGGTTCAAGCGATTCTCCTGCCTCAGCCTCCTGAGTAGCTGGGATTATAGGCGTTTACCACCATGCCTGGCTAATTTTTGTATTTTTAGTAGGGATGGGGTTTTGTCATATTGGCAAGGCTGGTCTTGAACTCCTCGCATCAAATGGTCCTCCACCTTTGTCTCCCAAAGTGCTGGGATTACAGGCATGAGCCACCATTCCCGGCCTAAAAAATCAATTTTAATTGTTGTACTGTGTTTCTGTTGGAGAATGTCCCACATATAGGGCATCAGGTTAGCAACTGACTCCCAAATGGCTCAATATAAAAGAGTGATTTGTAGTGGACTTGCAACTTTTCTGTAGGTTTCAGATTGTTTTAAAATAAATAAACATAATGTTTAGTTTTGGTTTTAAAAGGAAATGATAATCATTCTTAAATATGGGCCTAAAAAAGAGTTGAAAATACCACTAGTAAAACGTGTTTTGGCCAGGCGCAGTGGCTCATGCCTGTAATCCCAGCACTTTGGGAGGCCGAGGCAGGCGGATCACCCATCAGGAATTCGACGCTAGCCTGGCCAACATGGTGAAACCCCATCTTTACTAAAAATACAAAAATTAGCCAGGCGTGGTGGCACGTGCCTGTAGTCCCAGCTACTTGGGAGGCTGAGGCAGGAGAATCGCTTGAACTCGGGAGGTGAAGGTTGCAGTGAGCTGAGGTCGCGCCACTGTACTCCAGCCTGGGTGACAGAGTGAGACTCCATCACACACACACACACACACACACACACACACACGCACACGCACGTGCAACAAAATGTGTTTTGCAATTATGATGTACAGGACACAAAGCCAACTATCTGGAGACCACAAACTCATACATTAAAGAATGCTGCTGAAATTAAATTGCTAGAATTTTTACACTATAAGAAGCCAAAAAGGAGACTCAACATATTGCTGATACTTGTATGCAAAGCACTTGGGGGGGATATTGCCATTTAAAAGAAAAACCAATGGCAGTTACTTCTGGGGTTTAGAAAGTGGCATTTCATCTCTGGGATAGATGGTCCTTTTGTTTAATAAAAACATCTTTAAGAGTGTGTCAGACACTGGTAATTTTCTACCCTATAACTATTCTTTCTGCTTTCCTTATTAACAGACCTCAAACCTCACTTTGGGCAACAATGCTCGGGGCCTTCTCAGCCTTCTTTAGAGCTGGGTATGGCCTTAAGACACCACTCTATCAAGGAGAGCTAAACAGAATTGTGCTGGGAATATTGGGAAAATAATCAGTGTGGATGTGACTCCGGAGGATCTGCAGCTTATTTGTGAGTCATCAGGTAACGGGTTTGATGATAAAAGTCAACATGACATAGATGGCAATAAAGATGGCAAAGGAAGAGAAGTAGCCTGGGCATATGATGGTATTATGAGCATTATGGTGTATTATATATTGTAATGTTCAATGTTTCTGTATTTTTTTTTTTTGAGACAGGATCTCATTCTGTTGCCCAGGCTGGAGTGCAGTGGCACGATCACAGCTCACTGCAGCCTCAACCTCCCTGGGTCAGGTAATCCTCCTACCTCAGCCTCTTGAGTGGCTGGAACTACAGGTGTGTGCCACCACACCCAGCTAATTTTTGTATTTTTTGTAGAGATGGGGTTTCACCAATTTGCCCAGGCTGGTCTCGAATTCCTGGGCTCAATCAATCCACCTGCCTTGGCCTCCCAAAGTGCTGGGATTACAGGCGTGAGTCGCCATGCCAGGCCATGTTTCTGTATTTTTAAAAACTGCCATAATGAAAATTTGAAAAATGACAAATAGGATTGAAGGTTTCTAGAATACCATTTGTTTATCCTGAGAATGCAAGCAGTGACTCATTTATTTGTAGACCACATCCTCAGGAAATATAGATCAAATAATTTTATTTTAATTTTTTTGAGATGGAGTTTCGCTCTTGTTGCCCAGGCTAGAGTGCAATGGCGTGATCTTGGCTCATTGCAACTTCCGCCTTCTGGGTTCAAGTGATTCTCCTCCATCAGCCTCCCGAGTAGCTGGGATTACAGGCATGCGCCACCACACCCAGCTAATTTTTGTATTTTTAGTAGAGAGGGGGTTTCGCTATGTTGGCCAGGCTGGTCTCGAACTCCTGAGGTCAAGTGATCCACCTGCCTTGCCTCCCAAAGTGCTGGGATTACAGGCATGAGTCACCGTGGCCGGCCTAGATCAAATCATTTTAGATGGTAGTGGCTGGGGTCAAGCACTGAGTCTGGCACATTCTAGGTATCAGACTGTATGCTCCATGAAGGGAGGGACAAGGTCTTTTTTTTCCTCTTCTCATCACTGTTATGTTCAGCACTTTGCTCTAGTGCTAGCAAATAGTAAGTGACAGTAAAATTTTATTGACTCAATACTGCCTTTTGGAAGTTAAAACAAAAAATATACTAATAATATTTATAAAGCTGGTCCCTTTGGGAACTCCCTATTGTTAATTCAATAATTTAACTTTGAATTTCAAGCCAGAACATTTTAAAGCCTTTGCTCTACAAGTTTAGTTACATTTAAGCCTACCTTAATATTTTTATAAAGTTATTTTTAATCCTGTTTTACTCAATTTTTAATTTTAAAAATAGCTGGATTTTATTGATAAAATATTTCATGACTATTTATGACAAAACCAACTGGCTTGTATCCTGAAGGATTCCTCTAAAGCTAAAGGTTACATTTTCAATGATTATAAATGATTCAGTTATTTTATTTTCTATTAAAACCAGTAGTCATCTATCATTAATCTTCAGAATTAATCTTTGCAAACCCAGATGATCAGAAAGGTAACGCAGGGGAAATCTCATCATTAGTCTGTAAGTTTTCCAGGTTGATTTGTATTTTAATTATTTTATTTTATTTATTTTATTATTTTATGACAAAGTCTCACTCTGTCACCCAGGCTGGAGTGCCTTGGCACCATCTTGGATCACTGCAAACTCTGCCTCCTGGGTTCAAGCAATTCTCATACCTTAGCCTCCCGAGTAGCTGGGATTACGGGCACAAGCCACCACACCCACCTTATTTTTATATTTTTAGTAGAGACAGAGTTTCACAATTTTGGCCAGGCTGGTTTCAAACTCCTGACCTCAAGTGATCTGCCTGCCTCGGCCTCCCAAAGTGCTGGGATTACAGGCATAAGCCACTGTGCCTGGCCTGTTCTTGTATTTTAAAATATCATTAAATTCTGAGCGCCTCCAACATTTTTACAGTACTATGAAATTATTAAGAAACTCATTACCAAATCCAATGGCATTCCTGCAACATTTGACACTTTTATTTGGTAAAACTCTTTTCTCAGTTATTAAGGAAGTATGGCGATTCTTTGAAGAAGCAATAGGGACCAGTGACAGATTGGCCATAAGGGATGAAGGGGAGAGTGGAGAACTTTATTTTTTTTAAAGCAAGTTTTCTTCCATTTAATCCATTTTTAGTGCTACTATTTATATTAATCTTTATTTTATTTATTTATTTTTTTTGAGACAGAGTTTCGCTCTTGTTGCCCAGGCTGCAGTACAATGGCACGATCTCGGCTCACCGTAACCTCTGCCTTCCGGGTTCAAGCGATTCTCTTGCCTCAGCCTCTCGAGTAGCTAGGATTACAGGCATGCGCCACCATGCCCGGCAAATTTTGTATTTTTAGTAGAGAGAGGGTTTCTCCATTTTGGTCAGGCTGGTCTCGAACTCCTGACCTCAGGTGATCTACCTGCCTTGGCCTCCCAAAGTGCTGGGATTACAGACTTGAGCCACTGCGTCCAGCCTAATCTTTAATTTTTTAAAAAATTATTTCTATTTGTATCAATATTAATCTGATCCTAAAGCTGTTAGGCTTAAAATAAACCTTATTCAATTGTAGAATAAGAGGTCTGCCATGTGGAAATGAACAATATTCTACAGACCTTGGGAATTAATTTACCTTATTGTTCCAGAAGACAGAGTCAGTGTGATATAATGGCAAGCATACTGTTATTTGAAGACTTGGGGTGGAGTCCAGGCTTCCCATTTACTTGCCCTCCTGACTCTGGCTAAGTCAATTTCTCTGGGTCTCACCTTCCTCCAGTTTTAAAATATCACTGATTCTAAACAAAGAACTGAGAGATAAGAAATTAATGAAAATAATAAAATGTAGTATGTTGGGAAAATATGCCAGGCAGTGACACCAATGTTGTGTATTTGATGTTAATGAGTGAAATTAAAAAAAAAAAATCCATAAATTATAGCAGGAATGTTAGGAGGAAAGAAAAAGCCACTGTGACTTTTAAAAAATCAATGAACCTGGGAAATGAAAAAAATATGTGCAGGGAAAACAACTTTTTACACGATTGTCTTGAGAAAAATACAAAGCAACAAAAACCAAGTTTAGTTACACAGATTCAAGAGAATTAAAATTGCCTTTATATTCTCAGAGGAAACTAAAATACAACAAAAATAAAAACCACCATGAGGGATTGCTGGCAATAGCCTAATAGTTGAAAAATTGCATGATTTTGGATAGTAAAGAAAAAAAAAAGCCCTACAGGCCTACTTTTAAGAAGTTTATTAGCTGGGTGTGGTGGTGCATCCCTGTGGCCTCAGGAAGCTGAGGCGGGAGAATCCATTGAGCCCAGGTTGAGGCTGCAGTGGGCTGTGTTCACATCAATGCACTCCACCCTGGGTGATAGAGTGAGACTTTGTCTCAAAAAAAAAAAAAAGAAAAAAGTAAAGAAAAAAAAGTTTATAGGGTGGGCATGGTGGCTCACACCTGAGGCTGAGGCTGGAGGATTGCTTGAGTCCTGGCGTTTGAGACCAGCCTGGGCAACACAGTGAGACCCCGTCTCTATAAACAATAAAAAAATTAGCCGGGTGGTGGCAAGTGCCTATAGTCCTAGCTGCTTGAGAAGCGGAGGCAGGAGGAATGCTTGAGCCCAGGAGTTCGAGACTTCAATGAGCTATGATTTAACCGCTGTACTCCAGCCTTTGTGACAGTGAAACCCTGTCTAAAAAAAAAGTTTATAATCAAATTAATAAAAAAAAACTAGGTAACCTATAATTATTCTTATTTTGGAAGGAACTTGTCCCAAATATAACTCAAGTGGTGGCATTACTGATGGCAGTGGCAGGCTGTCCGGAGCAGCCACTGCCATCATGCTGGCTGCAGCGTGGATGTGTGAGCGGTGGTGGCAGGAGTGGCTGTGGGAGTGGCAGCGGCAGTTGTGGGACCTTTGTGCCCCGCATTCCCGAGGTGGACAACTGTGCTGCCCCCCGTACCCATCCTCATATGGCCAGGCAGGACCCGTTCCCAGTACTGGAGCCTCCACTGCTCCAGACCCTGACCCTGAATCACTGCGATCACCCACTGCCACTGTGGGGAGCACGTGGGGAGGAGGCGGACAGTCCCCAGAGCCCACTGCCCTGGGGGCTGCTGTGATGGGGCAGCGCTGAGCTGCTTGCCAGCAGGGGAGCAGCATGGTCGGGCACGGAGAGGTGGGCAGAGGAGGGCCCAGCAAGGACCTGGAGTCCCCGCGCTGGGTTGCAAACAGGCGCAGCTGGGGCTGCCTGCACACTCCATGCAGCAGGCGGCAGCCCTACCCTCCCAGGTGCAGGACCAGGGCATCTCCGCACTCTGCACCCTCTGGGGGACGGGAAGGCCCCCTTGCCCTTGCAGGCCCTGGGGTGTCTGTTCCCACTGCTTGGCCTCTCCCTGCTCCTAGCACCTGCTCTGATCTCAGAATGGGGTTGGGGTCAAGCCCGGGCACTGTCACAGCCCGGCTGGGTATGTGCAGGCTTGGGGCAGTACTGACATGCTAGCCCACTGCTGCTTCCGCCCCCTCTAGATGTTGGGCGCTGACAAGCATGGGAGGGAGGCAAGGGTTGGCAGGGCTGAGGGCAGCTCTGTGCTGGCCCCACAGGCGCCCCTCTGCAGAAATAGCCTGGGTGCCATGAAAAGTGGTAGGAGGCAGACAGGCTCCAGTGTGGAAAGGAGCGGGTTCCCAGTGAAGTCCCACCTTTAGGCTGGGGGAAGGCCTGAAGCCTGGGGATTGGACTGCCCATCCTGCACACCAGAGGGGGAACTTATGGTGCTTTTTCCTAGGCCTGCCCAAGGACCAATCAGCATGCACTTCCTCCCCTCTGAGGCCCAGGACTCAGTCAGAACTGAGCAGGTGATGGATGACCAGCTGCAGAGAGGAGCTACCTTCTCTGCCGCTAGCTGAACACTTGTTAGGATGACCAGGTGCAGAGAGTAGCTACCCTCCCTGCTGAGAACTGAACACTTGTTGGGACAACCTTCCTGCATAGAGGAGCTCTCCTCTCTGCTGAGAGCTGAAAACTCATCAGGACAACCTGCCTAGCAGAAAGGAGCTGCCCTCTCTGCTAGCAGCTGAACACTCACTGGGACACCCTGGCTGCAGAAAGGAGCTATCCACTGTGGGTCTCCTCTCAGCTGTTCCATTACTCAATAACATCTTGCTCACCCTTCACTTGTCTGTGTACCTCATTCTTCCTGGTCACAGGACAAGAACTTGGGACCTGCCAAATGGCGAGGCTAAACGAGATATAACACAAATGGGGCTGAGACATCCCCATTGCTTGCCACGTTGCGGGTGAAGAGGAGAGAAGGGCTGTGGCCTTTTGGGGAGCCCAGACCTGGGAGCTCCCCAAGCCAACACTGTGACTCCCTCTTTGGGTCCCTGCAGTTCCTGGCGTCTCCAAGCTTCTGGGTGCCAATGTGTTCCCTGGTGCCAGCTGTGGAAGCTGCTTGCAGTATGCCTGGTCCAGCCACAGCCTTGCAGAGAGCTGGTGCATCTGGAGCTGCCCGCCCCACTGCAGCAGCTGGTGTGTCTGACTGCGCAGTAGCCAGACCTCACGCTCGCTCACACATGCCTTGCCACTCCACGCCGTACTTGCCCTTGGCAGGTGTGGGATCCAGGCCGGTAGCATAAGCTGAGCACAGCCTGCCAGGCCAAGTAGGTGGAATGAGCCCAGTGGGCCTGAGCAAGACTTGGGCAAAGGCGCCACAGGCCTCAGAGGTTTCTGGCCAGAAAAGCGACACCCTAAACATCCCATAACATTACTTTACCTGTTCAAATGTGGATTATGAAAGGATATTGAAAAGTTGGGCATCTCAGAGACTCAGACATTGAAAAGATACTAACGCGCCACAAAAATGTAAATCCAAATAGCTAGTTGTATACAAAAAGGTCCTCAACAGCATCAGTAATCAGAGAAATGACAGTTAAAACCACAATGATATATTCACACACCCACCAGACTGGCAAAACCAAAAAGACCAATAATGTCAAGTGTTGTGAAGGTGTGGAGCAATGGGACTCATATATACCTAGTGTGACTGTGTAACCCTCTAGAAAAGAACTTGGCATTATTTATTCAAGTTTATGATACATATTACACTCCCAGGTATATGTTATACAGAAACTGATGTAGATGTGATGGAATACATATATGAAGAATGTTCACATTCCTAAACTGGAAACAACCCAGATGTCCATCAGCAATAGAATGGCTAAACATATTGTCACATACTGTTACAATGGGACACTGTAATATGCAGCAATGAAAATGCACAAATTACAGCTATAGGAACAACCTGAACAACATATGAATTAAAAACAATGTTGAGCAAAAGCAGCAAGAACAACAGATTACATATTATATTGTTCCAGTTACATAAAGTTCAAAAGAAAGAGTGAAACTAAACAATATATTGTTTAGGGATGCATGCTTGCGACAAAGCGACAAAGAAAAGCAGGGAAATGATTATCACAAATGTTAGAATAATGGCTACACTTAGGAGGGAGGGAAAGAGTTGTGTTCGGGAAGGTCATGGCAGGGAGGGGAACTTCTGAGTTGCTGGAAATATTCCATTTCTTGACCTGGTTGATTGGTTACATGGTGGTTTCCTTTATAATCACTTATACTATATAATTGCTTTATGTATTTAAACTATATTTCACAATAAAAATGTTAAAATTAATATAGATAGTATTTCTGGAAAGCAAAATTTTGCCAGATAATTTAGCTTACACAATCTTTGACAGTAAAAGCCACTGATGTGGAATAACAAAACACTGATTAGTTTCTTGTAAGAGCTCACTTTCAAGTGTAGAGGTCAAAAACCTTATAAGAGTCTCCATTTTTCTATATTTTAACACAGTATTTAGATCCTTATCTTAAATTGATGAACCAGGGAAGTAACTATTAGCTAAAACTTCAGATTTTTTGGAATTTTTAATTAACTAGCTGTTTTCTCCTCTGGATTAATAAGCAATACAAGGAACTAAAGAGATGCAGACCAAGTTGGAAATGTATGAACTTCCTTCTCTCCAGTCTCCAGTTCCAGCTGTTTCCTCCTGTTATCAAGCTGGGTGCTGAGGTGTGTATCTAGCCCAGTAAGCTTAGTGTGCTGTTATTAAATACTTTCTAAGTAAGTGGCTCAGGCTCTCCTGAGTGCCCTTCTGTTCCTCAGCACTGAGGTTGTAAGGTGGAGCCACTGACAATGAAAACAGAAGATCACGCTGCTGAAAAACCCTATGTGATACACACTTAACTGGAGGTGTTCTCTGCTGGGCTGCAGAACTCTGATGTTTGCACTCTTTTCCTTCAAAGCCTACAAAGGTTAAACTCTCTGAGGTGTTTAGCTTCACAAAATCCCCTAAATCTGTGTGTTTTACTCCTTTAATTTCCACCATTCCCCTGCTGTAAGATAGGAAGAGGGGGAAAAACAAAAAATATTTATTTTGTAGCCATGTGAGACCATCACTTGTTGGTCTGATTAACTGTGAGTCTTATTTGGAAGGCTGTAGCAGGGGATTGGTCACGTAAAGACAGAAAAATCCAGGGTAATTTAAGCAGGATATTTAACCTGGCTCTTGGAACTTCAGGTCAAGGGCAGTAGGGTCAGGTGCTAGTCTGTGAGTCTCTCCTTGGTTTTGCCACATCCTCCTTTGCCCCTCTCACCACCTTTCCCGCAGCATTTTAATGAACACGAGCCCTTGGATTTACCCAGTTAAAAGTTTCCTTAGTTTACTGTTTGCAGATGGTAGTGGCAGTAGTGGGAGAAACCCAGAGCTTCCCACATTTGTCTATAATACACTTGCTCCTACCTTACCCCCTCCTCCAGGTGCAAAGACTTGTAAAATCCATTACTACTGCTTCCCAAGGAGGTAGAGTGTACTAGGGTCCAGGGACAGAATTGTGGAATCTGCTTTCATCATTGCTGCTGCTTTAATCTTTTTCTCATAATATTCACTGAAGACAGATTTCTGAGGATTCTGGTCCTTTTATCTTAAATTTCTTTTCCTAGAGAACTACACTTTAAACTTCATGAGTTTCTACTTAACTTTCCTTTCCAGGATAACATCTGTAGGAAAAGCTGCCTAATAGTAATAACATTTATTTTAGAAAGAAAATAACCTTTGAGTCAGACCTGAAACACAGGCCAACATTTCTTGATGACAACGTACACTGATGAACCAAGACCAGAAGCTCTCGAAAGCTCCAAACCATAAGAAAGAACCATTCGTAAAAGTGAGGGACCATTAAATTCTTCCCCTGACAGTCAAAAATCCTTCAGCAATCTCCCAGAGGATGGCTCCCTTCCAATCCTCCCTTCCCGCCGCCCTAACAATCTGCGCGAGGATGGGTCCCTTCCCCTGCTCGGCATTTCGTCTCCTTTTCCACTAAAGACTCAGGTTGTGACTCTGTACTCAAGCCGCACCCCTGTTTCCTTTCATGGCTAGGGGGAGGGGAGGAATGTATTACAACTCATTTTTACAATGCACTGCAGTTTACAAAGCGCTTGCACTTCCACCATATCCTCTGAGCTTCGCGAGTGCCACGTGAGAGAGGCATTCATTCATTCATTCATTCATCAAACATTTGCTCGGCCCGACCACACGTTATCCAACGCTGGGTCTCACCCCACGCCACGGGAAGGGTGGGGCGCTCTCTCCCTGGAGCAGGTGCAGCAGATCAGGCTGTAGGGTAACTCCTCGATCAGTCCGGCTTTTCGAGGGTCTGTTTGGGGCCAAATGCCTCACCTTCGGGTGGTGCGCGCAGCTGCCTGAAGACGCGGCCTGGGCCTCCTCCTTCCTCTCAAAGGAGCAGTCCCCACCTGCCCCGAAGGAAACCGCTACAGACCAAGCTCTCCAGGCCGCCCTCGGGTCAGGGGTAAGATCGGGCGGCAGCTTAGGCTCGACTCGGCTCCTCCCCTTCCTCTCTTCAGTTCTGACGCGGCCGTAGAGGCGGCAGCGGCTGCGGCTGCGAGTCCCGCGGCCCGAGGCGCACCCACCCGCTCACCGATCCCCACTTCCTCTTCCCTTGGAGCGTCATCAGAGCGCGCCAGAGGCGCCCAGGGCGGGGTGGCTGCAAGGGGGAAAAAGGCCAGCGGAGGAAGCCTCAGAGCGGAAAGAAGAGGGAGGGGGAAGAGAGCGGTTGCTAGGTGACTTGCGTCATCGGCAGGCGCCGCTCTCCTCCCGCCCCTCTCTCTGGAGTGAGGCGAGAGCCCCGCACAGAGCGAGGGAGACAGCGAGCTGAGCTCCGGGCGCTGCCGCTGCCGCCGCCGCCGCCGCTGAGAGTGAGAGCGAAGGAGCATCCGAGAGATCCAGTCCCCCTGCACTGGCCGCCGCCGAGACCTTCGCTCTCACCTGGGCCAGCGGGAGCCGCGGCCGCACTCCTTTCCCCCCCTCACCTTCCCGGCCGGCAGCGGCGGCTGCACACGCCGGAGCCGGAGCCAGAGCCGGAGCCCGAGCCGGAGCCCGAGCCTGAGCCGGAGCCGGCGGCTTGGGGGGCAGGGAGGCGGCTACCACGGGCCGGGAGTGGGTAGCTGCTCCGCGGTGAGAGAACGCTGAGGAGGCGCCGGAGCTTCTGCCTTGTCCCGTGGGGCGTGGGGCGAGACCCCCAAGGTGTAGGGAGGGGGGTCCCAGCCGCAGCGACACATGCGGGAGCCGGGAGCGGGGGCGGCGCCGAGCGGAGCCGGCCGGGTCCCTCGCCTTGCCGCCGACTCGGCCACCCGCCCGGGGCCGTAGCATCTTGCCCCGGAGTGTATGAACCGGAGCCCCGACCAAGCTCGGCAACCACCCCCCGGCCGGGGGGGCGGGGACCCCGATGTGAAGCGGCGGCTGGGGCGGCGGAGAGAACAGGACCGACGCCGCCGTCCTTTCCTCACCTTCCCCCTCCCCTCAGCCCCCTCCGGGGGTCTTCTCCCTTGGCCAGTCGCCGGCCCCCCGGCTCCTTGGCTGGACTCCGGGAGGAGTTCCTAGAGCCCCCCTCCCCCGCCCCAGTCCCGAGGGCGGCGGGGCCGGGGGGGACCCGGGGGGCCGGCCGCAGCCTCCACCCAGAGGAAACTTTATAAAAACAAAATCCGGAGTCTCCCAAACCTGACTGTCCCGGGAGAAGTGGCCCTGGACGGGCAGAAGCCGCAGCCTGAAAAGACCCAGGAAGAGGAAAAGAGGAGGTAAGCGGGGCCGCCGCCTCCCCTCCACTGGCAGCGCGGAAGAGACCCGGGTGGCCGCCTGGTTTAGCGACACGAGCACCGCTTCTTCCTCAGTACCGCGCCGGAGCCTTCCGCAGCTGCCGCCTCAGTCCGAAGGAGGAAGGGAACCAACCCACTTTCTCGGCGCCGCGGCTCTTCTCTAAAAGTGTGAGTGGCCCCGGGAGAGGGAATTGAAGGGGAGAAAGTGGGAGGATGCCGGCGCTTCCTCCTGGAGTTTTGCTGCTGTTCTCCAGTAGTGTTGGGAGTCTATCAATGAGGGAGTCTAGCTTTATTCACGGAGGGGGAAAGGTGTTAGGGAGGCCTGTATTTTGTAACTTTTTAGCTCTTTGTATGAGTAATGCAAGTATGCAGGTTTCTGTTGGAGGAGTCTTTCTCCAAAGTGAATACTCGCACCTTTCTGGCCAGCAATTGGCAAAGGGAAATTGAGGAAGCCAGAGCATATGTGCGCACAGAGGCCATCTGTATCTGTAACCTTTTCCTGGTACTATGGGTGTGTGCGGTGTACTTTTTGTTTCGGGGGTACTCTCATATAGGTTCCCGAATGAGAACTACTTAACCTATGGACCCCTGAAAGTAAAATTCCTTTTTTAAAAAACAACAACAAACCTGTCTTGAGAGAGGTTCATTTCAGTACCTATTGGTACAGGAGTTAACCTTCTCAGTTCCTGGGTCCAATTCATGTGTGTCAGGAGGACACTGTAACAGATGTCAGTTACTCAGGAACTTGAGTTGTTAGGAATCACAACTTACTTGGGGAAGAGCATTTATCACATTAATCATTTTATAAAAGTTGTGATTTTTTTCCCTTCACCCCCCCCCTTTTTTTTAGAGTAACAAATTACAGCACTTTTTTATTTGGTTTGAGGCTTTGCTTTTTTGAATTATCTTTATTTCTGTATCAATTTAGGATACATCTTTGATATTTAAGTCAGGAATGATTTTTTCCTTCCATTATTTTAAAGCTGAAGTTTATAAAACCTTTGACTTGTATTTTAGGTATCTTGTCAGAGTACCAAATTAAAGGTTCATGAAAGTAATTAATATTTCATATACAGACCTTAAGGGTTAAACATAGAGCAGAATTTTATGTAAGAAGGCGTAGACAGTACTATACTGAGAATTGTGGTCCATCTAGACAACTGTGGGCTGGTTCTGTCTGAAGCCACTGCTGAGAGATACTTTGTGGGAATGAATGTAAGCCTGGGGTTATCTCTCTTTTCGAAGTTCTCCATTCAGGATCTTGATTAGATTAATTTAAAACTTTCTCAAACTTAACAATGTTTGGTCCTTTTTTTTAAAGTAATGAGTTCTGCAAGTTTATTAGCCTGTGTATTATGTGACAATTCATTTACAGATTCCATACCTGTGTCCCTAAACTTTCAGGACACAGTCAGAGTTTGTGTTTCAAGAATTATCAGGACAAGCCTCAGTTCATATTTTCTTAATTTTATAGACTTTCATTATTTCTACCGTCAGTTTCTCCAACTGTTGTCTTAGAATAATGTCTTTCATTTGACCACTTTTCCCTCCTCTGGAACTTCTCCCACTGAATTGTTTTTCTTTAGTTGCCTTGTTATGCTTTGGTAAGGAACTTTAAATTCTGTCCTTTAAATGTGTACTGACATGAAAATACTGAATAGTGGATGTAATGTTAGAATCAGAGTCACGTATTCTGTTTTTCACTAAGATATTGCAAAGAGAAATGTAGTCATTTTCTAAAATACTGTACCCAAAATACAGTAGAAGCTGTATTTTGGGAAGGAGGGGAGGACAAACTAAGAAACAAACTATAGTTTGAATGTAGGTTGCACTCTGTCAAAGTTGCTTACTAACTTTAGGACCTACTTTTATTGCTTATGGATTGGTTAAAAATTACGGTACTTTTTTTTTTTTTGAGACAGAGTCTTGCTCTGTCACCCAGGCTGGAGTGCAATGGAGCGATCTTGGCTCACTGCAACCTCTGCCTCCCAGGTTCAAGCGATTCTCCTGCCTCAGCCTCCCGAATAGCTGGGACTACAGGCATGTGCTACCACGCCTGGCTAATTTTTTTGTATTTTTAGTAGAGATGGGGTTTCACCATGTGGGTCAGGCTGGTCTAGAACTCCTGACCTCAAATGATCTGCCCACCTCGGCCTCCCAAAGTGCTGGGATTACAGGCGTTGAGCCACCGCGTCCAGCCAAAAAATTATGGTAATGTTTTATTGCACGTTTGGGTAGAAATGACAAAGTTTTTGGGGTCCCTGCCTTTGAGATGCTTTTACTTGTAGGTGGTGGAGACAATCAAACACAAATTGCACAAAGCTATAGGAGAGGGGGGATAGACCAATATTTATCTAAGACCGCACTGGATGTTAGATATTGTCAACTTATAGATGTGAATATATTTTTACATTTTTCACTAGGGAAATGTTGCTTTTGGACGTGTGCATATAGAACTAATTGAAGTATTGAAGCCAAATCTGGGAAGATTTCTTTTAGGAAGAAAAGAGCAAGTGGAGACACAATATTTAAGACTTTTGGAATTGAAAGGCATAAGGGACAGATAAAATTACGAAGCTGGTTTGAAGGGAATACAGATAGAGATTGTTGAGTAGTGTTAGGGTCAGTTGTGTTTGTGTAGACACATGATTACAGTTCAGAGAAGCAACTGAGAAGAGTGTTCCTGAGAGTAATTTCAGATGACTGGGGAGAAATTACATTTTAGGTAAAAGCTGTATGCCTGGATTAGGATTTTGTTTTTCTAGGGGACCAACATTTTTATTATATCGTGGCTATCCAGGGCTATACAGAAGGAGGAGTGAAAAAGAAGATGCTTAGTGTGTTGAAAGTGGCTTCTTACAAAAAAGAGTTTGGAAATGGGACAGTAGACTGCTTTGGATGTGAAATTTTAGGGCAACAATTGGATACTGGTGCAGTTTTAAAACAGCGAAATAGTTTAGCAGGTAATATACTGAAAATGTAAAGTTGGAATTATTTTCAAAGTATTTAGGTTTCCCAGAGTACTGATGGAAAGTGAAGAGCTGAAAAGTGGGTATTTTTAGTTAGGGGGAAAATCTGAATGAATGAGACACTACCTAAAATAGATGTTTTAGAAGTGGATAAGAGTTGAAGTTAAAAAGGAATGAGCAGGCTTTAAACATGGCCACCAGTTTAGTCCCAGGGTATATTATTCTGTATTTTTGAAACAAGCTAAATTTTTTTTTTTTTTTAAATAGGGTATATAGGTCCCTTGAGATTAAGTTCAGAAGAGTATACTTAATAATAATTTCATTGTTAAGGAATTTATAAATAGAAGGACAGATTTGTTTCCTCAAATTCATGTTTTAAAGTTCGCTGTGCATTATTATCCTACGTTTGGTCTTGATATGACGAAGTGAGGCCAAAAATAGCTGACAGAGAAGGCTGCTTCCCTTGTTCACAGTTGGTGTGTGTCTTTGTGTCCCATACAATGGAGGGGATATCCCTGTGTAGGCACAGTAGTGCTGAACATGCTTTTTTTTTTTTTCCTTTTAAACTTTTTATTAAAAAACAAAAAGCAACTTGGCATTTAAAAAAATGTAGACATTTTTGCGGCTTGCATTTAGTATTGACTTTATCAGGATTAAGGATTGTGAGGAAGGAAATATATATTCACACTTTTTTGTGTTCCTTAGTTGGAATTCTGCACCTCCTAGTAGCTTCTCTGACTTCTTAACAGTGATTATTCAAATGGCAGAAACTCTGGGGAAGAGATGTTTCAGCAAGGAGATAGGTCTAAGGTGATTCTAGGGTGAAAATATAGGGATTGGATTATATGCCATATGGAGGCCTTCTCTTGTCATCCTCCACTTTCCACAACATTTTTTGTGCAGTCGAAGCCATGTTCAGATGAACTTTAGAAGGCAGCCACTTATAGTTAATGTTATTTACTAGTGAGGACAGTGGGAAGAGTGGTAACTTCATGTACTTTGCCTTGGCAACTTTTGGATTGATAGGGAATTAGAGAGCCTTAAGGGTATATGTTTGTGTGTGTGTGTGTTTTAGCACCCACCAGATGACCCCAAAGGCCATGCATAGGCTCATTTCATTGTACTTTGGAGATGGTTCTTGGAGAAGTCTTCTGGTGCTTCTGACATCTCATTGTGTAGAGAAAGAGTTGGCAAACTATTTTTGTAAAGGGCCAGTTAGTAAATATTTTAGGTTTTACAGGCCACATGATCTGTCACAACTTTCAATCCTGTTCTTATAGTGTGAAAGCAGTTGTAGACAACAAGGAAGTGAATGAATGTTGCCGTGCTCCAGTTGGCCCATAGGCCGAAGTTTTTGGACTCCTGGTATAGGCAACTGCCAAATCTACCAACAAACAGTATGAGCTTTATTACACTACAAAGCCAGGACTGGCTATTTTTGGTGGTCTTTGTTTTCTAGATGAGATGTTTTTCTCTGAGTTCATTTAAAATGATTCTGCATAAAGCACATACTCTACTGTACAAAATACTTTTGCCTTCATGGTGATGAAAACTATGGATTGAGGGTCAGGGTAATACCATCTTTAAAGGGATGCAGCTAAAAAGTAGGGACTACCTGCATTTCTTATATAAAGATAACCACAGTTGGCATTTAGTGATATACTGGCTTTGTATCATGGCCAAAAGTATCTGTAAAGAAGCTTGTGGGCATACTTTTGAAACCTTCTGAAAATAAATGTAAAGCATTTACTTCGTGTGTAAAATTAGAAGTGTCTATGGTTGGTTTGAATAATATGAGTCAAATTATAAGAGCATTAAAGTTTGATACTGCTATCTATTAAAGTCTTAATCTCTTGCAGTGGCTAATTCAGTGTGTAGAATTATTGGCTCCGCAATTTTTGTTTTGTTAATTTCAAGTACTATTGTATCTTAACAAATCACTTAAATCATTTAAATGTGTACTTTAAAAAGCTTTGATGTATATACATATATATGTATATATATAGTACACGTATATATATACACGTGTGTGTGTGTGTGTGTATTTTTTTTTTTTTTTTGTGATGGGGTCTCATTCTGTCACCCAGGCTGGAGTGCTGTGGTGTGATCTCAGCTCACTGCAACTTCCACCTCCTGGGCTCAAGTCATCCTCCTACCTCAGCCTCTCGAGTAGCTGGGATCACAGGCATGCGCCACCATGCCCGACTAATTTTTTTGTATTTTTGATAGAGATGGGTAACAACTTTTGGATTGATAGGGAATTAGAGAGCCTCGAGGGTATATGTGTGTGTGCGTTTTAGCACCCACCAGGTAACCCCAAAGGCCATGCATCATGTTGCCCAGGCTGGTCTGTTAACTCCTGAGCTCAGGTAATCCATCCACCTCGACCTCCCTCAGTGCTGGGATTGCAGGCGTGAGCCACCACACCTGGCCAGCATTGCTATATTTTTAAGAGTGAATCTTTCTCACATGTGTTGTTCAGAAAGTGTAATTCACTTTGTGCAATTTTACATTATAGTTAATATTAAAATATTTGTTTCATATGTCAGCAGATACCAACATTGGATGATGGTATATTTAGTTTCATAAATCCTATTTATTTTAGGATTCCCTTGTTTATGGCAGGGGTGGAGATTACTCTTGCAATAATGATCACTTTTTAGTTTGAAACCTGCTTTTAGTTTATATATAGTATTTCTACATATTGTTACTTAAATTGAACTAACAATTTAGTTTTTAATTTTTCTTCTTCCTTTAAAAAAAGAGTATATAATCTGACAATGTTAGTACATCTTTTAGAAGGTCACTATAAAGTTGCTTTCCCTATTTATTTGGAAAGGATTATTTCCTTATTATTTTAAAAAATCTTTTAATTTTTGTCTTTTCAAGTAATTTTATCATTGTCCCAAGCCTAAGGATGAGTGGCAATTTAAAAGACACAAGGTGTGCATCTTCTATCTGCAAATACTCCAGACAGAAATATTCTAGTTTGTTGATACTTTGAGTGGACCAAGGAAAAATGTGTATGTTTTCTTTAGTGTAACTGAATTGTCATTACAAAAAGATGAGTAAAGTTGCTGTTAAATAATGAATTCTTCCTGTTAATTTGTCCTGTTTTTAGACTTTCCCCCATTAAGTATAATGGGGGAAAATGTACACACACACACACACACAAAGTATGTATATGTAGATGTACCTAGCGTATTGTGCTAGATGTTCATTTCTGCATGACTGCTCTGGAATTCAGGCAATATTAAAAGACCTTACAAAATATTTTTAATATCACTTAATATCCTGTTTTATGTCTTAATGTACTTTTATGTTTTTGCTGCTTTCTGATGATACCTCCTTGGTACTTCCTCATGATACCTTTCACAGTATATTTAAATGGAATGTATTTTCTCAAAGTATGTGACATTTTCTGAACACTACGGGATATATATCTTCTAGTAATTATATTTTTACATGCAAGTATCTTTCAAAATTTCTTCCTATTACAACTTAAGAATTGTGAAACATTTGAGGGAGCATCTGCAGTTTTCACTGAGCACTTGATCTGGATATTGGAATGACAAACTTAACATGTAACTAAATTTTTCTGAGGTGTTCCTTTACAATTTTTGAGTTAACACTTGATTTCTGTAAAGCAGAAGGCTTATAAGAAGAAAATGTGAGAGCCAGTGTTCGTCTTGTATTATCCTGCCGTGCAGGTAGTTGAAAATCAGAAACAAACAGAAATGCACAAGAGACCTTATTGCTTGAGTATCTTCTGCTCTTCCCCCATCAGACCTAAGGGACAGCTAGTGGATCAGTCAGATACTGTGCAGTTTCTGTTGCTATGCTGTGTCACCTTTGCCCTTTCTTTCTATCTGGAAGATAGCTACTGGAAATCTGGCTGTAAGAAAGAGATAGCATGTTTTTTCTCTCTCTCTCTCTCTGTGTGTGTGTCTGTCTGTGTACCTGTACCTAGTGTATTGTGTTAGATGTTCATTTCTGCATGACTGCTCTGGAATTTAGGAAATATTAAAAGACTACAAAATATTTTTAATATTATTTAGCCTTTTCTCTGAGAGGATCACATCCTCTGGCTTTGGCGTTTTCATCTCACAGCATCTTAAACGAACCCGTCAATGTTTATTATCAGTTCCAAATGTGAAGTCTCAAGGCAAATTGCTGATTTGTTTTTGGAAGAATGTATGTGTGTGTGTATATATATATGTGTGTGTGTGTGTGTGTGTGTATATATATATATATAATTTTTAAATTTTTAACAAAAATTCCTGATCTAGTCAATGCTTATGAGAGTGTGTGTGGTTTGTATAAAATTATTTTTTTTAGAGACAGGGTTGCTTGTTGTCACCAGGCTGGAGGGCAGTGGTGTGATCCTTGCTCACTGCAGCCGCGACCCCCTGGGCTCAAGTGATCTTCCCACCTTAGCCTCCTGAGTAGCTGAGTAACTGGGACTATAGGTGTGTACTGCCACACCCTGCAAATTAAAAAAAAAATTTCTGTAAAGACAGGGTCTCACTATATTGCCCAGCTGGTTCTCAAACTCCAGGACTCAAGCAGTCCTCCTGAAATGGCCTCCCAAAGTGTTGGGATTACAGGCTGGGGCCACAGTGCCCGGTCAGAGTGTGTGTATTTTTTAACAGCCTTTTAGGATTGCATGCTTTTTAGGGGGGTGAATGAGGGGTAATATACCTTTGCATGACATTCTCTAGGTCTGAGAAGGAGTTGCTTCACTAAAAATGTAATTTATAATTACCAAATGGTTGAAAACAGGTCTACCTGGAGTCAGCAACAGGCAGCTAGTTTACTTCTCATTTACGTAATAAAATACATTCATAATATGCATTCAGTAATTCATAATTCAATAATTTCTTGGCTTCATGGCCTTGGACAAGCTATTTATTATCGTTTTAATTTTGGTGGCATCACCTGTTGATGGAGGAAAACGTGTCCTTTATATGGTGGTTGTTAGGATTAAATGAGATAATATAAAGCATGCAAAGCTCTTAATCCAGTGCCTGGCATATAGCATTTGACCCATCAGTGTTAATTTATTAAGTTAAAGTTGTTTTAAAGTGTGTTGTAGATAGAAGATTTAAATCAGGCCTTATATTAAGCCCAACATTTAAATTCAACACTTGAGTTTGACAAATAATACTGAAGTAATTCTGTGTTTTCAGAAACATCTAAAACTTCATTAACATTTTATTAAAAACTGAAGAAATGATAGAACTGTTGGGCTTTTTTTTTAATAGAAAAGAAAGACTGATTTGAACATAACTGGAATTTGAATTTAGTTTCAAAGATCTCAGTAGTGCATGGACCAGAAAAGAATCCTTTTTTGAATAGTTAGTGATTATGATAGTGACTGTGGTTTACATTGCCCATTTAGAAATACAGGATCTAATTCAGTTATCAGCCTTTTTAATTGCCCATCTCTTTAACCCCTGGAAATAAAAAGCTTTAAAAAATCATTAAGAAGTTGAACGGAAATTTTATCTGTGTCATTTACATCTCAAATTCAGATCGAAATAATTTTGTTTACATGATTCTATTGTAACTACTTAGTTTTTGTTTTTTCTTGAAATTATTAGTATGTGGGTTTTAAAAATTCCTTTTTTTGTGTGCTTAGTATTTGTTAAATACAAGATTGGTTTTCAGAAATACCTTTTCTTCGAGTAGGGCATAATCAGTGTTTTCTTGGCCAATACAATAAATAAATGCTTCTTGATTGTTTTTGTATTTGGAAAGAAATTCTATGTTGAGAACAGTTTTGGTATGCTTTCCTTCATTGGCTGTTTATTGAATAGAACTGTATATTTAAGGTATATGAAAAAAATCTAAGCTAGAAAAAAAGACTGAGATACATTCTTGGGAGAAAATATTTGCAAACTATGCATCTGACAAAGGTCTATTGTCCAACGTCTATAAGAACTTAAATTTACAAGAGAAAAACGACCCCATTAAAAAGTGGACAAAGGACGTGAATAGACACTTCTCAGAAGAAGACTTACATGTGGCCAACAAGCAAAGAAAGCTCAATATTACTCATTAGAGAAACGCAAATCAAAACCACAATGAGATACCGTCTCAGACTATTCAGAGTGGCTACTATAAAAAGTCAAAAAATAACAGATGCTAGTGAAGTTGTGGAGAAAAGGGAACACTTATATACTGTTGGTGGGAGTGTAAATTAGTTCAACCATTGTGGAAATCAGTATCGCGATTCCTTAAAGAGCTAACAGCAGAACTACCATTCCACCCAGCAATCCCATTACTAATGGGTATATACCCAGAAGAATATAATTCATTCTACCATAAAGACACATGCACACGTGTGTTTCTTACAGCACTAATCACAATAGCAAAGATGTGGAATCAATCTAAATGCCCATCAGTGACAGACTGGATAAAGAAAATGTGGTACATACACACCATGGGATACTATGCAGCCATAAAAAAGAAGGAGATCATGTCTTTTGTGGGAGTATGGATGAAGCTGGAGGCTATTATCCGTAGCACACTAATGCAGGAACAGAAAACCAAGTACCGCGTGTTCTCACTTATAAGTGGGAGCTAAATGGTAAGAACTTATGAACAAAATGAATAGACACTGGGGTCTACTTGAGGGGGAGGGTTGGAGGAGGGAGAAGAGCAGAAAAGATAACTATTGGGTACTGGGTTTAATACCTGGTTGTTGAAATAATAAGTACAGCACACCCTCGTGACATGTGTTTACCTATGAAACCTTTACATGTACCCCCAAACCTAAAATAAAAGTTAAAAAAATATATTCTTTAGCACTGATTATCTTGCTAGCTGTGACTTCTCCTTTTAAGGAAAGTTTGCTTTAGATTTTGGTGTAAATGTAGAAATTACATGGGTTTATCTGCTAGTGGCTCTCTAGTTAGATGATTAATGAATATTCTAGTTTAAAAAAATTTCAGCATTTTAAATACTTTTCTTTGTTGGTAACGATTTGGATTGTGCTTCTAGGGATCTTTACATTTCATAGTTTTCAAAAAAGACTTTATAATGAGTTCCTGGATGGGAAGAAGAGCATGTTCTCTCTAGTTTATTTGATTTCTTCCTGATTATTATGTATGTTATACTGGAAGGTTGTGTAAATAAATATTTGGGTTGTAAGTTTTCTTTTGCATGATTGGTGGTCTCTTAATTGACTGCTGTGTGAATTTGATAGTATAAACTAGAATGCTTATACAGTGAGTGGGGAAACCTTTTTCTACTGAGTGTTATGCAGGTGGATTTTTTCCCTCCTGCGGATAAATACTAAACTTTGATATTACCAGATTTAGACATTTAGACAGGAAACAAAATTTCCTTTTTTTTTAAATAAATGAGCGGGAGAAGAGAGTGGGGTTGTACAGAGGTGGGGAGAGAGGCAGTAAAGGAGGGAGGAAAGAGGCAGATATCAGGGAGAGTGGCTCCGGAAGTTTTGAGTTCAGTCTTAGTCAGAGGTCACACCCTGTTATTTCTTTGGGTTGTGGACATGAGGTGTTACCACTTGTTATCTGTCACCCTTTGAAATGATGATTAGATTATTGGTTTTTATTCATAGCTTTTCAACATTTGGGTTCTTTAAACCATTGAAGGTTTAGTTTGTATGGGATAATCAGTGTTATTTTAGGGTGAGAAAATTTCCACCATACCTGCTAGGAGAAGGGGATGGCCAAAGAGTTTTTGACTTACAGAGGAGTTTTTTTGTTCTGTTGTTTTTTCCTCATTGACTCTATTTCGCTAGCTTTGTCTGAGAGGGGTGCTTATAATTCTATATGTGACATAGTAGCTGAGAGGCAAGCTTTGGAGTTGATAGACCCAGGTTCCAGCTCTGCTGCTTTGTGATTTCAGGCAAGTTATTTATTCCATGTGTGTTTCTTTTAAAACTGGGATGATAATAATAGTACCTGTTTCCCTTATAGAGTAATTAAGAGGATTGAGTGAGATAATGCATGTAAGCCTTTAGCACAGTGTCTGGCTAAGTTAGCATCCAGTAAATGTTAGCTGCTGCAATAATAAGAAATATTATAGTATTAAGTTATTGTTATTTCTGTGAGGGTGCTGGTTTTCTGAATGCTGAGACATTGGTGATCTTTGCTCCTGAATGTGTTACTATTTGGAATACTGCCTTTATTCAGCAGCAGATTCAGTTCAGATTTACTGAACACCTACTATGCCAGGAATTGATCTAAATAAGCAAAACAAAAATCCTGCTCTCTTGAAACTTACTTTCTGGTTAGGAGAGACAAAATACACAAAACAAAATAGATGATGTGTCACTCAGGAAATTTGGTTGTTGGACTTTGTGTAAGCTTTCATTAACCAACCCTAGCAGTCTTAACCTTTACATACTTTTTGATTGTTCCTGTTGCTGTGCTTGAGAGTGTTTGGAAGTAGGGGCACCCTAAAAGCATATCATAGACTAGCTTTATTGTCTCCAGCTTCAGCTTGATCCTAATTTTAAGGCAGCCGTAAATGATAGTTTTCATCATTTCTTTGACTTACTAATTAAATTGGCTATCTCAAAACTTTCAGTCCCCAAAACTTGTATTTCACATCATTCAGAGAGATGTTGCTCCTCCCCAGCCGCTCCTCTTTTGCTCTTCTATGCCATTTTCTTAGGAGGGGATACTAGAAACATCTTTTTAGATTTGTTTTCTGACTAGTCTAACTGTATACTTTTCTTTCTCATATTTTGTGTTTTCTACCCTTTATTTATTGTTAACTGATATATTTAATTTGCTTATTTTCTTTAAAATATGTGTTTTTTTTGGTCTGTCCAATTAAATTGTGAAAGTTTTTAGGTCAGGGACCACTTTTCTATTTTGACCTTGAGCTTACTCTCTTGAAAAAAGGTAATACCACCCAGGGATGTTGTGAGATCTCAAAGAGATAATGTGTGAAAGGGGTCCTGGAGCCAGATCCTTAATAAATGGTAGTTTCTTCTTTGAACCACTCTAGTTTCTAAAACTGCTGTGCATATAATCAGTGCTTAAAAAATGCTTTTTAATTTGACTTGAATTGAGTTTGTGAACTTTCAATTGTCACTTGGTGGTAGTTTTAGTTTTAGTGCTAGATAAGATTCAAAATACTACTTTTCAAGTGTCAGATGATAAATGCTGGGTCATTAGTGGTAGAGCTCAACAGTGATTAGGAGCAGGAACTTGAGCCATCATTGTTTGGGTTCAAGTACAGGCTACCACACTTACTGGTTGTATGACCTTTGGCAAGTTGTTTAACCTCCCTCGGTTTCTTTATCTGTAAGGAGGGGAAAATGATATCTACCCACCTCATGGTTACTTCTTTGTTAGTATTAAACGAAGTAAATGAGAAGCTCGAAACAGTGCTTAGTATATAACAATCTATAACAGGGTCCCCGGGGGACATTTGGCACTATTTGGTGATGTTTCTGATGGTCATTTGGGGGAGTGGGGAGAGGGAAGGGTGCTACTGGTATGTCGTGGGTAGAGGTTAGGTATAAACAAGGTATAGGACAGCATCCACAACAAAAAATTACCTGGTCCAGAATGCCAGCCCTGCCAAGCAACATTGGGAAACCCAGCTTAGTTCCTTTGTATAAGGTACTTTGCCAGTTAGATTCTGTATACATGCTGCTGATTATTGATAAAGATGAGTCACAGACATGGATAGGCTTCATTTAACATTCATTTTAAAAGACAGACATGTAAGAAGGTTAGGTTTCATTTTTTTCTTAAGGTTACAGGGAAAGTACTCCAAAATTAATCTAAAAGTGCTTACACTTTTTTCAGAAACTGAGAAAAGGTTCCAGATGAATTTTACTAATTTAATTTTTTTATGACGAGCTATTCATGTAAAAGTGTATTATGAATAGAGGGCTTATGAGATATGAGTGCCATGGTGTGTATTCATAAAGTCAGACGTACACTTAAAAAACAAGTATCAAGGTAAATGGAATGATCTATTGGGGGAAACCTTGGAGCTCTCTCTCTTTCCATATGGTTTATTACTCACCAAGTCAAGGGCTCTTTAACTTAGGATCTTGTTTTTCTGTGTACACTTTTCCTCTTTACTATTTAAAATTGGACCCTTACTAAAAATACAGAAAATTAGCTGGGCATGGTGGTGTGCACCTGTAATTTCAGCTACTGGGGAGGCTGAGGTAGGGAGAATCGCTTGAACCAGGGAGACGGAGGTTGCAGTGAGCTGAGATCGCGCCATTGCACTCCAGCCTGGGTGACAGGGCAAGACTCAGTCTCAAAAAAAAAAAAAAAAAAAAAAAAAAAATTGGACCCTTACCATTCCTTGTCCATTTCAGGAGCCTCTTAATTGCCTTGCTTCTGTTCTTTCTCTGTATTCCCACTTGAATTGACTCTTCTTTGCTGGGATCCCTTTGGGATCCCTTCTAGTCCAGATCCAATCTACCCTTCAGAGCTCCTTCCACTGTCCCCTTATTTCTGGGAGAGAATTCAGCCTTAATACCCTAAGGCTGGAATTTGAATGTACTGACTTTTCTGCTATTTATAGGGTTGTGTATTATCTTTGGAAGAATTGGGAAGTCATATTTTCTGTATGTTGTGGTTCAGGTGACTTGTTTCACTTGTATCCAAACACTGGTTGTATGTCCATGTATATACAGCATGTATGTACTTTAATGTCTATTTGTATGTGTGTGTACATGTATATTCTTTCATGTATATTTGTCTCTACACCTTGCTGTTTCCTCTGCTTGGAATATTCTTTTCTTTTCATCTGGGAAACATTTGTCTCTTCAGACCCTACTTAAATATTGGTCTCCTAGGAAGTGTGTCCTGATTAATATAGCTAGAGTTAGTTATTTTTTTCCACTGGTTACCCACAGTATCTCTGTGGCTTTTATAGCACTTAACATCCTTATTTGTATTTTTCTCTTCTACTGATCTCTCAGTTCTTTGAGGGCAAGAGTCTTGTCTTAGTCAACACCTGCTCCCCCAAGTACCTAACATTCCTGCCACATTGTAGACGTATAGTATGTTAACAAATGAATGGGAGAGACAAAAAACTGGAAAGGTTTTAAATAAGTTCTATGGGGGTTGGCAGGAGGGGAGACCACACATTATCTTGTCACCTTTGTTTCCAAGTGCTTAGTGTTGTGCTTGCCCATAGGTGTTCAGCAAATATTTGTTGAATGAATTAGAAGCAAATCCCAGGAGCTGATAAAATTTTCATGTGAACTTTTTTCTTCTGCATTTCTAGAAAGCATATCCTAGAAGTAAAGTAGCTTAGATATTTTGGAACATCTTATTCTTAAAGTCGACCTTCCTATTTTTGACTCAATAGTGAAACTTTGATCCAATGGATACTTCCTGAATAGTGCTTTTGGCTGATTCCTTTTTCACAACATAGGTCCGTTCCGGTGTTGAGTTTGTTGGAAAGATGAATATGTAGTATCATTTTTACATCATGGAGGAGCCATCATTAAGTAAAAGTGTTAAATAAGGACTGGTCCCCTTTGCACATTTGGGCCCAAATTAAGTGAGTATGTACTCTTAAGTATGGGTAATGATTGAGGCTATTGAGGTGTAGGAAAGAAAGAGGACAACTGGAGGTGAAGAAGTGACCTACTAGATGTCTTTTTCTTTTGGTAATGATTGATTTTTTACCCCCAGTTATTTTTAAAGAATTGGCAAGGAAGGAGAGGGGTATGAATCTAGAAGATAAGAATGTAGATTTTGTAATTCATGATCATTATTATTACCATGTATTGAATGTTTACTGTATGTCAGGAACTGTCCTAAGGATTTTTACAACCGTTATTTAACTTACTCCTCACAGCAGTTCATATGAAATAGCTACTGATGTTTTATGGCAAAGGAAACAAATTCAAAGAAATTTCCAAGAACACATAGGAATTTTGACTTGCAGAACTGGGATTCAAGTCTAGATCTGTCATACTCCATGGTCTATGCTTTTAATCATGCATGCTGTCTCTTAAGTTTTTATTGAAAATGGAAAGTTGTACTGACATAGGAGGGGAAAATGATAGAAAATCATCCTATTGGAAGGCAGATTAACAGACTCATGAAGAAGCAATTCCCAGTTTTATGTCATTATACAAAATAATTGTGAAATTGAAGTCTGTCATTTGAACTGATTTGCATTAACCCTCATTTTTTAGTCTTGCTCTTGGAATCATCATCAGGACAGGTGTCCCAGATATGTTAGCAGTAGAATAAATTTATCTAGGCAAAATCTGTCTAAGATTATGAAGAAAACTGATTTTATATGTGAAATGTGTTGTTGAGTGAGAGTTAAATCTTTTGAAGGAGATTATTCTTGGGTAGAGGATGAGCCTCAAATACATTATTTAGGATTTGAAAACCTATGGTTTAGCAGAAAATCTGAGAATCAACATTTGTTAGTCTCTTGGGTATAAATTGCCTAAGTCAGTGGGTATCTGATTATTCTTTCTTTCGTTCTTTATTTATTTATTTATTTATTTATTTATTTTTGAGACAGAGTGTCACTCTGTAGCCCAGGCTGGAGTGCAGTGGTGTGATCTTGGCTCACTGCAAGCTCTGCCTCCCGGATTCACGCCATTCTCCTCCCTCAGCCTCCCGAGTAGCTGGGACTACAGGCGCCCACCACTACGCCCAGCTAATTTTTTGTATTTTTAGTAGAGACGGGGTTTCACCATGTTAGCCAGGATGGTCTCGATCTCCTGACCTCGTGATCCACCCGCCTTCGCCTCTCAAAGTGCTGGGATTACAGGCGTGAGCCACCACGCCTGGCTTCCCTTATGTAATTTCTTAAACTATTTTTGTTTGCTGATTTGGTGTTTGTAATTTAAAAAAAATTTATTTTTTCTTCCTTTACATACTTTGTAGAACTATTCCCTACCCAGTGAGTTTATTTATAGATATTTCATATTTAATTAATACTGTGAGAACATAGTTTTTATATCTGTATTTTTGTTATTAGGATATTTAAAATAATTTTTGTAATTCTGTTACCTTAAAAAGAGCTAAACTTAGATGTTGGCATTTAAAAATGTTTTGTGAAAGATTTTCTCTTGGTTCCATTTAAAATACTGTATTTGTAACTATAGTTAAATACATTTGAACTTTGCCCTTTCCAGAAATTTTAATTACATGCTTTTATAAAATTTTATCAAAAGTTACATGCAAATACTAAGTATAGAGTGCCGAAGCTGAGCGTGATGGCTTATGCTTATAATCCCAGTTACTCGAGAGGCTGAGGCAAAAGGATTGCTTTAGGCCAGGAGTTGGAGACCAGCCTGGGCATCATAGCAAAACCTTGTCTCTACAAAAATAAAATAAATTAGCTGGGTGTGGTGGTGTGCACCTGTAGTCCTAGTTACTTGGGAGGCTGAGGTGGGAGGATGGTTTTGAGCGTAGTAGTTCAAGACTGTAGTGAGCCAAGATCCTGCCACTATACTTTAGCCTGGGTGAGAGAGCAAGACCCTGTTTCAAATATATAAATAAATAAAATAGTAGGCTGGGTGCAGTGGCTCATGGCTGTAATCCCAGCACATTGGGAGTCCAAGGCGGGTGGATCACTTGAGGCCAGGAGTTCCAGACCAGCCTGGCCGGCATGGTGAAACCCTGTCTCTACTAAAAATAGAAAAATTAGCTGGGTGTGGTGGTGCGTGCTTGTAATCCCAGCTACTCTGGAGGCTGAGGCAGGAGAATTGCTTGAACCCGGGTGGTGGAGGTTGCATTGAGCTGAGATTGCACCATTGCACTCCAGCCTGGGCGACACAGCAAGACTTTGTCTTGAAGAAAAAAAGAAAAAAATAAGTATTGAGTGCTGAATGATGTTCTATAAAAGATTAAAAATGCCTACGTGGAACTAAATTCTGGTAAATAGAATTTAGGGGTTGGGGTAGAAAGAATCAGATAAGTACTTCAAGATTTTTCAGACTTTAAGTCTTAGGCTCATTAGTATCCTCTGACATAATCTACTACAGGTTTCCTTTCTTAGAAGTGAATGTTAATATGGCACCACTATACAAATAATATCGATATCGGTATTTGAGTGTTTATTATGTGACAAGCACTGTTCTGTGTCCTTCGTGTGTATTACCTCATCCAGTCCTCACGATAGCTCTATGAGGTAAGTGTTGTTAATATCCCTATTTTATAGCTGAAAATTTGGCATAGAGAAGTTAAACATGGTCAAGGTCCCACCTTTAGTTAATAGTGGAGCTGGGATTGTTTCCAGGCAGTCTGGCTCTAGAGCCTGGGACCTTAATCTTTATTCTATACTGTCTGTATCATCTGTAAATTTATTTCTTATATATTATTTATAGAACAGTGCCTGGCACACAATAAGAGCTATAGAAGTACTGGCTATTTTCATTGGCATTTAATTATATACTCTATGAGGTTGGCAGAGCATGCATTATTATTCCGTTTGTTTATTTATACTATTAATTAGATAGTAGACTTTATTCAGATTTCTGTGTTTCCTTTTTTTAAATAGTCGAGTTTACCGAAGTTCTTAGAAACTGGATGATTGCCTCCAATATTGTGGCCATGCTAGATCTCAAAATTAACTTTTTTAAAAAAACCACCCCTCCAACTTTATTTATACTTCCTTAGAAATGGATAAAGACCAAGATTGGGCTTCTGTTTTGATATGTCATTGGTTTAGAAAGGCAGAAACAGCCTGGCACGGTAGCTCAGGCGTATAATCCTAGCACTTTGGGAGGCTGAGGCGAGTGGATCGCTTGAGCTCGGGAGTTCGATACCAGCTGGACAACATGGTGAAACCATCTCTACTGAACATACAAAAATTAGCTGGGTGTAGTGGCACTTGCCTGTAGTCCCAGCTACTTGGGAGGCTGAGGCAGGAGGATTGCTTGAACCCAGGAGGTCGAGGCTGCAGTGAGCCAAGATGGTGCTACTGCAGTCCAGCCTGGGTGACAAAATAAGACCCTGTCTCAAAAACAAACAAACAAACAAAAAAAGCGGAAACAACCATACTAAGTTTACAGTATTGTTTGTGTGCCTACTTGGTGGAAGAAATAAATTCTTAGAAGTTACAATTTTTTTAAAAAATTAAAAATTAAAAACTGTGCAGTGTTGAGATTAGTATTACAGCTTATCTTGCTGACTTGTGAAATTGAATTACATCACTTATAATAATGTGAAGTTTTAGAAATTGTTTTGATGATAAAGAGTAGCAGCCTTTAAGATAAATAATGTAAACCATGTTTCCTCAAATCTAAATGGTCATCTGTATGGTATTAGTTTTCCATTGCTCTACAGAAGCAGTCCCCAGCCTTTTTGGCACCAGGGACCATTTTTGTGGAAGACAGTTTTTCCATGGATACGGGGAAGGAGAGGCAGGGGGGCATGGTTTGGGATGAATCATCAGGCATTAGGTTCTCTTAAGGAGCACCTAACCTAGATGCCTTGCATGCACAGTTCACAATAGTGTTTGTGCTCCTATGAGACTCTAATGCCACAGCTGATCTGACAGGAGGCGGAGCTCAGGCGATAATACTCCACCTGCAGTTCACCTCCTGCTGTGCGGCCGGGTTTCTAACAGGCCACGGACCAGTACCAGTTGTGGACCCCTGCTCTACAGCAAATTAACACAAATTTAGCAGCTTATCTTACAGTTTCTATTGGTCAGGAATTTGGGTATGGTTTAGCTGGGTCTTTCCTCAGGTTCTCACTAGGCTGAAATTAAGGAATCAGCCGGGGCTCCTATCTCTTCTGAGGCTCTGGGTTCTCCTCCAGGCTCACCGGTTGTGGGAAGAGTTCAATTCCTTGTGCTTGTAGATCTGATGTCCCTGTTTGCTTGCTGGCTGTCAGCCAGGGACCACTTTGAGCTCCTTAGAGGCCCACCCCCGCCACCACGTTCTTGCCATGTGGCCAAGTTATTATGTTGTGTATGACTAAGGAAGAAAAATGCTGGATTAAAATATAAGACAAATTCTTCCTTTATGTATGACTAAGGAAGAAAAAATGTTGAATTAAAACATGATACAACGCATTATTGCTTGGACAGTGCCTTGCAAAAAAAAAAAAAAAAAGAAGAGTTGTGGTTATTCTTCCAGCCACAATATCTGCTTCAGAAATGTCAAATTTATTTTCTACTGTTGTGTTTGTGTTCTTTTTTGTAAACAACTTTTTTGTTTCAATGCTGAATCATAGTATTTTACAGGACATTTAAAATTAAGAAGTAAGCGTGACTTCTTATTGTACTACTAAATGTACAGAATTTAGTAAGAATTATGGTGATATAAACTGCCATTACCAAATTTGCAAGTGTACAGGGAATGACAGCTATGTTGTGACTGCCACGGGCAAATGGTGATTTGTAAAGCATTGTTGCTTTTTTCCCCCCATTTTAAGTTGATTTTATTGAGATATAATTTATATACAGTAAACTACAAGACATTTCTGTCACCCTCAAAAGATTCCTCATGCCCCTTCACAGTTAAATCCTTCCCTGCACCCTCGCTCCAGGCAATCAATGATCTGCTTTTTTATTATTACAAATTAGTTTGCATTTTTTAGTATTTTTAACAGTGAGGAAAAAAGAGGAGATGGAGACAGGCTATTTTTAATTTTTATATTTTCTTCTTTCTTCTTAGAGAAATCCTAGTTTCTTTATTAGGCATTAGGTTTATTCCTTCAGTGTGGGGGTAAAGTGATTCTTCTTGAAGCTTTCTAAGTATGTTTCCTAGATGTTCTTGACCTCTGTTTTGCCTAAGATAACTTTTCTCCAGCATACCCAGAGTTGGCTCTCTTAAACCATACGTGCTTGTGTAGCTCCCTCATCCATATTTCTACTTACTGTCTTTTCAGGACCGTAAACAGAGGTATTTTTGACTTGACATTCTCAGCTCCTAAATAATCTTATAGTGTTACTGAGGCTTTTCACCTGTCACATACCCCCTGTCCTAGTCTGTTTTTGTGTTGCTGTAAATACCCGAGGCTGGGTAATTTATGAAGAGAAGAGGTTTATTTGGTTCATGGTTCCTGCAGGTTGTATAAGAAGCATGATGTCAGAACATCTGCTTTCTGGTGAGGGCTTCAGGAAGCTTCCACTCATGGCAGAGAGTGAAGGGGAGCAGGTATCACATGGTGAGGCAGGAAAGGAGAGAAAGAGGAGAGGGGGTGCCAAGCTCTTTTTATCAGTTCTCATGAGAACTTACAGAGGGGAAACTCATTCATTACCTTGAGGATAGCACAAGCTGTTTATGTGGAATCTGCTTCTATGACCCAGGCACCTCCCACTGTGCCCCACCCTCAACATTGGGGATCAGATTTCAACCTGAGATTTGGAGGTGTCACATATTCAAATTATATCATCCCCTAGAGAACATACCTCCCCACCCCTGAGAATCTCAAAATTTCTTGTTGAGAATTCATATTACAGTATGAGTTGTAGGAAACATGAAGGAAAGATTTCCCTTCTAGTCAGTTCTTATATTTATCGCTTGTTTCGTGCTCCTTGGTGCGTATAGTGTTTTCAGGTGCAGGAAATGCTCTGGGAAGAATGTTGCTTCTTAGAACGTAAGAGAAATGGAACCCCAAGGGAAGACTCAAATGAAGTCCTTAAAAAGCCCACTTAGCTTCTTCTGAGACAGCATTGTCCAATGGAATGCAAGCGAGATAGTTAAATTTAAATTTTCTGGTAGCTATGTTAATAAAGCAAAAAAAGAACCAGCCAACATTAATTTTAATAATATATTTTATTTAACACAATATATCCCAAATGTTATTTTAACATGTAATCAATATGAAAACCATGAAGACTTCGATATTTAAAATTCTTATTTTAATACTAAATCTTTGAAATCAGTGTATATTTTATACTTACAAGACATCTGAATTTGGACTTAGTCACATTTCAAGTAAGTGCTCATTAGTTAGTGACTTCCTTAGTGGACAGTGTAGATGTAGATTATGAACTTTTTAGGAAAAGACAGTAGCATGTGGACTCCACAAGAAATTGTCTTTAACAACTGTTTGACTCTCATAGGTTAGGGCTTTAGTGTTTCAGAATGGTTTCTATGGTTGAGATGCAAAGTTTTTTATTTTTATAAAGGTAAGTACATTTTTATACATTTTCATTATACAAGTAATGTCATTGTTGAAGAGTTGGAAAAGTCTGGGTAAAAGACAACAAATTGTCCTCACTTCCTCAGTCCAGAGATAACCAATGGTAAACTTTATTGAATTTCCTCTTTGGGAATGTTGCTTTTTAAAATCAAAGAGAAAATAGATTTCTTTTTTGTCATAATTCCTTCCTGTTCACATTCAGACATACATTATTATTGACAGTTCTTTTACCTCTTTGTTTAAATTTATGTATTCTTTTTCTCGGGCTGTATCCTCCAATAGGGTCTCTGTGAGTGGAGTACTCTGGAGCACAGTAACCTGAATGGTGCTTCCCTGGATTAGGGTTAACAATAGAAACTTCAATGGCTTTTATGTATTCACTGCTAAACCAGTGTAGTTGCTTTCTATTTTAACTATCTGCGATCTCTTTGCATATCCTGCAGCTTTTTTAGTTTTTGAGGCATAATTTGCATACCAGAAAATTCACTATTAAATACTCAATTCAGGCCTGGCGCAATGGCTCATGCCTGTAATCCCAGTTTGGGAGGCTGAGGCGAGCGGATCACCTGAGGTCAAGGGTTCGAGACCAGCCTGGCCAATATGGTGAAACCCCGTCTCTACTAAAAATACAAAAATTAGCCGAGCATGGTGGTGTGTGCCTGTAGTCCCAGCTATTTGTGAGGCCGAGGCAGGAGAATCGCTGGAACCTGGGAGGTGGAGGTTGCGGTGAGCCGAGATGGTGCCATTTGCACTCCAGCCTGGGCAACAGGAGCAAAACTCCGTCTCAAATAAATAAATAAATAAATATTCAGTCGTTTTCATTGTATTCACACAGTTGTGCAGTAATTATCACTATTAATCCAGAACATTTTCATTACCTCAAAAGAACCCTGATGCTCATTAAGGAGTCACTTCCCATTTCCTCTTTGCGCAGTCTCCTGGCAACCACTAATCTACTTCCTATCTCTATGGATTTGCCTATTTTAGACATTTCTTATAAATGGAGTCATACAGTACATGGCCTTTTGTGTTTGGCTTCTTTCACGTAACACGATGTTTTCAGTGTTCTTCTGTGTTGTAGCATGCATGAGAACTTCATTCTTTTTAGGACTGAATAGTATTCAGTTGTATGGAGGGTACCACATTTTATTCATCAGTTGATGGACTTTGGGGTTGTTTCTGCTTTTTGAGATCACATTCATTCTTCAAGAACATTAATTTCTTAATATCATCCTCCATTCTTGTCAAAGCTTTCAGTGGTTTCCTGTTGTCTATAAACATAATAGAAAAATATTAAGTTTGCATTCAGTCTTACAAAGTGTAACTTCAAGTTACTTTATTTTCCACTCTTATTTTCCATCTTGGTGTTGTTTACTGTGTCTAAAATATGTGCTACATATGAATTATAAAATTATGTAGACAATATAGATAACTTTGTCATCTGATCTAATTTTTAAAAAGTGAATTTGAATACTGACAAACTAAGGAGTATGTGTAGTATGGAGAATTTGAGAAAGACAAGTATCAGTAAAGAAGAAACAGTATAGTAAAACAAAATTTTTTTCTGCCTTGGTCCATTGAAAGAAATATTTAGTTTCATATAATGTGAACAAAAACCTTAATTTTGAATGAACATTTGATACATAGGAACTCATTCAAATCATTGATTTTCTGGTTAACTTTGTTAGTAGTTTGTTTTTTTCTGAGTCTTTTGTTTTGTTTTGTTTTAATCCAGATAGTCAGTCTTTTTCTCCTTTTTACATGCTTGAAATAGTAAAAATGAAATATTTTTACTTATTCTTAAAAATATTTCCAGAATGTCTTACACACACATACACTTAGAAACAAATACAAATATATAGTGATATTCTCTCACATTTTACAGAGAAAAGCATAGTATACATACTTTGTTTTTTAATTTCACAGTAGATCTTAGAGATCTTTTAATATTAGCATACTGAGAACTTTCTCATTTTTTTCATAATAGTATTGTTTATTCCATTGTGATGAATATGCTATTGTTTTTGAAACTAGTCCCATATTGGTGGACATTTAGGTTGTTTCCAGGTCCACTATTACAGATAATACTACACTGAATAAGTTTGTACATGTATCATTTCATATGTATGCCAATATTTCTGCAGGATAATTTCCCAAAAGTGAAATTGCTGAATCAAAAGATATATCCACCTGAAATTTGATTACCCATATTTTTAAGCATAAAGGAAGAGATAAAGGGAAATAAATAGAAAAAAAGAAACTATAGATTTTCAAAAACTTTGTTTATAGATGAAAAAATGGAGGATTAGAACTTTTAAGTAATTGTCCATGGTCATGCACTCCACAGAGGACTGGGCATGGTGGGGTTTGCCGGGGGTCGGGGGGCTGTGTCAGGATGCTAACCCAGGTGTTCCTGATTTTAAATAAGCTCCCATCCTTCCTGTTATATTCATACTGCATGTTATGAGCAAAAGGGGAGAGAAGTCGCCAACTTTTTGGAGAAAAAGAATAAAATCCCAGACTTTATTTTTGGGATCATCTGAGGTGGGAAGATGGCTTGGGCCCAGGAGTTTGAGACCAGCCTGGGCAACATGAAGAGACCCCCTGTCTCTACAAAAAAAAAAAAAAAAATTAACCATGGTGTTTGAGGCTTCAGTGAGCTATGATCACTGCACTCTAGCCTGGGTGACAGAATGAGATCCTAGTATACGTAGGTATTTAATGTATATCGAAGGCAGCATTTCAGATTGGTGGGGGAGAAGATGGATTATTTGGTAATTTATATTGCAGCAACTTTCTATTCATTTGGGGAAAAAGCCCTGTCCCTTGCTCTTACTCTTTACATAAAAAATAATTTAAAAATGAAAGCAAAAGGTAACATAGAAGGATGTCGTGAGGTTAGCCTTATTAAATAGACTGACCTCAGTGAGTACTGAACTCATGAAAGTTTCATTTTTTTCCCAGTCACTGTCTTTTGCATTTTCCTTAATTGATTTTTAACATCACCTTGGATTAATCTCATAGCTTTCCCAATGTTTTTAGTTATGAAAAGTCTATTTCTGCTCTTGCCCCGTATTAGGCTTGACCTGTGGCTGGAGAGATCTGTGGTACTGTTTCATATGTACCGCCCTCCTCTTTCTCTCCTCCCTTTTTTACTTGTTCTGAAAACAATGATTAAGGTTAAAAAATTATTTTTTACAAACATGAAAAAGGTTGATAATACGTAAGTTTTGAATATGGGGGAAAGTTACTCTCATACTGTTGTTGGGAGTATACATTTTTGTGGCCTTTTTGGAGAGCAGTTTGACAGTATTTATCAAAATAAAGTACACAGGCATCTTGAATCAGCAGTTGTTCTTCCAAAATTTAGTAGTACAGATATACTGACATAACCTTACTTAAAAGAAGAATCATTTTTATAACTTAGTGTTTATTGACAAGAGAATTAGCATTTATTCGAGTCATTTATTATTCTAACTCTTCTACCAAAATGGTGAGATGTGTTGTAATTTACTGGACGTTTAGGTTGTTCCCAATTTTTTTGTAAGTATGAAAAATGCTGCAGTGAACATCTTTGTCTGTGTGCTACCCATTCATCACTGTTGAGAATGTTTCTTAATGGCTATATTTAGGTAAGTGTTATTTCCCTTTATTTCCCCTCTTATACTTTAAGGAGCACAGGAGATCTCAGTTTTAATCACAGCTCAATTGCCTAAATGGGTGTGTGACTTAAAACAAGCTCTTTAACCTTACTGAGCAGGAGGTTCTGCAGATATGGGCCTCTCAGACTATTTTATAGCAGTAACAAATGGACTACCTATTGTCACATTCTTCATGATCCTGTAGGGAGTATGTGTCAATAGGACAACCCATTGAGTGACAGTCCTAACTTTCTTGGTTCCTCTCCCTCATTGTGAGGTCATTGTTTCACAATTGTATATACTTACTGATTCAAAAAACAACTCCAACACTTATTGAGGGGTAGTACTGTTCCCAGTTGAGAATTACTGTTGTAAAAATTTTGGCAGGAATTATATAAGATTATTCATGATTGTTATCAACTTATCTTTATTCCTTCATTTTTTTTTAAAGCAGGAAGCAATAATAGTTTATGTTCGTTAACCCCAATATCTACTCTAAAACATGTTGTTTTTCTTGTTATCACCATGAAAGTCTGGGTTAACAGGAGACGAGACTAGCTTCTTCACAGATACATACATTAATTTGACATTATAGAAAAATGTGACTGTATCCTGACTTGCCAGTTTGGTTTTGATTGGTGGTTTCACCTTTTTTTTTTTTAGACTCAGGAAAACGGTGGCAAAAATAGTATAAAGGGTAAATTCTCATATGCCCTTCATTCAAGTTCCCAAAATTTAACATCTTATGCAGTGACAGAACAATTATCAAAATCAGGAAATTAACATTCATGTAATACTGATATATAGTCTACAGACTTTATTCAGATTTCACCCATTTTCTCACCAATGGCCTTTCTCTGGTCCAGGATCACAATATGAAATTATTCATGTGTTGTATTTTAGTTATCATGTTTTCTTAGTTTTCTTTAACCTGAAACAATTCCAGTCTTTCTTGCCTTTTGTGACTGTTATTCTTTGGAAGAATACTGGTCAGTAATTTTGTGGAATATTGCACAATTTGTGTTTGTATGTTTTCCTGTGATTCGATTAATTTTAAGCATTTTTGATTAAGAATACTGCAAAAATGATTTTATGAATCTTATTTAGAGGCACATGATGCTGATTTGTCCAATTATCAGTGATACTAATTTTCAGTTCCTTTGGTTAAGGTGGTATCAGTCAGGTTTGTCCACTCTAATTGCTTTTTTTCCTTTGTGATTCATAAGTAGTGTTGATTCAGATTCTAGGTTAAGAAAAGGAAAAAAAAAGTATCCTATGGGAAGGTACTTAAAAATAAGTACTTTGGGACCAGGTAATTAACATTTCTCAGCATACTCTACCAAATTTTAACTTCCTTGCTTTTTTTTTTTTCTTTTTTTTTTTACAGTGGCACAATCATGAGTCACTGCAAGCCTCGATCTCCTGGGCTCAGGTGATCCTCCTACCTCAGCCTGCTAAGTAGCTGGGACTGCAGATGCACACCACCATGCCTGGCTAATTTTTCATATTTTTTGTAGAGGCGAGGTTTCATCATGTTGTCCAGGCTAGTCTCGAACTCCTGGACTCAAGCAATCCTCTGTTGGCCTCCCAAGGTGTTGGGATTACAAGCGTGAGCCACTGCCTGGCCCCAGACTTTAACTTTTATTGATGATTTTGTCATGGTGATTTTCTGTTTCCATTATTTCTTCTGTATTTACGTTAGTGGTTTTTGGTAAGGAAGAACTTTCCCTTGTTATGTATTTATTTAATGTTTTATGTATATCAGAATGTACTCGCGGATTTTTTTTCCCCTCTTATATCAGATGGACTTACAGATTCTTCTATGGATTTCATCTATTATCATCATTATTTATTTTGGTGCTCTAATTATCCCAGGTTTGGCCCCATGAAGCCTCTTCAAGGAGGTTCCTGGTCCTTTTGACATGTCTCCATCATTTTGTGAGCGCTTAACTTTCTGTTTTTTTTTTTTTTTTTCTTTTCTTTTTGAGTCAGGGTCCTGCTGTGTCACTCAGGCTGGAGTGCGCAGTGGTATGATCATAGCTCACTGCAACCTTGATTTCCTGGGCTCAAGTGATCCCCCTGCCTTAGCCTCCGGAGTAGCTAGGACTACAGGCCAGGTATGTGCCACCACACCCAGCTAGTTTTCGCCTTTTTTTTTTTTCTCCAATAGAGACAGTGTCTTGCTGTGTTGCCCAAGCTAGTCTTAAACTCCTGGCCTCAAGCAATCCTCCCACCTTGGTCTCCCAAAGTGCTGGGATTATAGGCATGGACCACCACACCTGGTCAGAAGGCTTAACTTTCTAGTAGCACAAAATGTTCTAGTCTCTTCTTGTACTTTTCTCTGCCCCAGCCATGAAAATCAGCCATTTCACTAAGGAATATTGATTCCTTTTACTGGAAATCGGAATTCTTCCATCCCCCCTGCCCCCAGTACTTGTATCTTACCATCTTTTTAAAAGTCTTTGTGTCTTAGAACCGTGTTAGATGATCTGGACACATTGCCCTGATGTACAGAAATTAGTTTATACAGGGTAATTCTTTTTGTAGCAGACTCTGTTTAGTTTGTAGCAGATTCATTTTGCACTGATTAATCCTGGAGGATTTCTTCACAAGTTACATTGTGTCAAATATGTTATTTCATGGGAACACAATTGAATTTTTTCCTTAGTTTTGTTGGGTATTTGATAATAACAATTTAAAAAACTTTTCTAAGAGCTTCCTTCTAATATATGGTATAGGAATGTTTACCTTTCTCATTTATTTATTTGGTGTAGTGATCTCAGAAGTTTTTTTAAAAGAAAAATCTTGACTTTGTCTCAGGTACTCTCAGTTCACTTCCATGTGGGAGGGTCATTTGCCATCCATCCAGAGTACCTTTTTGATTAGGCTTTTCAGTGTCTATAAATATTTCAGTCTTTTCTGATCATTTAATTTCTAATACATGCATATGCTCCTATGTATAATAAATAGACAACTTCAAATTTGCAGTTTCTAGATGGTTGGAAAAGGGAAACATTGTGGTGTGTAATTTACCAGCTATCAGATCCTAGATATTTGAGATTTTAACTAAGCAAGGTATTAGATAGACCATGTTGTTTTGGCTTCACAGAATTCATTCATATTGTGCATTACACAATCAGTGTGCATATTGCACATTGATTTTATCTGTAAGTTGTCTTTATCAGTGGTTCTCAAAGTGTGGTCCCCTGCTAGTATAGTATCAGCCTCACATTGGAACTGGTTAGAAATGCAGACTTCTCAGGATCCACCTAATTGCAGTAGTTAATTTTAACAAGCCCTTCGGTGATCCTGAAACATGTTACAGTTTGAGAAACACTGCTATAATACGTTTCATTTAAATTGTTTCAGGTTGTGGGGGTAGGGAATAAGACTACCAATTTATTCATCTTCTGTGCAATATTACTTGTTTACCTAACTCTTAGAGATATTAAGATATTTTGAAGAAATGTGTCCCATGAGATTATAATGGAACTGACAAATTCCTATTGCTTAGTGATATCATAGCTGTCATGAAGTCTTAGTGCTATACCTTACTCATGTGTTTGTGGTGGTGTTGGTGTACACAAATCTTCTGCACTGCCAGTCGTCTGAAGTATAGCACATGGCCGGGCACAGTGGCTCACGCCTATAATCCCAACACTTTGGGAGGCTGAGGCGGGCAGATCACAAGGTCAGGAGATTGAGACCATCCTGGCTAACACGGTGAAACCCCGTCTCTACTAAAACTACAAAAAATTAGCTGGGTGTGGTGGCGGGCACATGTAGTCCCAGCTACTCGGGAGGCTGAGGCAGGAGAATGACGGGAACCTGGGAGGCAGAGCTTGCAGTGAGCCGAGATCGCGCCACCGCACTCCAGCCTGGGTGACAGGGCAAGACTCCGTCTCAAAAAAAAGTATAGCACATACAATTATGTACAGTACCTAATACTTGATAATAAAGGACTGTGTTACTGGTTGATATATTTACAATACTGCACTTTCTGTTGTTATTTTAGAATGCACTCTTTGAACTTTAAAAAAATAAATTCACTTTGGGAGGCCGAGGTGGACGAATTGTTTTGAGGCCAGGAATTCGAGACTAGCCTGGCCAACATGGCAAAACCCTGTCTCTACTAAAAATACAAAAATTAGCTGGGTGTGGTGGTGCACGTCTGTAATCCCGCCTACTTGGAGGCTGAGGCACGAGAATTGCTTGAACCTGGGAGGCAGAGGTAGCAGTGAGCCAGTATAGCGCCACCACACCTCCAGTCTTGGTGACAGAGTGAGACTCTACCTCAAAAAAAAAAAAAAAAAAAAAAAAAAAAAAAATTGCAAAACAGCCTCAAGAAGGCCCTTCAGGAGGTGTTCCAGAAGGCAGCACTGTTGTTGTAGGAGATTATAGTTCCATGTGTGTGATTGCCTCTGAAGACCTTCCAGTGGGACATTATGTGGAGATGGAAGACAGTGATATTGATCCTAATCCTGTGTAGGCTTAGGTTATTGTGTATATTTGTGTCTTAAAACAGTTTTGAAAGTTAAAAAAATTTTTTTTAAAACAGGAAAAAGGCTTATAAAATAAGGATATAAGGAAAGAAAATATTTTTATATAGCTTTACTATGTGTTTTAAGCTAAGTGTTATTACAAAACAGCCAAAAAATTAAAACGTTCATAAAGTAAAAACGTTATAGTAAGCTGAGGTTATTACGGAAGAGAGAAAAAATTTTAAAATAAACTTAGTACAGCCTAAGTGCACACTGTTTATAAAGTGTATGGTAGCATACAATAATGTCCTAGGCCTTCATAGGCATCCACCCCTAACTGACTCATCCAGAGCACCTTCCAGTCCTGCTAGCTTAATTTATGATACAGATGCACCATTTTACATTTTATATACCTTATTTTTAATATACCTTTTATATATTCAGATGTGTTAATATCATTGTGCTACAGTTGCATACGGTATTCAGTACAGTAACATGCTGTACAGGTTTGTAACCTGGGAGCAATAGTTTATACCATGGAGATTTATGTAAAAGCACTGTATAATATTCACACAAAGAAGAAATTGCCTGACACATTTCTCTGAATGTAACTTTGTCATGAGGCGATGCGTGACTGTATAATTTGAGCCACACATGTTATTTTAAAAATTGCAATACCCTTATTAATGTAAAAAGCAGTTGAATTAATTTTAAGATATTTAACCTGATGGAGCCATGATATTACCATTTCAACATAATTTATAAAAAAAATTGTTATTTTAGATTCTCTTTGTATCAAGTTTTTGAAATCTGGTAGATATTTTGTATCTCAATTTCAACACTAACTTTTTACCAGGAGTAATTGATCTTCCTTTAGATTTCATAAAGTTTGTGGTTGGAAAAGTAGATTCACATATCTAAATCGTTTCAGACACACTTAAGTATTTCGGTACCTGAATTAAGTACCAAAAAATAATTTTTCTGTAATATTTGCATCTAAATTGGTAAAACTGGTTCATGTTTTTTAGTAGAATGTAGTAGACTTTGAAGCAAAACTGTATCCATTTCAAAATTGAGCTACTGAAGTTAAGCAAGTTCATGAACTCTTGTGTCAACTCCGTATTACTGGCATTATATTCAAAAGGAGATTGGATGTTAGGCAAATCTATATTAAATAAAGTGTTTTTCAATGATTTTTTTGTAATTTTTGCAGCCACTTTGCAAAACACTGTCAATTAAAATTTATACATGTTGATTTATGTTAGAACAAAGTGTAAAATCTTTTTTATTGATTTGTGTTATGAAAACTTTAAATTTCAATGTAAATTTATAAGAAAGTTCTTATAAAATTTCTGGCATACCTTCTTCCAGTTTCTTTTTATTTTACTTTTTCTTGTGTTAGCCTGGTCATAAATAAACTCTACCTTTCTTTGGTGCTTCAAGTTAAGCTTGTTCATAGGCATTGAGATATAAGTGAGGAAACAAGAGAATACTGCCATTTTTGTCTTTTATTACTTAATAGTGAAAAGCATCTCTTTCTAAAATCAGAGTTGACATTAGAGTAGATCTTTGTGAAGTTATTCCACTATACCCAGTGAGCAAAGAACACAGATGTTTTAAATGTATTGTTTTTTATTTTTTCAACATTTCCATGAACTGGCTAGGATTCATATTTTTGGCATGTACATACTGAACAATTCAACTCTTTACATAGGGCTTTTCATAGTCTGTTTCAGAAAGCTGAACACATATTTTCAATGTGTATCATACAGTGGAATAAAGGAATAGGAGAAACATCAATTTTTGCTTTTAAAATTCCTAACATAGCTGGAGCTGTCTGTTGTGATAGAAACTAATTGTTTAATACCTAGCTGAAATTCTTTGACAGAGGTAAAGGATTAAAAAATATCTATGCCACGCTTGATTTTTTTTTTTTTTTTTTTTTTTTTACAGCTACATAGTGACAACTTAAGTTTAGAAGTTCTTTCAAATAAATTTCACCTAAAAGATTTAACTGGGGCCGGGCATGGTGGCTCATGCCTGTAATTCCAGCACTTTGGGAGGCCAAGGCAAGTGGATCACTTCAGGCCAGGAGTTTGAGACCAGCCTGGCCAACATGACAAAACCCCATCTCTACTAAAAAATGCAAAAAATTAGCCGGGCGTGGTGGTGTGCATCTGTAATGCCAGCTACTTGGAGGCTGAGGCAGGAGAATCACTTGAACCTGGGAGATGGAGGTTGCAGTGAGCCGAGATTGCGCCACTGCACTCCAGCCAGGGCAACAGAGCGAGACTGTCTCAAAAAAAAAAAAAAAGATTTAATAAGGTAGTGTCTCTTATATCACATGGCTCATCTAAAGCTAAAGGGAAATAGTAATTTTTCACATTTTGAATCTGTTGATTTTTCGTATTATTAGAAAGGTCTTCCATATGATGGATGGTGTCTTAATTGAATATCTTCCACATGTTGTAAAGTATCTATTTTAGTATTCCTCATAATTTTCTAACAAAATTTCTATAATTGAAATAATTTCTTTACCATCTCTTTATGTAAATGTGATTTTCTTTCTTTTGGCGCAAGAATTTAAGCCAGTTTATAGCTGACCAGAGTTACAAGCCCAGATTTGTTAAAAAGCTTTTAAACATGTTTGTTGTACATTTACTTCTGACATTGTTTGGCTAATTTTGTTGCTTTTCTTCTGACTGTAGAGCAGAAAGTTCTTATAAAATTCACTATGTATTTGTTGAAAATGTCTCCTAATATTGTCTACTTTACTTGTAAAACTTTAAAACCCAAGAAGTAGCTTTTAATTTTGCTCTGTCACAGCTAATTGTAATTGTCATTCATTAGAAAATTTCTGGCATACCTTCTTCCAGTTTCTTTTTACTTTACTGTTCTGGTGGTAGCATTAGCTTCTGTATCTCTACTTGATTGTGTATTGCTGTAATGCCTTCTTTTTACTTTTAAAAGTGTGTCCTCCTCTTGTCCATTCATTTTTAAAGTAAGAAAATTAATTATATTCAAAATATATTAAAATTAAAAAATAAAAAGTATTGCGATTGAGTTACCAGTTGTGATTTACATAGGCATCACTGCAACTTGTGTTATTTGTGAAAAACATATTTAAGTAAACGCAGTACGGTGTTAGATTGATGAGTAGAAAAATACTCATTCTAACTGAATTAGTTAATTTTTACTGACTAGATCAGTATTTTTATGTGCAATACTAGAAATGACTCACTGTATCCTGAGATGTGGAGTATAATATGCAGTACAGTGGTGACAGTGAAATGTAGTACTGCCAAAAGAATAAAACTTTCTTTAGTAGAAGGACATTTTACACAGCTTCAGCTTTTAAATTTAAATTAAGTACAACTAAATAAAGCTAAAAACTCAATTTCCTGGTAACACTAGCCACATTTCAAGTGCTCAGTAGTCACATGTGGCTAATAGCTAATGTATTAGAAATTAAACCTTTGAGAGTTGGTTATGTATGTGATTAAAGTATTTTGGTTACTTGGGACTAGAGATTACAGTCATTTTTGATAAGGCTGATGTCATAGGAACAGTACCAAGGGGACTTCTGAATCAAGCACCCTAGAAAGAGCTACTTAGAACTACTTGCATTTTCTTTGTGGCATCTCTTACAGGCATGAAGAATTAGTAGAAAAAATTTCAAACATTTTTCATGGATAAAAGGATTTAATCAGAAAAGCATTTGGATATACATATTTGAAATCATAGCTTGCCTGTATGTTACTAGAGTAGTTGGAGAGCGGAAAAGTATCTATATTCTAAAGACTGTTTCATCATTTGGGTGAAAAACCAAAAAAAGAAAGTAATTTTGTTTAATAGCTCTTTCACAAATAAAAAAAAGAATGTTCATCTGTAGAGACCTATCGAGATCTCATCAGGTTTACAACAAACTTTAGATTAGCAAGCTCAATTTCAGTTGACATGGATTGTGGAAAGATTTTCAGTGGAGCTCAAATATTTAATATCCTGAGTTTGGATGAATATACAATTTCTAAAATTAAGTACTTCAACTCCTCTGTGGTTTTAAAACCAGTAGTGGCCATATCTTGACTAGTTATTAAAGCACCAACCTTTTTTTCTTTATTACTTTGCTTTTATCCTTTGAGCAAGTTAGGCAATAAGTTCTCCATGTTTTTGATTTCTACAGAAGTAAATGAATGTTATTGCTGATGTTTATTTCATTCTGTCTTGATCTCATGATATGAGAATATAAGGAGATGTCTGAAAACTTGTTTTAAAAATCCTATGAAGCATAAGTTCATGAATAAAGAAGGAAGTGGAACTTGTCTTGAGAGAATTTGCCTATTTAGATGGTTTCCAAAGTGCATTCTGCTAGTCACTAGAGATGGTCCTTGAAAGAGTTCTGTAATTAAGTTTGAAGAAACACTGTGTACCATAATAATGGCCTATTGAATATTTTACGATGCACATTAATATATCAAAGGCTTTGAGATATCTTACAAGAAAGAAACTTGCTAAAGCTTGTCTTCCTGCATTTCTTAAGCTTCTTCCACAGTGACTTTAAGTCGGACTTGTCTATCCTGTGAGAAATGCTGCCCTCTAGAGGCACAAATTCAATTGCTCTTAAATTTGAGTACCATAATGCTGCCTGATCTTAGTGTGAAGTTGTAATAATTAATATTAATCAAATGCATGGTAACAAAACCAAATAGAAGAAATCTTACGTTGCTTAATTTTAAGAAAATATGAGGAAACAGAATTGCAATTTATAAATACCCACTTTTTAAATTGTACATGTGATGTTTTTGGCTGCTAATAATCTTTTGAATACATTTCTGTATATGGGGAATTGCGGACACATAGAGTACTTCAAGTCTCCAAACTCTGAGTCTTTCCTGCTAGCAGAAGCCATCCTTCCCTGTGTTAACAACCTTGCTTAAGACAGTTACCATCCATGGGGAAGCTAGTTTCCTCATACCCCTTCCCACGATACTCATGTTTCCATACCTGTAACTGGAGTCAGACTATATCATGCTGCACCTTTGCAGTCACAATGGGAAGAAAAGGATTATATGTACTTTTTTTAAAGTTTTTTTTTTTGCTGACAAAGCAGCAAAACCTTCAGGAATATGTACAGAAATGGGTGATGATGATGATGTGAGAGAGAAAGAAACTTGCTTTTGCATTTGGCTGAATGTATTGGTATGGTGCAGTTATCAGAGATTCTGAATTCATTGTTCTCGTTCAAGTAGCCAGGAGTGGTTCTAATTGTTTGTTCCTTTGGTCTCAGCATTGACGTATACTAAATGAAGTTGAATGCCTGAAAACTCATAGCATAATATAGAGGAAGAAGTCAAAAGATTAAAGGAAATAGAACTGATGGAGTGGATTTATCACTGTGACTTTATCACTTACCTCCCCTATTCCCTCTCCAGTATTCTCTACTAAGAGGTCTGGAAGACACTTCATTCACCAACCTAATGAGAAGTGCTTTGAGGGCAGTGCCAGCATATATGAAAAGTAATTCAATTGCTTTTGTCTGTAGGCTGGAGGAGATACTTTCATTGAAATTGTCTTTTTTACTTCAGGGGGTGTGGCCAGCTTCTAGGTAAGGCCCAGGCATCATTTTCATAAGGTAGCTTGACAGGCATGATGATCAGAGATGCACTGACTTGAATTCTTTTTGGCTGTGGCTAAATGATCATGGATCCCTAGGTCTAAAATAGAGAGGCAGCCTATTAAGATCCTACTTTATCTGTATGAGCAAAAAATTTTAGGTCTCATAGGAGAAGGCCTTACTTGAACTACCATAAGAGTGAGTTGGCCAGC